>NC_090932.1:1173097541-1173400571 GCF_040938575.1 Ambystoma mexicanum | reverse complement strand
AGTAAAGCATATTGTCTTATTCAAGGTTCATTCTTCCAAAGGCTTGACGTGCAATGTCCTCTCCAGTCCATTATACGGACTCAGTTTGCACATAGCAATAATGATCCAATGGACATAAATCTTGGTGACCATGAAGGCTTGTAGGATTAGAGCAGGTCTACAGGGACCTCTCACATACCTACTACTTTATTATGATTTTAGCAATCTTACCCACCCACAGACTTCATCTGTTAGTCTTGATAATCTCGAAATTCACAAATAACCCATTATACATTTTAAAAAAAATGTGTATTATTATTATTATTATGGTATTTATTGAGCGCTTTAGCACTAGAACAATCCAGTCTAATGTGTTCATGTGTATCCCCACTCTGTTCTGAACTTCTAGGTATTGCTTGCACTATTACAAAGGAAGGGTTTCATAACCAGGATATTGGAAAATGAGTCAGAAGTCATAACTGATTTGATATAGTTTATACACCACAAAAGAAAAACACCTGAATGTGTAGAGTCTAATATAGTAAAAGAAACACAAATCATTTTATGGCCCTCAGTAAAGATTGAATTGGCTCTTGGTGCTTAAATAACTCAATGGTCCACCGTACATCGACCTTGAATGAATGAAAGAGTCTTAGCCCCGTCATGAACCCAAATTACCAAGATCTCTACAGCAAGCCCTCAACCCACTGAGCGTTATGCCCATTCTAATAGCCTACCTGCTGTTTCTGTCATCTCTGCATGCACTTCACTACTCTGCCTATTATGAGCTCTGCCTCCCGTTCATCAGTCTCTAACTTTAGAGGCTGCTGGCCTCACGTTCACACTCTCATCGTCCACTGTATTTTCAGGCATGGAAGTGGCGGCCTACCTGTGTGACAAGGCCCACTCGGTGTCTGTGGTGGAGCTGGAAGATATTCCCTTCAAGAAGTTCCTTGGGGAGAAGGTTGGAAGAGCAATACTGAAGGTATGTGGGGGGGGGGTCTGCTGCGCCTCCTTTTTGCGTGCTGCCTCCTCTTTGCGATTCCCATCCTTGCAACTGCAGCAGTTAAAATGAAAAAAAATAAACGAGAATGCATGGCGACAGGAACTGGATTAGAAGGATGTGTTCAGTCTGTTGCCATCGCTGGAACAACAGACAAAAGACAGAACTATTGTGCCCCAGGGCAGTCACACTCTTTTCCACAATTCTAATCCACCCCTGTAAACAGTGGAGGATGTACATTGACTGTGCACAGTGAAGGAAGCAGCAATCCATGCAGATCCTGCGTTCCCAGGTTCTATGTGATCTGGTCGGATTTTTTGGTCGGAAACGATTTAATCAAATGTTTTTTGGGGGAGGACTTTGCCGGAAATATTTTCGGGGGAAGATTCCCTGCAGCCGAACCATAAACCCCCCTCATTAGTTATTCACCTAAACCCACCCACAATATATAATTGCATCAAAAATTGTTTAAAAGAATTAGATGAAAATCGGATTCGACCAATTCTTCCGCGGCCAAACCTTCCGTTACCGCATTATCACACCCTTCTATGTACTCAGGTTGTCACACAAGGGTGATTTCCCTGTTTTTTCCACCTTTTTCCGCAAGGGTGCTGAAGCTACATGCTGCGTTTACTGGACAAATTACTCTCATGCACGTGTATTCATGTTTGCAACATAAACATTTTTGTAGATTGAAATACATCTGAACTTAGTAACCAGCAATCAAAGTGGTGCACACAAACATATACAGTCACAAGTCAATACTATGAAGGAATAGACATGTTTTTGAAGAATTAATACCTGATAACACACTTGACCAATGGGTTCTTTACCCCAAGGCCAGTAAGACTATCAATGGTTTCAGCCCTGACATCTTGGCCTTGCTCCACATTCGGCCCCACTGGTTCGTCTCTCTATGTCCCGAGTTCTCTAGTTCCCGGCCTTCTTTGCTTGGTACGACTCCAGGTTACCTGGACCTCAATATCCAGCAAGTGATCTTTCTCACCTCCTTCACTTCTCCCCCTGCCAGATATTCACCTTTCCTGCATCTGATCTCTCCCTTACCTGATGCTTTAAAATGTATAGAAATGTATTTGCTGCCCTCTTCAACTAACAGTGTGTAACAGCAGGAGGGGATTTCACACTGCCAAGGGTCGGCTTGTACCTCCCGGCCACAATGAATCACTGTGGGCTGGGCAAAGCAAGCAAAGAGAGATGTACCTCGGCACGGTGCAGTGTCGTTTCCCCATTTCGGCTGCCTGAGGCGATCCCCAAGTCCAACTCTTACCACATTGAAGAACATGGTTGTTGCACAAATACATTGATGGAATGAACTGGGACCCAACAAACTACACTAAGGGCCTCAATACGAGTGTGCCAGTCCGGTAAAAATGCCCAAGAAAAATGCTGGTAATACCGGATCTGGCATTTTTACCAGACCGGTAGGGCCAATGAACTACAGGCAGGCCTGACCTGCTGGGAGTCCAGGCCCTACCAGCAGAGAATTGCTCGGATCACCGGCACCGGTAATAGCAGGGCTGGTGATTCACTCCATGGAATTGGAAGTTAACGCCGCTGCAGGTGCCCGTAATATCCCAGTAAAATCGGGATATCAGGCCCCAGTAACAGCAAACTCGTAATGAGGCACTTAAGTTTACTTCTCATTTTGTAATGATTGTGGCAGTAGAAGAATTTGCATGAACAATCAGCATTGAGGGAGCCCTGGCAGAGCCCGGTGGAAAAGCAGTTTTTGGAGATTACCTGGCTGCGCACCTGCTAACCCAGCCCACTTGAAACCGTGCTCCCCACCAACTGAATGCACCTGGCCTAGGACACCTGCAGACTCAGGGGGTACCTTGTTAAAGGGAGACAAAAGAGGGACTGGGTCCTGGAGTATCAGCGCTCTGCCTTGCTTGGTTTACAGGCACGTTAATATAAGTCTGGTAAATTAAATAAAAGGAGTCAAATTCCCGTTGTGTGTAGATCACAATTTAATGACTTTTCAAAAAGGTTTTAATGGTTCCATGTGGTATGGTCAATACAGCCGACACGTGTTTCGACCCCCACTGGGTCGTCCTGAGGGCTGTTTGTTAAATATACATAGTATCATCAACTACAGGAGAAACCAAATTCAGCATATTGCACAATTAGCACAGTGTGAAGTAATATTGCACAAAACATATGTTGCAAAAGAAATTTTACAAGGAAAATAAAAAGTCAAAAAACAGATTACATACCCCATGGTTATTGTCACACGAGGTATTTGAAGAAGCTGGTATAAACAGAGCAAAGACTTTGACAATGTTATTTATGGATTCCGTATTACATTGAAAAGCAAAATGAATAGCTCACCCGAGGTGAAAGGTAAAGAACTCAATGTATTATGAGGTAAAACAGCTGGTTTGTTGTAAACGCAGAGAGTAGGTGATGGGTGCATACCTCTCCCTGCCAAGCACACCCACTTATCTCAGAGAATAGATGTTTTACGATGCCTATTTGGGGTGTTTGGGAACATATACAAAATAAAAGTTGACGGGGGGATTGTCGTGGGGGAGCCCCCAAAAATAAAAAATAAAAGTTCAATGAGTTTTTTCGTTGAAAAATTCACGGTAAAAAAACCCTGCGAAAAATCATCCCGAGATGAAATGACATAGAACCATTAACTCATTACCATGCAAATTCATCATTGGTACCTATAGGTTTTGACTTATTTTTTAGGGACTGTAACTACATTTGGACTGGGTAAGCGGTTTCATTTCATGCTTTGATTAGACTTATGTTTCTAGACACATAAATAGGGTGCGGTGATTGTGGCATGGGCTAGGTAGCTTGTTATAACATTTCAATGGGCATTCACCACTTGTCATCTAGCACTATCGAAACTGACTCGGCATCTTAAAACATCTATTCTCTGAGATAAGTGGGTGTGCTTGGCAGGGAGAGGTATGCACCCATCACCTACTCTCTGCGTTTACAGCAAACCAGCTGTTTTACGTCATAATACATTGAGTCCTTTACCTTTAACCTCGGGTGAGCTATTAATTTTGCTTTGCAATGTAATACTGAATCCATAAATAACATGATCAATGTCTTTGTTCTGTTTTCACCCGCTTCTTCAAATACCTCTCTCGTGTGACAACAACCATGGGGTATGTAATCTGTTTTTTTTACTTTTTGTTTATTTGCTCTTGTAAAATTTCTTTTGCAACATATGTTTTGTTCAATATTACTTCACACTGTGCTAATTGTGCAATATGCTGAACTTGGTTTCTGCTGTTCTTGTTGATACTATGTATATTTAGCAAACAGCCCTGAAGACGACTCAGTGGGGGTCGAAACACGTGTCGGCTGTATTGACCATGCCACATGGGACCATTAAAACCTTTTTGAACAGTCGTTAAATTGTGAATTTGACTCCTTTTATTTAATTTACCGGACTCATATAAATGTGCCTTTAAACCAAGCAGGGCAGAGCACTGATACTCCATGACCCAGCCCCTCCTTTGTCTCTATTTCACTTCACATAGGCCTCTACGGGTGGCCTTTGGGTCCATTAGATCTCGCAGCTGCCCATCATTATACGGCATGTTAGCGCCTTCCCTTTAAGGATCGTACCCGTAGCAGTAATAATTACTGTACTTTGTTTTTTTCTTTTTTTTAAAGGTATTTTTATTTGCATTTCATAAACATGAAGATTGGGGTTTGCATCGTCCCTTCTCCCGCCCCTACCCCCCCTTCCCTTACCCCCACCGGCAGTCCATTCTTAAAGTTTCTATAGTGTTCCTTTAGAGTTCATGTCTTCATGTAAACATGTCCAGAATTTGTATTCGACGTGGGCACCACTGTAGCATATAGTCACTTTGCAGGTATTCTATCGCCACTCCCCAGTCAGATCTGAAGTTTTGACGGACCCCCTGTATGTTATAGGTGATGCATTTCATCGCTACATGTGTCCAGACTCTCTGCAACCATTCCAAATTAGATGGGGGCAGCTTCTGTTTCCATTTCTGGGATATTGCTAGCCAGGCTGCTGAAAGGAGTCCCATGAAGTTTCTCTTTTGTGTTTTTGTCAGTGTCCTATCCTTGGGATCCCACAGACCGCACATCCATACCTCTTCTCCTAGGTTTTCTACGCCTTTAAACATTTCCTGCATTTGGGCCTTCATCTCCGTCCAGAAGGTTTGTAATTTTGGGCAGTCCCACCATATATGTCTCCAGCTGCCGACCGCATTGCAGCCCCTCAAGCATTTGTTTTGTGCTGTTTTATACATACTGTGTATCTTTTCCGGGGTGTAGTGCCATTGAATAATGATTTTTGTCCATGCTTCCCTTGTTTGGATCGCCCTCGACCATTTTGGGATTATTTGCCAGATATAGGTCCACTTTTCTCTCGTGATTTCTTTTCCTAATGTCGTTTCCCATTTCTTCATATAGTGCCATTTTGTTTCTTCTGTTTGGGCGTTTAGGAATTTATACATGGTTGAGACGAATTTTTATGTCCCTGGTTGTGTCATGATATATGATTCGAATGGGGTCAGAGGTCTTGTAGCCACTTGTGTTATTCTCTGAGTGGATAGCCAGTGATGGAATTGTTCGTATTTAAATCGGTCCCTTTCTGTGAGGCCTAGGAGTTTGCTACATTCCAAGTATGTTCTGATTCGCTAGTCTTCGCACATGCCCCCCACCTTTGAACAATCCGCTTCTATCCAACTCTGGAATGCTCCTTTCTCCGTGCCCGGTTGGAATTCTGGGTTCTCAAATAGGGGCATAAAGGGGGCCGGGCCTATTGTTAGTGTTTCTTTTTTGGTTGCGTTGTTCCATACTTCCAGGGTGGCGCTCATGATTTCGCTTATTCGAACATTCGGGTGTCTATGTTCGGGGCTCAGCCAGAGTAAGTGCTGTAGGTTTGTCCTTGCCACTGCCCTTTTCTGAGTCTCCCATAACTTCTCTGATTTGTTTGGGATCCATTCCTTCCAGATCCATAGTTGGGCTGCCTCATAATATTTCCAAAAGTGAGCGAGTGCCATGCCCCCCCACTGATTTTTGTGTCGTGAGTGCTAGATTTGATAGTCTTGTTGTTTTGTTCTGCCATATGTATTTTGATATCATTTTGGTGAGTGTTTTAAAGAATGTGGGAGGGATCCGTATGGGGAGCGCTTGGAAGTAGTAAAGTAGTCTGGGTAAGATTGTCATTTTGATGACTGTTATTCTGCCCCACCATGTAATTGATAGTGGATTCCACTTTTCCAAGTCTCTTCCCACCTGTTTTAGGAGGTTCGGGTAATTTCCTGTGTATAGAGCTTTGATATTGCTGGTCATGGTGACTCTGAGGTATTTTACCCCTTCTTCCTCCACCTTTAGGTGTAGTGCCTCTGCCCACTTATGGATTTCTTTTTCATCTCCAGCCAATGCCATTACCATTGATTTTTGCCTGTTTACCTTCAATCCTGATATGGCTCCAAATTTTTCTATGTCTTGTGTGAGATGGGCTAGTGACCTCACCGGGTCCGCTAGGGTCATCATCATGTCGTCCGCATTTGCCACAGTTTTATGTGATACCCCTCCCATATCTATTCTTTTGATGCTGGGTGTGGCTCTGATTTTCGCTAAGAGTGGCTCCAGAAAGATTGCGTACAGGAGCAGGGAGAGGGGGCACCCCTGTTTTGTGCCTCTTTCAATTCTGATCGTCCCTTATAGCTCTCCATTTACTGCTATCCTGGCCGTGGGTGGCTCATAGTTGGCGCGTACCATGTTGATGTATGTTTCGCCCATGCCCATTTTCCCCATTGTGTCGAACATCATTGACCATTCCACTCGGTCGAATGCTTTTTCCGCATCTATCGGCAACATTACTGCTGGGATGTTGGCGATTCCCACCTTTTCTATCAGACGGGTGATGTTGTCATCCGTTGATCTGTTAGAAATGAAACCTGATTGTTCTTGATGTATCAGCTTGGGGAGTAGCGGTGTAAGTCTGTTGGCTAATATTTTTGTGTATAGTTTAGCATCTAGATTTATTAATGCTATTGGGTGATATAAGCTCGGATTCTCCGGGTCTTTCCCTTTCATGTGGAAGACCAGTATCTTTGCTTCATTCATCGAGTTTGTAATGTTTGCTGTGTCTTTAAAGGTATTATATAGGTCCGTTAATATAGGAGACAGGGATTCTGTGTAGGTTTTATAGAATGCAGCCATATAGCCGACCGGTCCCGGGGCTTTATTTTTCAGTAGTTCTCTGATTGCTCTTGTCACCTCCTCCGCTGTTTTGGTTCATCCAGTAGTTGTTTCTCCTCTGGTGTTATGGTTGGGAGTGTTATATCTCTCAAGTAGGCTAATTGTTCCTCTTTCTTTGGTTTGTCTGATGTATAATGTTTTTGGTAATAGTCTCTAAATATTTCCTGTATGTCTTTTGTTGGTGTTTATCTGATCTAGATTGTCTTTCAGTGCCTTTACAGTCTGACTTTGTTGTTTCCCTTTCAGTTGTCTTGCCAGGGGTTTGTCCGCTTTGTTCGCTTTCATTGCGTACCAGTGTTTCAGGTGAATCAGTTGGTTCTCTGCTCTTTTGGTTCGAATGGCTTCTAACTGTCCCTGTAAGTGACAATAGGCTCTCTTCAGTTTTAAGGAATGGTTGTTGGACATTTCCTCTCTTATCTCTGCTAGGTTGTTTTCTAATTAATTTTCCCATTTTCTGGATTGTCTGTCCTTCTGTACCTTTAGCGCAATTATCTGTCCCCGTAGTACCGCCTCAAAGGCTTCCCATATTGTGGATTTTGTCATTTCCAGCGTGTTTATATGGTCAAAATATTCCACTATCTGTTCTCTAATTGTCTCTCGCATTACTCATTCCTGTATAATTTCTCTTGGTAGTATCCATCGCCATAGGCCAGATTGTTTGCGGAACATGTGAAGTGTAATCCATAGGGGTACGTGGTCTGATAGCGATATGGAGCCCGTTTCTGCCTTCTAGATTTCTCCTACCAGGCTCGCCTGTCTATTCTGGAGCTAGTGCCATGTCCATGAGAGTTATATGTATATCCTGGGGTCGCTCACCCGATTCTCCGCCATACATCTTCTAGCGCCAGTTTTTGCATCGTATTCTTTAGGGATTGTGTCGGGGTCCCCTGTTGTGATTGCTTGGAACTTGAGCGGTCTTCTCTGGGGCTCCACACCAGGTTGGAGTCTCTGGCTAGTATCACTTCCTCTTTGGTGAAGTTTTCTAGTTTGTTTATTGTGTCCTCTATGAATCCATCCTGGCCAGTATTTGGGGCATATATTGTTGTGAGTGTCAGTGGGCGATTCTTGATCCGTATAGTCGTATATAGAAATCGTCCTTGTTTGTCTGCTAATGTTCTCGAATTTGCACATTGAGTGTGTTGGCTATTGCGATCAGGACCCCCTTTTTCTTCTCCCCATGGTTGGCTTGTAGTATTTGATTATATCCTTTCAGGCGGAGCTTCTCTTTTCCCTGTTTCTTTGTGTGTTTCCTGTAGCATTATTATGTCGAATTTCTCCTTCTGTAAAAAGTGTTCCACTTTTTTCTTTTGACTGGGGAGTTTAGTCCTCTGACATTATATGTTAATATTCTCAGCTCCATCCTGTCCTCTGTGTCTCATATCTTCCTTGTGTCTTTTGAGATGATTTGCTGTGAAAGCCATGAACGCCGGTAGTTATCCCCTTTACCTCTTGTGAATGTCCCATAACTTCCTTCCCCGAACCTCCCCTTCCTCCCTCCCTCCCCCCCAACTTCCCCTTCAAGAACCTCCCCCATCCCCATAACTTCCCTGAGGAGGGCTCTGGGCCCTATGATCGCTAGGGCGTATTGCCCTTCGCGCCATGCCCTCTTGAACTCAGGTATAACTAGGTTGTGGGGAGTCCTAAATCCAATTTAGTGGTCTCCGGAATCCGTGGACGATTCCCGGCTCTCTTCGCCTCTTTATACTTGCTGTCGGTCGTTTCTTTGTTTATTCTGTTTTAGCCTCGGTGTATGGTGGGTTCCTTCCTGTTTTTCTCCTCCCTTCGAGGGCTGTGTCTACTTGGTTTCTTTATTCTTAGGAGGGTGTTTATCTCTGGTGTTTATCGTTTGCCATCCTCTCGGGATTCTCTGTCCTATTGTTGGTTCTCTGGCTCGGGCTTTTCCTCCCGCATCTTCTTGTATGTTCATAATGCACATGCCCTTCCTCGCACATGGTGACTCTCTGTTGGTTGCCCTCCCAAGTAAATAGAAGGCCGAATGGGAATGTCCATTTATATTGGATTTTCCTTGCTATAAGTTCTCTTGTGATTGGTGCCATTTCCCTGCACTTCTGGAGTGTCGTTTGTGCCAAGTCCTGATATAGGTGTATATTTACCCCGTTCATCCTTATCTTTTCCATCGTCCTTGCCTTCCGTAGTATCTGCTCCTTCTGTGTCTACAAGGTCATTGCTACTAACACATCCCTGGGGCGTGTACCTGGTTCTCCCACACGGAGCAGCCCCACTCTGTGGACTCTATCTATGTGTATCTCTGTTTCCTCTTCTTCCTCTATTATGTCTCTGAACACTTGTTGTACTGCGGATTTGAGGTCTTTTTCTTCTATCGACTCGACCATGTTCTTAATTATTATATTCGATCTCCGGGACCTGTTTTCTAGGTCCTCGCATTGTATCTCTAGGTTATGAGATATTCTGGCCAGGCGTTCTTGAACTTCCGCGTAGTGTTGTGTTTCCTCATCCATGTTCTGGACAGTTCTCTCTAGGATGTCTGTCCTCTCCTCCAGTTTTCCTACATCCGCTTTTGTTCTTGTACCGCTTGTTTGATTTCGCCCTTCATTGTTTCACATTGTGTATGCATAGAGGCCATAAATTGTTCTTGGAACTCCTTAAACCAATCTCTCAGATCTTTTTTGGTGGTCATGTCAGCTCCTTCTTTCTCCACTCGTGCAGTCTCTTCCTTGTCCTTTTGGGTTGTAGTTTTTGGGTTTCCTTGCAGGTCCGCTCCCCACAATTGTGCCAGGCTCTGGTCCTGTTTCCCTTTTGCGGTTGTTGCTTGTGACTGCCGGCTCCTTGTTTTGGACATGTGTGCTTGCCCTACCCTGGTCGCGGTTTATGCGCCGTGCTGTTGTCCCCTTTCCCTTATTTTGGGTCTGGTGTGTCTTGGTAATGATTTACGCACTCCTCCTCTATTCTGCACTCCTGAGTATGCCCTTTCCGGTGCTCTGCTTGTTCTCTTATTGTGGGGGGAGTGTCTCGTTTATTCTGTAGCCCTTGCTTTATTTTGCATCTCTGGATGTAGTGGTGTGCTGGCCCTCTCCGCCCCCCCCCCTCCGGCTATTTTGTTAGGTTTCCCTGCTTCTCCTGTGTCTACCTCCTGGGTTGGGGCGTACGGGGGGCCTTCAGTGGTGTTATGTCCCTTCTCCTGTGGCCATGCGTCTCTCCCGGTGGGTCTAGGAAGGTATCTCCTTCTTCGATGTCGATGGGGCCCCGCGGATGTTTTGTCTCTTATGCTCCTTCCTGGGTGGTCCTGGGGCCTTCTCTGGTGTTGGGTCCTTCTCTTGTTTCTTTATGGCTTCCGTGGTGGGCACTGGATGTTGCGTTCCCTGAATTGTCCCTGGGGCCCTCTCTGTCGCATTGTAAGGTTTTCACTTGGCGTGTGTGGTTCCCCCTGGGGTGCCCTACTCCTCACCTCTTGTTGTCCCGCGTCGGGGCCGTAAATAGCCTCTTTCGTGTGTGTCTGAAGCGGGCCTGCTCTTCCTCCTCTTTGCGGGGCCTGTTGCTTCGTCGCTCCGTTGGGCTCTGGTCCCTCTTGCTGTCCTGCTGGGCCGTCTACTTCTCCTCAGGGTCCCAGAGTACTCCAGAGCATCCACCGCGTATTGCCGTTGTTGCCGGCGGGGTGGGGATTGGTTACACCTGCGGGCCTCGCGTTCCCTCTCTGCTCGCCGCTGTTCCCTTGCTTTTCCCACCAGGGGAATCAGGATGCCTGGGCTTCTCCTCCCCATGCATTGGCCCATTCCTTGGGTGTGGGGCTCCTGCCCGTATCGGGCTGGTGTCTGCTCTTGGATGCGCTCGAGTCGCTCTCTGTTACTCCCGGGCTTGCTGCTCCTCTTGTGCCAGTCAGCCTTGGTGCGCCCTCAGCTCGTCTCCCGATGGCAGGGCGGGTTTTCTCCCGTCTGCTGACTGTGGCCTGTGCGGACCCTCTCTGTGGCGCCGGAGCGTTGCACCTCGGCTGCTTATGGTGCGTGTGAAATTCCCCTGCTAATTTTCACCTTCTTTTTGTGTCGTGGGTGCTTCCACCCTGTCCGTCCTCTTTGAGAGCCTCGGCAGCTTTTTTGTCTAACTTTATAGTTGCGGCCCCGAGCCGGGAGACGGAGCTCCGCTCATGCGCGTCTTCCCTCCTTGGCGCCCATCTTCAGAAAACCTTACTGTACCTTGTTAAAGGACTGGACAAAAACTGTCACTTGATGATGGAGGGCCCTATTCTCATAATGTTTCCAGGTGCAAGTGATGGTATGCACAGGGGCGTTTCCTTCACTTGCACCCATAAAGTTTTGACCGGATGTGCACATTCAGATGCCCTTTTTCACCCACTTTTTGCATTTGCGCAAACTAGGGGGAATTTTGTCCATTTGAAAGGGAATGGGCTATAAAGCGGATGAGCTTTAAAATGCGCAGAAAACAGACCTTGCCCTCCGCCTGTTTGGAAAAGGTGCAGAGGGATGTGCAATGCATGAAGGGTCAGTATTGACCCTGTCGTGCATTTTTCTAAGTGATAAAGCAGAGGTATGAACCACTGCTGCCCACTGTATTTATATCCTTTAAGCAGAAATTGAAATGTTTTTTTTTCTTTTTTCAGCATTTCAGAGTACCATGCTCTTTAGACCCTTTAGGGCCCCGTTGAAATACGCTCCTAGCCCCTGCGTGGGTGCTGGAAGGTTGACATAGTGTCATAATATAGTCTCAGGTAGCAGGTTCTATGTGATTTCTTCAAGGAGAAATCATTGTATCTGATTTCGTCAATTTTATTTTTTTGATTCAATTTGGCCACAAACGTATTGTGGAGGAGACCCCCCTGCAGCCAACCCCCACTTCCCTCTCCTTAGTTATTACCTTTACCTGCACCCCAACACATATTTGCTGCCAAATGAATGTAAAACATATTGACAAATTCGAATTCAATGAATTCTCCTGCAATGAAACCTCCCTTTCCCACGGTAGCGCAGCCACCACTCTAATGTATGATTGGGGGCTTGATAGTGAATCTTTTGTGCTGCAGCACAGCCCCTTTGGAAATAGTCATCTTTTTGTTAATGTGACCTGCACATTTCCATAAATCAGGCATCTACAAAAAGCTCATCATCTGTGCTATATTTAGATGCCTCTTTTTTTGAGAATCGAGCACTAGAGTTTGGCCAAATTTGCAGAGACTTTGATGAGTCACTCTGCAGAATAAAAGTCACATCTCAGGGGTGGCCGGACACTCGCTGGAAGGCCTACCAAAGGCCTCACAAAAGAGCCGTTGCCACCATCCAGGGTGGGAGAGAACCAAGGCTTTGACGGCAGATCTGAAGTTGTTTTCTGGGATGACAAGCTTGATTTTCCGCTGGAGAGAAAGTTGGTACCAAGTCGTTGTGTCTTCCTTGCTATGCGCTGTTTGAACGTGAGGTGGCTGTCGATGTTGAACCCGGGGGACTTTGCACAGATGGCTAGATGAGGTGTGAAGCCCTTGAGGTTCTTAGACGAGAGCCAGATCTGGATGCCAGGGTGTTCAGTGTGGTTGGTTAGCAGTAGGAATTCGGTCTTGGAGGGGTAAGCACTGGACATCCAGGACTAGATCAATGTGAGGCTGGCATTGAGCCTGAGGATCTATAGACGAATAGATAGATGGGCTGGCAGACCAGTTGGGAACTAGATAGATAGGTGGGTAGATACCTTAACATATCTATTTATACAATAATAAACACTGCTGAGAAAGCAATGTGGACAGTCCTCTTCCAGTTTATATCTTATGAGAAAGTGCAATTCCTCAGACCAGTTTAGACCATAAATAAAGGAGATTTTGTGCCATCTCCTCACAACTTACACTATAGTACAAAAAGTCATGTTCCATTCTCATTTATTTGGGTCATGATTTTTTATTGCTCACAGATTGCATTTTTGTGATCAGTGGGATGTTGCTTCTTTTTGTGAGATCATTTCTCTTAAAGCCCTTCGAAGACTATGATTTACAGTAATAAACCTGAAAATGAACATAGAAAAAACAAAGGCGGACCACCACAAAATATGGAAATCAAATGTACAATCTGACAGCTCATGCAAGGAGAGCTGTACCTTTGTTGAAACTCAACAAGAGCATAATCAGCGAGAATGAATACAGACAAACGAGGTGCAGAGAATGCATATGATAGATACATACAAAAAGTACTCAGCCAGTGAACACATGAAAATGGTATATGGAACCACAAACTCGCCCCTTCAAGAGGCCCGCAGTTCTGGCTGGACTACTCCCAGTGGTGGTAGGACCAAGACTGTGGTTACAGGAGGGTACCTGACGTATTGTAGACATCCTAGAAGGGCTAACAAGCAATGGTATGAAGGTTGCTCAGAGTGGCGCTGGTAGTAACAATTCAAAGCCTTCCAGCCATCACTTTGGGGATTTAATCTGCCAACCAGCAAATGCACACAACAGGCTCATACATTCTTCAAATAACACCCAGCCAGCACTTCAGTTAAGCCCCTTTAGGACTTTTTAAATTCCAGATTTGTTTTAGAAAATCCCAAAATGAGGAGAAAGGAAGTCAAATTATTCTAAAGATCACACAGTGTGTAAAATATGACTTACAGGTCTGGAATCATAGAAGTATCCTTAAAAAAGCTGGTTGTTATTTCCATTGGAAGTCTTCCGGAGTCCCTGCATCCTCTTTCAGTGGCAAGATTCGAATGTATCTTCTATTTTGTTTTCAAACTTGAAAAACAAAGGTAAACGAATTATGCATGTTCTTTTTTTTTTTTTTAATCTAGGAATCAACTTACATTTTTCTTTGCCACAGAAGTTGTTTACTTACTGAATTTTAAATACGCGTGCATTTTGACTTCCACAGGCATGGAATGTCTGACACATTAGAATGTAATGACTTCCTCTCTCAAAAAATTGCCTGAGCCCCTGCTGCCTGCCTGCCTGCCCACGCAAAAGATCACTGGGTGGATGAAATTCCGAAAAATACCCCACAATGTACAGAAGAACAATAACGTAGGCTCCCCTTTTGAAACCACTGGAAACAGAAGTTACCAAATCCATATAGGAGATCACCGACTTGACCAAAAAAACGTTGTAAAATAAGACGCCAAAATGGCAGCAATCTGACAAATAGTGAAAAAGTCTAATTCGCTCACAAGGGCTATTTTACCTCGCAGCTACTTTCCAAGTGAAAATGATGTCTACTTGTAGAATCAAGGCTGGCACCACAGTAACCCAATCTACGTGTGGCAGAACGGAACAAGCGACATCACCACCTGTCAGAGGAAACCATGTAATTTCATCTTCATTTCGCAGAGCATACGCCTTGACATCACATCATTCTAGTTAATAAAAAAGAAAAACATAGGCTATGATGGATGAAACCACTGTTTAAGTTCTGTTACAGTGATAACATGCTAATCATTTGATTGCCAAATGACTGCGGGCAGTTTCAGAATCTCTGCAAGGTCCATCCAATTGTATCAACTTTAATCAGCCACGTTCACTGAAGGAAAATCAGTTTTGGGACACAACAGTCCGCATAAAAGACTGACATTACATATGGCAAAATAGCACAAAAACACATTTTGAGTAAAACAGAATGTGCCCTGATGCAGCAGATAGGAGCCAACAGATAAAGGGGGCTCCTTAATTGGCATCAATCAAAAGGCTTTTATTAAGTGATGCACAGCACGAGGGTGGTCACAGATTCCATAAAAAAGACAAAGTAAATGAGAAGTGCAATAATAGGCCACAAATACAAAGCACAAAAAAAAATGAAACAATACATGAGGAAGAACAAAATGAGTCCTCAACCAGAGATGTTGGATCAGTTCGGCCACAATTCCGCCAAACCATGCCACAACCACAGGATTGTGCACACGCACCACAATACCTAGAAGCAACCTACCTGTGATCTTTTTTTTTTTTTTTTTTTGCTCTGCTGGTCACTAAACATCTTCAATGACGTTTTGCACTGATTGTCATATAGACACTAAGAAATAGACACATAGAAGTCTTGCTCCAAATGATTCTGCATGGAACTCAATCCTAGTGGTTGATCAGTGTGCGGAGGGAAGCCATTCCACCGCTATCCAAAACAACAATCTGCAACTAACTGTTGCTCAAGCAGAAAGACTAGCCTCACAACAGGATCCTGTGCACACCTGTACTAGCGCAAACAATACATAAACTGGACCTGCATCAAAGAGAAAGACACAATCCACTTAACACAAAAGAATGGCCTTCTGAAATACAAGTCTCGTTCCCCTGCACACCTTCTGATGTGGTTTGCCTTCATAACATGATACAAAAAGCACACAATTTAGCGGGCGAAGCAGGATACTGAAAAAAAGAATAAGCACAGCAGTACAGCATCAACCACAAAGAAACCAATATTGCAGTAGGTGAGCATTGAGATGGTCCTATCAATAGCTTGACAAACCTCTAACTGCCAACTCTACACATGGATTTCAAAAGTCCCACTGCCACAAAGGTGTGTGCAATGAAAATGAAGCAGAAATGTGTTAGACTGAAAATCACACTGAACAGAAACGAGAGATGTGCGACTCGCTGCATACGTTGACAAGCTTTCCTGCCATCAGTGTGCCACACCGCGACATATACATACAATAACATGTGTAGTGTGCACCACCAACACACAGTGGTGGAAGTGTACGAAAAGAAGTTGTGAAACTATGTTCCCTGCTGGCCTGTCCCCGCTCCCCACAAACAGCATCGCCACGCCCACTCCCAGGTGCAACCCAAACCCCCGAAACAAACACACCTGCTGTTTAAGGCAACGTTCAGGGCAGTGCACTGAAGTGCAAGTTTCAAATTCTTCCTACACTTTTATTTTAAAAAGAAGTCCTTCCGGGACGGTTTATTTAAAAAATAAAAGTATAGGAACGGTGAAACTTAACTAAAAAAAAGTACAGGAGCACCGCTCCCGGCCACTCCAACCACTGCCAACACATCCCCTCCTTCCCAAGATGCATTCAACCTGGTCTGAGAAAGTAACCGATGCTTTTCACAGATATATACTTGCCTGATCTGAACCTCCCCGCAGCTGTGAATAAACAGATGCCTTCCCCCTTTCCTCTTTGGCTCTGGTGGCTGTCAGTGGGTGTCTTACAAATCACCAGAAAATAAAGAAATACTGATGTGTTGACAGATTGACAAATGCATTATAGCCACACTGTGCGTGTAAGACATCTCTTCCTTACGAAGGAGCGACATGAGAACTACAGAAGCATATGTTGTTCTAAGAGCTTGCACAAACAGGTGTTAGTCTAATAACGGTCTCAGACTTGCCGCGTACAATGTGCGCCGGCGACTATGCATCGCAGCCACAACCCAGGACACCTGGAAGTAGCGGGCCGGCGCTCGCGTGTGTCGGGCTGCCCAGGCCTCTGCTTATGACACCACACCTCTGCGGCCTGAGTGGCTGGAGGTCACCTGGCAATTGCGCGTGCCCCGCCGCTTGTCTGGGGACACTGGGCCTTCATCGCCAGTGTCAGACTGCGGGCAGGCACCGCAGTGTATTTATGAAATAACGGAGGCCCACAAGAACGACTTGCTTCAAATCTGCTTCATTTCACACTGAGAACTTCCTGTCCTCCAACGTCATTTCCCTTCCCCAAAGCATCCCACCCTAACCCAGCCTCTAACATAACAAGGATGTTGCAGAACATGACAAAAGGTATCCTTGTTTAAATATTGCTTTCTTTCTGATTGCTTTTCTTTAAAAAAAAAATAACTCCCAGTAATACTTTCACTGATTAATGTACCCATTGTTTTTGGTCGCTTGCACTCTACTAATTCACTAATTTCCTCAATTCTCATTTACTCAATCACTTGCCACCTAACCCCTTATCTCAAGCCCTCATCCATCCCCTTCCTCATTGCTCCCTTCTTAACTCACTTAAATCTATAACTCATGTTATTTATTCTTAATCACTCACTCTTTTCTGTTCACTCATGCATTGATTCTCTCAAATGCGCTCTCTTGTTGGCCTGTTGGTTCAGCCACTCTTTCTTACTCTGACGCACAGAGCTCTCATGGTGCGAGTAGGCCATCCAGTCCTGTTTCTTCCCTCAGCCCCATTTGGATTGTGGGACTTGAAGTATTTTGTTTCCCCTTTGAAGACCGAACGGAGAGCCGACGCGTGAGTTTCTAGGAGGGATTTAACTCGTGACTCACAGCCAAAAAGAAGCAAATGAACATTTGATAAACAAAAGGAATAAAATAGCCATTGCCCTGATTGAAAAAGGCACAAGAGAGGCCCAAACGGGTGTCTCAAAAGAGGGCTTATTTCCTACTAAACCATCAAACAAAAACACCAAAATAAACTCTCATACAACTCGTTCCAGAGTTATTTACTTTCTTTTACAAACAGTGGCGCAGAATTGTGTGAAATACTCAATTTGTATTATGCTCTTGCTAACGTCTTCACATTAATGCATTTGCACCTCTGTGAATTTGCATTGGTACATTTGCACCAGCTTTTCTCATTTTTCAGGGAACAAAAAAAGCAGATCTAAAAAGGCTAAGGGAGTATTAAAAAAAAGAGAGGGCAGGGTGTTAAAAAAGGCAGGTGCACATATGCAAAAGCATAAACATGTAAACGCACCAATATATATATAGAGAGAACCTGAAACGCAGTGGCTCGCATTGGTCGTATCGCAGTTAGAATAAGCTAGCTCTTCTGCTGTTAGTGTACCATGTGTGGACAGTTTTGAATGTTCAGTAACTGGCATCATAGCCAGTTCCCAGCATACCCATCATTGAGGGCTCATATTTTCTGCAGGTTCTTCATACGTTTTTAGCAGTTAGTGTTTATTAACAAAAAATGAAAAGTTGTCTCTCGATGTATTTGCAGTCATGGATAGGGTTCCAATTCCTTCCTACTAGAGTTTACTAATCTTTTCGCATCCTGGACTAAGTAGCACGCACAGCCATGCCACCTTGCTCTGTCACCTGTTTAGATCCATATTCTTCGCAATGTTCATGGCCATACTCACAAGTTTCTGGAGGCGTTTTCAGTTTATAAAATATACGTTTTGCCTATCCTGGTTCATGGTGTTTTCTGATCATTTTAGTTATCTGTCGTTTCTTTGAAGTTCTACTTTTGTCAGATAGCCCCTTTCCATCCAGAAAATGTTAATCTATCACCAAACTATGCATTTCTTTCCTGGATTCTGTTTTTACAAACATGTTGTTACTTCGCTGGCCTATTTTGCAGAAAAACATATTTTTTGATGGGCTGGCTTACTTGCATGCCCCTCTCCAGAACACTACGGGAGCACAACTAGGCACCCATTTTCTGAATTAGCGCCCTTGGCGCATGCGGCAGACAATCGGGTTTCTCCAAACCCGGGCTAAATCTACTGATGCAAGCCCGGGTTTAGAGCAATCCGAGTGCTCTACGCAGCCGCCCTCCACCCGGCGCTGCTGTTTGCCCCCTCGCCCCCAATCAAGCCCCTGAATACCCCCCACTCCCCGCTCCTTACCTGAAAAGGGCTCCACCGGCAGGCCCTCACTGTCCACTTGGCTTCCTGTTCAAGCCATGGAACTAGCATCAGGGCCCCAGAGAAAAGCCCTGGCTTCTATTTCCATGGCAATCCTGACCCGCGAACGAAGCAGAGCAGGCTTTTTCTTTTTTCCAATTGCTCTTAGCACCTCCAGGCTTTGCCTCAGGGTGCTCATAGCAATAACGTGCTCTATCGGCTTCACTGGCCCGGAAATGGCACTGGGGCCCGGTGTTAAGGCGTTCGCACGGCCTATGACTTGGGCGTGGGCCGTTACCGGCTTGTGAAGCCCTCAGCACACGTTATTATTCCTTACTTATACGCACTCTGTCGAATTTCCTGTGCATGTTCACCTTAGTCCTTCTGCATTATTTTGTGGACAGTTTTTGCCACAACCCCATTCACTGCCCTCATCCCCCCCAACTCACAACCTACCAGCTCCATCCCTCTTCCCCTAGACTTGCCTCTATCCCTCCTTGCTTCCTTCCTGTCAACTGCTGTGGAGGGACTCACTAACGCAACCTTTGGCTCTGACAGGTGACGTGAGTGCACTAGCCCCACCTTTCTACGTAATGGCTGCATGTTTGGCAACGTGCGGACCACGTGCGCGGACAGAGACGTCGAGACGCATGCTCCCGCTCTGCAGTCGCAGCAGGCCTGACTTCCTTTCTCTTTTGTTATATAGATACAGGATGAAGTATGCTTTTCTTCATGAGGGACTTTCGCGGAGAGGTTAATCATTCACTTTCGGGAATGCCTGTAACAAGAAGCATTTGTGAAGACTTTATTGAAGAAATGGCACGTCCCATAATGTTGTCAGATTTATAGACGTTGTTGGTAAAATAACCCAGCTTTGAAACTTTGAGTGAGAAGTCTCAAAGTGAAGTGATGCATTCTTTTGTATGCATTTAGTGAACAGATTTGGACCAACCATGCAAGTTCATGCCTAACTGGCTCTAGAAACAGGATTTCTGCATTTTCCAATTCAATGTAAGGGTGTTATATTCTTCGCATTATCAATGTACCTTTTCAAAACTTTGATGCAGTGGGTATGTGTGTTATCTGCAGAAACTGAAGTGGCAATTTACTCACCCATGTACAAGGTTTCAAGTCTGTATGAAAACATAACACCAGTGCATGTACAGGGACGTCATTTCACCAAAATGCCAGGGGTAGCGGAAGTGACATCACATGACCCCTGATCCCACCCCAAAGTGGTATCGTGGGAAGCGATGGAACACGACCCTTCACCCGTTGACAAAACAGGAAGTGGCATCACATAGCTTTGTATACTACGAAAAATATGGTTACGATATCACTATAATGTGATGTACATTTCATACAAGAATGGATCGCTATATGTATCGTTAAGATCAGTGTGTATAGGCCCATATTACCAAATTACTGTTAATGCAAGCAGACGTCCATGACGAACTGATAATGATGTGTTATTATATAGCACTTATGCTTAAGCTCTTTATATAGAAAAAATATACACCCAATATCACCAAACCTATGTTGGTACTCATTTATCGACCTCAGAAGGATGAAAGGCTGACTTGAGGCGTTTAAGAACAGACTAAATCAGTGACTCACCCCCTGAACTGTGCCTAAAATAAACCTTTAATTAGTCTAGCAATTATTGTATAGAATTCCCGAAATACACATTATTTGGTATTCCTATTCTTTCTTATTTAGGGTAATTGCTGAAAGTGTTAGACGTGTGGCACTCCTGTTCTTATTTTTCTTCTTTTTTTAAGGGGTCTGAACAAGAAAGTCAGCCACTTCAGAAGTAAAGAGCCACATGGGCTGGCCACAGCCCAGGAGCTTGCATTACAAAAAAAAAAAAAAAAAAAGTTGCGACCTCTGGCGACCCCTAAATTACGTCCCTGTGCATGTACCTTTTAATTTGGGCAAATAGTTTTTTCGTAATCATTAGCACCCCGGTTGGGAGGAGCAACCAATCGGGTTCCTTGGATCGCGGCCTGACTCCACCGATCCAAGCCCGCGTTCCATTCTTACCTCCGCCCGCCACCTTCCGCCATCCTCTTTCCTTTAAAATGTCTCGTCCCTCCCACCCCTAACCCCACTTACCTCATTTCCTCAGCGGCGGTGGCACTTGCTGCCTCTGTGCTGCTGTTGCTGCTCCCTGGCTGCCATGGAAATAGAAGAGGGGCTCCGTAGGGAGCCCCGCTTTCTTGATCCATGGCGGCCAGCTTAAGAAAGTATTTTGATTCAATGAACGGGACATTGCAAGGTGTCCCGTTCATTGAATCAAATACAATGCTCTTTGCACCCCGGGTTTCCGGATTTGATACCCAGTGTACTAGTAGCAATAACCACCAATCCCAAGTGCTGGAACGAGTGGTAATGGCACTTGGCACCCTCGTTAAAGGCCCTCGACATTACCATCTGTTCCAGCCCATGCATTGGGTGGTTATTGCTTAATTAATGTCTTGCCAATGCTGAATTAAAGTGCTTCAAATACAGTATGTACTTTCTCAAGGTAATTTCTGTGTTAAATGCAATTTCAAAGTCATCCTATCGAGGGGTTGTTCATGTACAGACTTTCAAAGGCAGGTATCATTACAATTTCCCTGTGTCTGTGTCAAAGCACTGGATGCTTGTTATCATATTGAAGTTTTAGAGCCAGAGGGCTCTATTGTGTGGTAGTTGACCACCACAATAGAAAGTGGTCCTGAGCAATGTTCCCTGTAAGGTGCGCGCCTGTGCGGCCGCGCACCTTTTGATTGTGAGCCGCGCATAGTGCTTATTTTGCCGCGCACCGCAATCATCATTTTGTGATTTTTTTTTTTTTTTTTTTTTTTTTTCCCAGCCCGCGGCCAGGAAGTCAAGTCAGACTCCTGGGGTGAAATGATTATTTATTTATTTTATTTTTTTCATCCCGCAGCCGGGAAGTCAAGTCAGACTCCTGGGGGCTGGGCCGCCTGGGGCTGGGTTGGGCAGGGCAGGAGCCAGGAGGCACTCTGCAGTGTCTGCACACAATTCATCATCATAGCAAGTTAACACTAGATGTTGTTACCTTGCTTTGATGATTGCATCATGCATGCATCATAACTTATGATGCATGCAGATGCATGTGTAGCAAGCAGGCAGCATCATTCAAAATGGTGGGCGGGCCACCGCCGGCCGTGGGGGGCCGGTGCCGTGTGGTGCTAGGCCCGCGCTCTGCTCGGGCCGGCCGAGTTCAACGTTTACTTTGATCTGTGGAGGGAGGCGGCAGGCGGCTGAAGCAATTGCACACACTAAAGCAATTGTAACACCTGCCGCCTCCCTCCGAGTCCTGACCCTGGGGGGGCAGCCTGCCTGCAGGGCTGAGCTGGGGCCCAGTGACATTGCACACTAGTTGCTTCAACTTTGGAGGAAGTAACAACAAATTTGTTGTTGCACTTCTTTACAAAGTTGAAACAACTTCCACTTGTGCCTGGGGGAAGAACAAGCCAATGAAAATTCGTGTCCACCCAGACTCAGTGCCGCCAGGTCCATCACGGCGTGACGCACGTGACTGATGCTATTGGGCCTCTGACCCACCCTGGCCCTGGCCCTGGCTGGGCATGATTTATTGGGGTGCACCAGTGGACCTCAGTCACCAGTCACACCACCAGCCAGCCCAGTGCCCAGCCCACACACAGGACAGCCACACTGAGGAGGACCACCAGGCGAGGCGACGACGACCCAGGCCACAGTCAGCAGCCAACAGTCAGCCTGCCACTGTGCTACAAGGTAAGGAGGAGAGGACTCTCGTCTTATAAAAGGGTTTGGCAAAAAACGCTATGGTGTGTTTCCCCATGGACGTCACCCAGCCGCACCCTCCCCCCCCACCCATGTGCGCCCCATGCTATGAGGTGCCCCGGTAGTTCTTGAAGCCACCCTGCCTGTTTTCGCGCCCAGGCCCTCCAACCTGAAGAAGGCCCAGCCAGCAGCTCCTGGGGATTTATGGGGGGGGGGGGTCTGGCTACAGCAGCTCCTGGGGATTTATGAGGGAGGGGGGTCTGGCTACCGGCTGCCGCCGGCCCCGTCCAAGCACCGATTGGGCCTTGCCTTCACGGCGTTGCCGTGTCCTGATGGGGGGCACCCCACCCGAGACGCTCCATTTAAGCGGGGTGACCTGTCGGCTCAGGAGGGCCATGGACCCTCCTGGGGCTGACGGGCCAGTGGGCCCACTGCACCAGGCCTGCTCACTATCCGACTGTGCCTGCTGGCTGGCGGCCAGGTCCGAATTTATGCAAATCTCGGGCCGAGCAGGGCCTGATGGGAGAAATGAACTGTGCTACAATGTGCCTCTTCTGCTGGGCTCTGCCTGCCGGAGCTTCTCCCTGCCTGTGGGGCAGGCAGCTCTGCAGACGCTCAGGGCTTCTGGGAGGGCTGGGTCTGGGTCAGTGCCGGCCTTCTCACCCTCGCTTAGCGGGGCTTCCAGAACAGGCCCCGCCGCCCAACCCCTGCCCTCTTGCTCGCAACTCATACTTACCTGGCAAGGGAGCATCTGTGATCAGAAAGGCAGAGCTCCCCGGGTGAGGCTCATCCATTGCACATCGGATTTGCTGACTCCTGCGATGTCCCCAAATGCAGGGTACTCGACTGCATTATTTCTAGTAGTGGGGGACTGCGTTCGCGATATCCCCTGATTTATTGGTAAAAGAAAGAAAAAGTTTAGTGTGCGAGTCAGCTGGTTTACACACAGAGCCCCTGGTCTTGCAGCAGAGTTTCTTTTGCTGTAGTCAAGAGGGCCAGCCCCGAGCAGCTCAGGGGTCCAGCCCTGATGCATTGGTGAAAGAAAGAAAAAGTCACTGGGACCCTTATTGGCCCATGTGGGCCAGTTTGAGTTAATTTACTCTGCTGTGACTAGTAGTTTTGACCAGTGTTGCTGAATAAATATTCTTTAAAATGTACAATTTGCACGTCACTTTATCAAAAAGCTCCCCTGGGTACTACTCAAACAGTATCACAAAAGGAATGAAAAGCTATTTGCAAGTGCGAGCCACTTTTTCTTTGGTGCCTGAGACAATTACATGGCCCAGTCTGACCCCGGATGATGCTAGCCTTTGTTGCTGTGTGCAGTTCGGAAGCACCGACCCCACAGTGTCTTTGTTGAGGGCATAGGGGCATTGGTATCCCGAAAGGGACCAGGGCAGGGAGTGGACAGGTGGTGATGTTGTGTAAGTTGGCTGTAGAGGCGTTGTCTGGAGTGTTGTAATGTAACAGACACATGAACCCTCAATATGTTGAATTGGGCATATGTGTAGAAGAGATAGAGCCATCCCGTGCTTGCCACACGATTGTTCTCCACCCGACCTGGTGTGTGGAAGGTCAGTACTCCATGGTGCGACAAGTAAAAACCTTGTAGAATTAAATCCAGTTGCAAATAAATACAGTGGGCCTCAAATGGGCAGAGTATTGTAGAATGAACACCTCTTTTCTCCACTGCTACACATATGGAGATCACATGATCTAAAAGTTACGTTACAACAGACCTTATGTTTAAACACTGGCAGTCACATGACATTCACAAATGGCATTGGTGAGGTGAGTGGTGACAATCATCTGAGATTACATGATTACATGATTCAGTGCTTTTTATTTAACTGTCAGAGTGCAATGTCCATTCATATCCCGCCTTCTATTAAGCCGTCTTTGTCATTAATCATGTTCATGTACTGTTTATTTCATTAAACCAAGAGAATGCATTTCCTTTATATTCCATACATTTAGTGAATGGAGAAGCTAATGCTTTGCCAATATTAATTTGTGAGGCAGAATCTGTGTTCCACTACAAGAACCCCTCTGTTCTTGTACCAACCCATCATAAAACGAAAGATCTTGGTTTAGAGATGTAAAAGGACACAATTTCAGAAGAGCTAAAGTCTTGGGAGGAGAATAGAGCACCCAAATGTCCCTTGAAGTAGAGCTTGTTGTGCTGCAAATTCGCATTCCTCGCTTGCACACTGTGGAATCTGATCACTAAGGTTTGCTCACTGGTATGGCGCTGCGCCGGCGCTGCGCCGCCGCTGCGCCGACGACCACCCCCGGTCTGGCAGCGCATCACTCATTTGCGCACATGACTGAAAAACAGCCCGCACACAACTATTCTTTGGCGCACACAGCCCAAAAAAATTAGAGGGAACATTGGTCCTGAGCCCAATGGTGAGGGCTCTAACACTATTAGAGCTTTTGCAATGGGCGTGTGTGAGATCAGCCTCATCTGGGGCTTCCTGTGACAGAGCTTGTCTGTGTCTCCTTGGACAGTGTCCGCACATAACAAAGGCAAGCTTGGAATGCATCCTTTACAGGCAGTTAGAGCCTCCATTCCAAGCCTGCTGATTGGCCAAGAGAGTTAAGAACTGTAAGGTAAACAAAGTAAAGGCATCGACTGTGGGTTTCTGCTGGGTTTGAGCCTGGATTCCACACTTTCTTATTGTTTAAAGTCAAGAAAACATACTCTGATCATACATGTTGAATCCCTCCCTTATGATGGAATTTTGGCAACAGGTAATTGGGACCCAGGTTCTTCGGTACTCACTGTGTTTTTCTTCTCCAATGAAACAGCTGATGGAAAGCAAGCGGGTGAAGTTCTACCTTCAGACAGAGGTGTCGGAGCTGCGGGAGCAGGATGGCAAGGTGAGTCATGCTCTCATGTGATCTGGTATGTTATATTAATGAATTACTTAATATTCGATACTGGGGTCTTGTAGAGTTGGAAGACTCCAGCACATGCTCTGCAACCTCTGCAAATCCCACCTTACTTGGCTCCCATCAAAGTGTCCCAGTATTATGAGCCCTACAGGCCTGTCGTTAATGCGCCCATCAAGCAACTGTTGTAGAAATAACCTCTAAATTCTTCCATGGTGGTACCCATCTAGGAGCTCTCACAGAACCATCCCTACTGGTCTGTCACAAGAGCATCTCTCTAGAAGCCCCAGTGTTGGGAACCACACAGGTGTAACATATGCGCACCCATCTAGGAGCCCTCATGGGATACATCCCACAGGTCTGGCTTGAAGACCTCTACTAGGATACCTCCTGTTACCAAAACCATCATTATCCTGTGACAAGGACCCCTCATGGTATCAAATCCACAAGTCTTCAAATTAGCTAAATATGGTTCCCTTTGTGTCACATTTAAAACTGTTTGGCATAGAAAGGGCTAATCTATTCCTTCCAATGGTAATGATTAGGGCAGTCCAGGCCACCTCGCCTTCTTGGACTTGAACGCCTTTTTGCACTGTGCAACGCCACAGCTTTGGACATCTTAGGGAGTATGCATAGTATCCATAGAGTGAACATGCATCTTCAGAACGTAACCCTGAGTGGTTTACAAGCCCGAGCTGGTCCTTGGATCTGTGTTGTTGTAGGTAAAAGCTCTACAAGTATCGGCCATTACCTCATAAACTCACTCCCTGCAAACAGCCTGTTAAATGTATGTGGTATGCATTTGATTGATCCCTGGAAAGCGTTTATAAATATCTTGGACTGGAGTATGTCCCTATCAATGAGACTTTATCCCCAAGTGTGAAGTAGACTTTACCCACAGAGGTTAGACTAGGAGGAATGGAGGTGGGCTTGAGTGCACATCCTTGGTGTCGTGCCCGAGAGGGAAGCAGGGACTTCCCTAACCCAAATGAAAGGAACGCCTACTCCTCCTGCCACTCACCCTGCTCCGGGCATTCCAGATGCCGGTGTAACAAACAAACAACTGGATAAAACACCAGATTGTTTGGCTTAGAGCAGTGATCCCCAATTTGTGGCTCGAGAGCAACATGTGGCTTGCGGCACCCTACATTGTTGCTCGCCAGTTCCTCTTGGCCATGGTGTGCAGGCCTAGAAGGAGGTGCTGAAGGGATGAGAGAGACCTCAGTAGCAGTATAGCCAGGGCAGAGTACTGGACTGTGCGAGAATGTTAGCCAAAGAGCCTGCTGTGGTTCCAGTTGACTTACTTGTGTAGATGCAAGATTTGAGTTTGTTGCCACCATGCAAGTTATTTTCAATTTCCTTATTATAGCAGTGCCATTGCTGAAACCCTGTCATCTTTAGATACTTTGCCCAGCTGACAAAGGTATTAATGAGCAAAATAATTGTACTATGTTTGTGTCCTCGAGAAAATTGTCATATTCTGTTCCTTTGTACAGCTAGTAGGACCATAATGGGCACGTGAGTGGCATGCACGGCCAACTTTCCTTTATTAAATCATTTGCTTATGCTGTATTTTGTACAAGGTAGGTTTGTGTTTGATGCCGCTGTGCATTATATTTATCAGCAATATTACTTTTAGTGTCACCTATATTTATTATTACATGGTGTGCTAGTGGAAACCTTTTCATCGTTTGATACTCAGCCCAACTGTCAAGTGGATAATGGGTAGATAAGGCAAATGCATGCACATTTTTCATAATTAATTACCCTAAATTCATATACAATTAAGTTAATGCTCATACTTTTACCACACCCCTCTATGAAGTGGTCAGCAAATGCTCAACGTTTTCACCAAGGTTTGCCACTAAGTTGTGTGTAAAATCTCTTTTGGATAGAAAAAAGAGGCTCCAAATCCTTCAGAAAAATATGTTTTATTCCTAACCACTTTTTCATCAAAGTAACAGGTTCCAGGTGCCTTAAAATGCACTATTTGCCATTGAATACCAAAATAATTCTAAGGAGGTAACCACCAAAGCCCCATTGTAGGGATCTGTAAAGCCTTCCATGTAATGGCCACTGTTGCTCATTCAATATGTATCTAATCCTATTTCTCCATTAAGTTAGCATAATTTAAAAGCATGTTTTGAGTGACTTTCTTATGACTAGCTAATAGTTTGCAACTTGACATTGTGCACCCCGGTTTCCTGTGACCAGCCTAACAGGTTGGTACCACAGGTGGGCAGCTGAATGTTTGAAGCCTGCTTTACCCTTTTGGTGGACCTTGAAGATGCTCTACTTTGCGCTTTCCAAGTGAAGGATTCAGCAATAAACCACTCTCCACACTACCACATGACTTATCTCTCCAAGCCCAGCTCGCGTTTTGGCTGGATTTGGGGTTGGGGGCTTTTATTAAGATAATAGAAGACCTTTCCGAAACCAGTGTTCTAATACCAAAATCAAGGCCAATTTCAGTGCCCCAAACACCGTGGGTCCATATGAGTCAGAAGCACAGGCCTTAGTTCAAAAGGCCTCCAATGCTGAGGTAGTCACATTTAAAAAAAAACTTTTAGCAATTCCTAAGGAAACCACCCTTAAGGGCTGTATACTTTATCTAAATGTCTTGTTCTGCTTCTATGTGGCTTCTTTTTGCTAATATGGAAAGCTGCATGTTTGACTGTCAAAAAAAGCAACCCCTGCAAGTTTGATTGCCAGCTCCTGCTGTACATGACAATTACTCTGTGTTGCGAAGGTTGCGTCACTGGGAAATCTAAAAAACATGCTTTCTATATTCCCCTCCATGCCACGCTTGCCCCTTTGGCCTGCTCTTTCTCTGGTTCCTGCTCTCATAATGGATGGTCGCCCATACCTCCCTTCAGCCTCCGTTCCTCCTCACCTCCTTCCCTGCAGACCCCTTTCACCACACGTTTGGGAGTCTAGTGTTCCTTTTAATGCCCATTCCACCACCCGCACCATGCCACCTTCTTACCACACATTCCTGCCGTCTTCCCTCCACCACTGCCTTCTCTTGGCCATCACTTCCCTAGTACCTGAAACACTATTGCGTGGACCTGGTGCCCAACTGTCTGCCGACAGAAGTAAAGACGCGCTGTTTGTCTGAAAATTGACTAAGTGGAGACATGATATTTGCCCCATGACAGACTAAGCACGAGGCGCTATTTCCAGGGGACATTCATGTCACTACATGCCAACTGTCACCGAAACAGAGGTCGGTCGATCTTCTGAGAATGGATTGGTCCATGTACCCAGATGATTGCAACACAGCCCAGATAACCAAAATCCTTCACCGGTGCAAAAGGGATATTTTTTCTTTAGAAAATCCCCCACAGCGTCTTAGCATACCCTCGGCCTAATGTTATCAGGTTTCATAGGCATGTTGGAAGTGTTAATAGTATGATTTTGCTTGTAGCATTAGGTTTCTAAGACGCATAGATGAGGCTGTATCTAATTAGCAGTTCTCCTAAAAGCAACATATGGCAAGCTATAGAACTAGCCGTAGGTTTGTCAGCCTTCACCTCTTTCAGAGCTTTCTCAACTTTGGTCAGGAAGAGGTTGAACAGGACACCTCTGCCTGACTCCCTCACAGGCCCTGGAAATAAGTTTCAAAGTGGCCCATATTACACATTTTCAGCAAGGTCAGCCCTTTTCCTATGAGAAAATATAGAAATAAAATCAGTTCCCACACAAAAGAGGCCCAAAGTCCAGTGGCCAACTGGGAAATCTCCAGAGTTCCCTACAGGTCAGTCCACCCCTGTATTGAAGAGTCACGGAATCTGTGTTGAATAACATTTGAAGGCCATAATGTGGCGTTAAGCACCCGCTCCAAGGGGTGGAACGATTGGTAACTACTCAGCAGCCCTTGGAACTGGTGCTTAATGGCATTAGTACCTGTCCCTCAGCTGCAACGGGGCTAATTGAAAGTATTTTCGTTCTGTGAAGGGGCAACTCTGGGTGTCCCGTTCACGCAATGAAAAGACTATTCCAAGAGGGCTGCCATAAAAAGGGAAGGCAGGGCTTCATATGGAGATTTCCTTTGGAGATTTCCCGGTAGGCCTCTGCACCCTGGGCATCTTTTGGGTATCGGGTAATATTATCCCCACCAAAAATATCACCGTATATATGGTCGCCAGGAACGTCCATAGGCAATATTTTTAGTGGGGCTAATATTAGGGTTTTTTTGGGAGCGGGGGTTGCGGGGCTGTCCCCCGCTCCTTTTAAAAAAATAGGGGATTGTGGGGGTGTCCCCTGCAGGTTCCATGCCTTAATATCGCCACAAAAAATATGGCGATATTTTTGCAGGGATATTAACACATGGAGCCATCTTTTGTGTGGTAACCTATTTTATTTCCACATTTACTCATAGGAAAAAGGTTGGGCTTGCAGAAAATGTGCAATATGGAGCCACTTTGAGAATTATTTCCTGGGCCTATTTTGGTTCCCAGTCCACCACCCCTGCTTCAATCCACATCAAATGGTGCATACCTTGCTCCTTGCTGGTTAGACCCACCTGACTCGAAGGTTAAAATTACCTAGCCAAGTGTGATGTATTACACCAGAATTTGCAGAGGATTTCTTCCATGACAGCCAATGCAGAGGGAGTGAGGAGAGCATAAGAGAAAGGATTTATGAGCAGGACAGAGGAAGCAGGATCTGAGATGGCAGCCATTGACTAGTGCGAGCAGTGGAATCACACTGCAGCTGCTATCGTAGGCCAGAGAACCACACAGGTCACTGAGGACATGAAGCCATTCACCTTGGGAGAGGCAGGAAGGAGGAGACAAAGTGGGCTGTCAATAGAGATGGAAGCCTACAACTCGGGTCCACTTCCACTGTCTGACAGAGCTGGAAGAGAAAGACTGGGCCAGCCATGATGGTAGAGATTGGCAGAGAGGAAGTCCGGAGTCCGTAGACAGTTTATCCGCTCTGCAGAGAGGAATGCCAAACTACAAACTTGGCTAGAATCATTCTGTGGGGAACTGAATAATAAGTAGAGAGCAGCCTTTCAAGGACTAACACTGCAGGCTGGGAAACAGTCCATGCCAGAGCAACTATGACCCTAAGGAAAGCAGGTCAGTTGAGGAAGAGCTTTACAGTCAACATCTCGGTGAGGAATTAAGTCCACAAGTCATACTCAAGTCACATTCCAAGGAACAACGATGTAGCTGGTAAAGAAAGTGCATGCCAAAGTGCCCCAAAACGTAAGAAGAGCAAGCCTTTTGAGTGCGAGCCCAATTGAGAAGTCAAGCACCAAAGACCCATAGCCACAACATCCCACACTAGGCCCGTGTGCCGTGCATGTTGTAATGCTTGGTTTCCACTTCACTTGGATTGTCCCCTGCATATCCCTCAAGCAACATGTCCCCCATTGCCATGCCCTCGACCCCCCACCTCCTGAAATAACACACAGACCCTTATTGTGGGTGCACAGGCCGCAGTTGCTTTATTAAGCAGGAGGTAGCTAACAGGTGTTCGTTTGGCAATGCAGCAACAGGATTCTGCTCTGAGCTGAAAGCCCTTACACTTTCTAACTTGGCGGAGCAGCATCCGGTTTTGTGCGGGGCTGACGCCTTTACACTTTACTAACTTTCAAACACACTCTCCCTTTCGGTCAACGGCTTTTCAGGTAGCCACTTCCACTTTACTACTTTACCCAGGTGCAAGATCATTAAGCTGGTGCATGATCTTTAACCCTATTGCCTGAGCTCATCCCATATTCCCCTGTTGGCCAGGGGAATTTTCAACTTTCATTCACCCCAACCCCTTGGTACCCCAACCCCCAGTTTCCATGTCCCTAACTGATTCCTTTCCCCCGGAGTTCTGGAACTCTCTCACCTCCTAGCCCACGGCCCTGGTGCCTTAACCTCTGCCTCTTTTACTCAGTCTCTCGGCCTTGTACGCTGTTCCCCGTTCCTTTGTGACTTACCTTCTTACATGCCCCATTTTTGTTTCCTGTCCTCATTCATTCCCTGTTGCACTTGCCACTTTCCTGTTTGCCTCAGTGACTTCCCTTTCCCTTGGGGTTGGTTGCTGGCTCCTCCCCCTGATGTGGTTTCTTCCTCCCCCTTGTTCCCCGGGCCATTTATCCTCTCCTATGTTTCCTTCCATTCCTGGGTCTGTGGACCTCTCCCCCATCCCTTGGGTTCCTTCCTTTTTGTCTCCTCCTGCCTCCCTTGGTTTCCTTGCTCTCCCCCACTCTCCTCATCCTTTGCTCGACCCATGGTAACCGACCACTAGTCCTCTACAAACTCTCCAAGTTGCTGCACCGCTTCTTCGTACCTTTGCCCTCCTACCCCTTTCCCTGACTAACTGGATTCCCCTGTGCCCTGTTACCTTGTCGCCTGCCAGACCCTATCGCCAGTTGCCTTGACCCGCCATTTTGATTCTTGCACCTCCCCTTCCACCTTCACCCGCGCATCCCTACCCCACTTCCCTGTGGCCTGCGGGGTTAGGTAATCCGCCGCCAACAATCTCAGTCACTGCACAGTCCCTTATGTTCTCTGGCAGGCCTACCAGCCTGGATGCACCACGTACCTCCACTGTGACGGTTCTGCTGTAGATTATTAAATCATGACATATTAAACATTTCACATTTTTCCACATTACAGTTTTTGAATCCTTTCTGCACCCAGCGAGTCCGGCAAAAGAGGGTGTTTGCTTGGGGTGTAATGCTTATAAGCACTTTTTTGGGGATGGGCTATCCTTCTTTCCCCCATCCCGCCCTTTTCGCACCTTGAGTTTCCCTCCCCACTGCCACTTCCTGACCTCTGGCGTCGGCCTGTCTGTGAGAGGTTCCCCAGCTGGTCCCAGCTGCAGGGGTTGTGGGGAGACGTGGGCCCAGGGAGGCCTGCTGGAAGATGCAGCTATGTTACGGTCCTCCCAGGCTTCCCTTTGCTCAGCGCGTCCCCGGCTTTCCAACGAGTATCGGTGCATGTTGGAAAACAGAGCCCATGGCTAGCCCTGGCTAGCCCTGTCTGCTGTCCAGAATGTGGATTGTCATGTCTCAACAGTACCCGCTCTAATTGCAGATGCCACAGTTTAGGATAAATGTTCTGCCACTGTTAAGTGAATAAGGAAATTAGGCCAATTGAGGAAGCACTACAGAGCGAGTGTCCTGGTGAGGTGGAAAGTGTGTAAGCCGCATAATAAGCAGCAACGCTATGATGTGGACGCTTCTCTCTTTCCATTGGGGGCCTGCGTGCAAGAAGGATGGTGGCGTGTCTGGTGTGAGACTAGCAAGTGTGGTGCAGGCAGTCGGATGAGGGTTTAGCCAGAGAGGGGGATTGAAGTCGCAGAAAATGGGCAAATGTGCTATTGAGTGGGGGGAAAGCGGAGAAGAACCTTCAACTGGCTCAGAATGCAAACCTTTATGGTATGATTTAGACCACAATCCAAGTGAGCTGATTGGCTGACTGGTTTTGGCGGTGGGTGCTAATGAAACACAACACTGTATTTTGGGACACCGATTGACATTCCATACTCACATAGGAAGCGCTCCCCGAAAAGCGTCAACGTGGGAAAAGAAGTAAAGCAACTGCGTGTTAGAAAACATAGCGCAATCCCACAGCACAACCCAGGAAGTCAGTGCCAAAATAAAACACTGCATTCTGGGAAAGGAAGTAACGTACCTAAGCGTGACCAAATAAACACATGCTGAAAGTAAACTGCACAGTGAAATCACACAGTGCAACACAGCAAACTTGTATTTTTGTATTTGTATTTGTTTATTACTTCTATCCCGCGCCGAACCCTGGTGTAACTGGGCGCTTGAAAACGTAGGCTACAGGCATAGACAGGCATACAGATAATGGACAACAAGTAGGACCCTGGTTACAGATGGGCCAGGATATGAGATACACGAGTGGAAGTGCAGTAGCAGACCCTGGTTACAGCTGGGTCAAAGCAAGGAGAAGCAACGTGCCTCTTACTGAGAAGGTTTGTTGCTCAGCCAGTTTTTTACACCAGCTTTGAAAGTAAGGAAGGATGGTTCCTGTCTGAGGGTGGTCGGGATAGCGTTCCAGCGTTTGGCAGCTTGGACTGGGAAACTGGCTCCTCCTGCTGTTTTTAGATTATATCTTAGAACCACTAGGTTTAGGGCATGAGAGGATCTGGTGGTGCGTGTGGATTGGTGTTGACAGAGTTTATCTGGCAGGAATTTCGGGGCTAAATTTGTGAGGCATTTGTGCGTGATGGCCAGAGTGCATAAGGTGATTCTGTCACGGATGGGCAGCCAGTTGGCATTATGTCTGTGCGTGGAGATGTGAGAAGATCTCGGTAGACTGAGTGCTGCTCTCAGTGAGTTATTCTGAAGCACCTGGAGTTAGTTTAGGTTGTGTTCCGAGGTGCAGAGGAATAGTGTGTTGCAGTAATCAATTTTTGATAGAGCGAGTGCTCTGGCCAGCATTAAGCAACTGCTTGTGGATAGAAAAGATTTGCAGCTGTAGATCAGTTTATTTGTGTAGGCTGTGGAGGACGCAACACTATTGACCTGTTTTTTAAGTGAGAGGATTGAATCGAGATAAACCCCCAGGGTTTTTATCTCTTTGGAGACATTGATTGTGTTGTTGTCAATGACGAAAGAGGAGTATCTACTATTGTGTTTTTTCAGGTGTGCCAAGTACCCACGATCATTAACTCCGTCTTGTCGTCATTGAGACAGAGGCCGTTGTCGGCCATCCAAGCTTGGATTTCGAGATAGATGTTGTTGAGCAGCTTGGAATCGTGGTCATAGAAACCAGTGAGGGGGATGAGGACTTGAGTGTCGTCTGCATAATTAGTGTACACGATACCCAGGTTGTCCAGGTGGTCGAAGAGTAGCTTCGTGAAGATGTTGTATAATGTGGGTGACACACAGGAACCCTGTGGGATGCCACACAATGTCAGGGTGGGGTCAGCTGAGGCTGAGGGTGAGAAGACTCTGGTGGTCCGGTCTGCTAAGAAGGATTCGATCCAATCGGATGCGTCGGAGGAGAATGCTGCTCCTGTGGACAGGTGTTTGGCGAGAATCTGGTGGTCGACGAGGTCGAAAGGCCGCAGATAGGTTGGGCAATAGGAGGATTGCTAGCTTGCCTTTGTCCTTCGCCTCGTCCATTTGGATCTTTAGATCTAAGAGGGCTGTCTCAGTTCCATGTATGAGTCTGACGCCTGATTGTCTAAGACTGAGGAGGTTGTTCTCATCTAAATGTTTCTGGATTTACAGATAAGCCACACGATCCAGAATTTTTAGGAGGAAAGGGACAGTAGTGATGGTCCTATAGTTGGTGGGGATGTTTGGGTCGAGATTGGCTTTCTTGAGTAATGACATGACCCAGGCTTCCGTGAGGTTGTTTGGGTACCTGGTTGGAGGTGAATGAGGAGTTTATCACGGTGGTGATGAAAGGGGCTACGTTTTTAGCTCGCTCCTTGATGATAGTGGCCGAGCAGACATCTCCTTCGCAATGGGAGGGTTTTAGGCTTTTGATGATGTCTTCGACTTCCTTGGGTGTTACTTGCGAGAAGGAGAAAGGTGGGCAGGGGTGGGCCATTTTATCATGGTTGAGGTGGGGTGGCTGGGGGCCCTTGCGAAGACTTGCTTTTTTGGCTTTGATTCTGTTTTGGAGTAGGGTGATTTTATCTGCGAAGGCTTGCTGTATTTTAGTGAACCATTCTGCGTTTTTGATGCAATCCTGAGGGAGGGATGCCGGGGATTCAAGCTCTTTTAATATGCTGAATAATTCCTTGGTTCTGGAATTGGCGTTTTGGATTCTGGAGTCAAAGGTGTGTTTTTTGGCCGACAGGATGGCTGCTTTGTAGTTCGCGGATGCTAACGTGAACGCTGTCTTATTTGAAGTGGAAGGTGTTTTGCGCCAAGTGGCTTCTGTAGCTCTTTTTGTGTTTCTAAGGCTCTTTAGTTCAGGGGTAAACCATTTGTTGAGGTGGGCCAGGGGTTTGGATTTCCTGAGTTTGAGGGGGGCAGCAATATCGAGAGCAGACTTGAGAGTGCTGTTAAATAGGTCAACCAGGTTTGCTGGGTTAAGGTTATTGAATTTAGACTCGTTAAGGATGTCCCTGATGAAGGGTTGGAGGCTGTCTATGGAAATATTCCGACAGTTTCTGGCTAAAGATGGGGGTTCTAGATTGGCTTTGGCTGGGGAGGAGAATAGAATGAGGTGGTGATCGGACCATGCAACAGGTTCATTTTGGGTGATGGAGATGGAACAGTTGAGGTCAGCGATCCAGTCCAACATTCTGCCTTTGGAGTGGGTGGGTGTGATGATTCTGTGTGTGAAGCCTAAACTGGAAATTGAGTTGTCCAGTGATAGTGCATGTGGGTCATTGGGGTTGTGGAGGCTGAGGTTTAGGTCACCTAGGAGCATAGTTTTTGATGCAAGTTTAGTGTGGGTGGAGAGGAGGTCTAGGATGTTGCCCTCGAAGGAATGTAATGGGCCAGGAGGCTGGTAGACAAGATGCATGAGTATTGTGATGGAGGGTGTCAGTGTTAGTTTCACTGATAGGAGCTCAGCAGAATGGAGGCTGGTGTGGGGCATGGCTCTAAGAGCTAAGTGGGATTTGGCCATGAAGGCCACTCCACCGCCTTTGCTTGAAGTTCTGTCGGCTCTGATAATGGTATTGCCTTCTTGTAACAATCTACACGAGTTTGAGAACCGCTGTGAAATTCCAGAGCATGAGAAAGAAGGCAAATAAACAAATCAAGTGTGCAAGGAGGGGGAATACATTTCAGGCCATGACCTGGTGCTGGCGTGACTTGTTCAACCTATATTTTAGCTTAGTGCCATAGTAGGGCAATCTTTGGACATTTCTATTGTGATTTGTCACTCTTAACCCACAGCAATTTGTTGTTTCCTGAATATAAACTTTGGTAATCAAAAAGTTATCAATTATGAAATACTCGAAAGCCAGAAGTGTGAATGTTCAACAATCTTTTTACTATAACAATACATTTTTAAGGATCAATAAGTATGCACCAGTTATGGTTTTGAGGACAAGTGAACTAATTCCGATCAACTCTGGTCGTATAGATTCTTGTTTTGAAGATAAGCATATGTTGAACATGTAACATGATCTGGCCAACACGTCTTTCACTGAACTTGTCATGGACTTAACCATAATGTCCAAGCGCATGAATAAGTATTACATTTGATAATAGAGAAACAGAGTGCCTTACTCTGGGAAAAGAAGTAAAACCACAAAACATGTTTGCGTACAGTCTTGTGTTGTTATGCAATAAATGGGGCATTTAGGAAAGTCCAAGAGAGGGGATGGGGGGACAGTGCAGTGTAATCTTATAATTCATTCCGTACTTGTATTTCAGTGGAACAAACAAATTCAGTCAATTTGCAGATATAACAAATTATTTCAGGTGCAAAAGGGAAAAGTCTCAAGGCCACCTGAGATGTGAAGGAAAGTATGCCAAACACAACCAGTTGCCAGCTGGTGATCCCTATCATGGACTCCTAGGGGGACAAGACGTCTCAGGTATGTTCGAAGATCATAGGCAGTGATCCCCACATGGTGGGATACAACTGATAGACCCGCACTGTTTCTGATTTTAATAAAAATATTTACGGCCAGTCATTCTGACACACACTACACAATGACTTTTAAATGACAGGTTTCTTAATAGGAAAGATTTCAAACGTAATTTTCATCAATCAACAATGAGGAAAGACATAAGTCATCGTATTTCAAAATTACATTCAAATAGAGTGAGTACAAATACATAACCAATATCACAAAGGAAGACAAAATTAACAAATCCAATAGAGTACCACAAGGATCCTTGTATCCCTGCTCCTCTTCAACATCTATATGACACCACTAATCAACCTCATCAAAAGACATGACTTCAGCTGCTACAACTATGCAGATAATACCCAAACATCTTCAAAATCGTCAGTGAACAAGAGGAGAACACAACGCTAATAGACTGTCTCAAAAAACTCTACCAATGGATGAACACTAACAACCTCAAACTCAACCCGGACAAGACGGAAATCATGATTACATCAAACAACCAAGGAAGCAGCCAGTACATAATGGGCCACAGAACTGGGAGCAGCGCCCATACCATCCGAAGTTGTCAAAAACCTTGGAATCTGATGTACAACAAGCTAACCCTAGAACCGCAAGTAAACGCGATAATTAAAAAAGATTCTACTATTCCTCTCCTTCACGCACAAAACACTGGCCATCATCTCCCTCATCATGTCCGGGATGGACTGTGCCAACAGCGTATACCTAGAAACTGCAACATATAGAGGACGCAACTGCCAGACTTCTCCTCAAACTCTCAGGTGGGGACCATATCACTCCAGCGCTAAGGTTGCTACATTGGCTCTTAATCAAAAAACAAATCACCTTCAAAACGATGTGCATAACACAGAGCAATCCACGGCCTACGAGTGGAATCCATACAAAAGAAAATCACCCTCTACCAGCCGACTACAACACTCAGATCCAGCGACAACATCTGCCTAGAACCTAAACCGTACATGAGGAAAACACATGGTGGATCAACATTCTCCTGCTTAGCCGTAAAACATTGTAACTCCCTCCCCAGAGAAATACAAACTGTGAAGGACCACCTAAAATTCAGAAAACATCTAAACACCTGGCTCTTCAACTCTAAACAGGACAAAAACGAATGAACATTAACTCACCATGAAATTAACACAGACGGAGAAGGAGTGGGGAATAAGCCAGACCGGAATGGAGTGCAGGGAGGATGAGACTAGTCCGAATGGGAAGGAGACCTATGTGTACCCTTCTCTATAGAGGGTCAAACAGGAAACCGGGGAGAGAGATGGATCTGACTTCATTGGATCACTGATAGAGAGCCTTAGATAAAAAAGGGGAGAGAGAGGTGCCCAGATCGAAACCGATGTATCACACGACATGGGGGGAACACATCCCAACCCTGGAGGAACCCATGGGGGTGGTAATTGTGGCACAGAAAAATATACTAGAGGGGAAGATCTAGCCCATTGAGGACCCACTCCTCTGCACACAACATAGGAGGGGTAAGTGTAGCACACCAGATTACACGACAGGGGAAGGAATACGTGCAACAGTCAATCAAAACAGATGGTGTAGGATAAGGCACCGCCACTAACCAACCCTACAAAAAGAAACTCATCCTTCTGCACACACCTCTCAAACTCAGAACTAATCACAACCATACCTCTACAACACAACCAACCAACCGCACGCACTTCACTACACCACAACAATGAAAGAAACCACACATAGCCTTGCACAACAACACATGACGGCTACAAACCGAAAACACACCTTTGCTCAGCAAACGGTGTCAACCGAACTGAAGCTGCCAACAGCACATCACAGCTCTCTTGCTCTTTTTTTCCTGATGTGTCCTGCTAACTTACCCCCCTACCCTCTTGCTTTACAGATCCGCCAGAGCGCCAAGGAACCACTCAAGTGGCGACAGTGCGCGGCATAAGAACTTTTAACATGACATAACATGACATGACCCCCTCGCCATAGTTCCCTGCATTGTGCCTGGACGCTTGGATGTTTGCATAGATGATGCGTAATTTATATGATACTTGACAGCTCCTTTATGCAAGAGGTTGAAATATTTTAAAGGAAAATTATCTTTTTTTTTTTTAAATCGGGTGGCTATTTCACTTTGCTGAAGGATATGTTCCATCAGAGATTCCTGCGATGCTTAGATGCGCTGTCCAGTAATCAGATGTTTAAAAAAGATAAGGACTGCTAGGGTATCCAGTATGATCCTCTTCCATAAATGTATCCTTGATTTTGTATGACTACGAATCCAGCTGTGGAGAGGTCTAAACATTTTATGTATGTTTCATACTTTAAATGACCACATGGTGTCAGTGCTGTTCCAATTGTCGGTTGCCGTGTTAACTACCATGAAGCCAGACATTCGGGCGCAGCCCTTTGGGCGCAGATCCCTCTTAGGCGCAGGCTGTTGGCGGTGACCAGCAGGGTGCAGGGACCTACGTGACGAGATGTGTATGTTTTGCTTGAATTTACTGTCAGCCGAAGTACGAGAAAATGCAGTGCTTTGGTTGATAGTATGTATATTTAAGCAAACACTAGCTGCTCAGTCATTGGAACTGCCCTGTTACTGCACGCTCCATGCACATGTTGTGCATGGAGCGTGCACTCAGAAGGCAGTTCCTTGTTGGTTGGAACTTCAGGGGGAGGTCAAACAGCAGGGTGGTTGGCAACGTCAGGGAGTTGGTTGGAAATATGAGGACTTTGGTTGGAAGCATCAGGTGGAGGTTGTTGTCATGGATGGAAGCCGCAGGTGTTTTGTAGACATTGTGAAGCGGTGGGGGGAGAATATCAGGTGGCTAGCAAGGCCCTAGTGAGTAAAAGTCATGCTGGAATGAGAGGGCAGGCTTGGCCAAAGGCAGAGGTTAGGGGTGAGGCCCCAATCTGAAGCCACCAAAGCCATGGTGGGAGGAGCAATATGCATGCATCTTGGCGCCACAGAGGATCAGGACCCAAACAGGAGTAGAGAGGTGGTAAAGAGGGAGGTGGCAAAATGCTCTCTAGATTATGAGATTATGTATGAAAGCGGAGAAGGCCTGCCCAGTCGCCTCTTTTTCAGCCTGGCATAGAAAGTTAGCTACTACCTACAACTCTTGGGAGAGATGCAGTGACATTTACAAGCTCTACAGGGCTCATCAAAGTTGGTTGTATGCAAATGACAGCTCAATTCAAGCCAGACGATGCCTAGTAAGGAAATCCTAACACTGTGCATGGCAGGGGAGACACACACCTTGTGAACTTGTCGAAAGCCAACCCGGCTCTGGTGGACATTTCTGACAAGGGACCACTCATACCTCTTGAGTTTGTTGATGTACAGTTTGACCCAGGGGGAGAACTTGTATTTCATGTGGATTCATATTTGGTATACCAGATGTATAGGGTCCAACCAAGCACTGAACCTTAGATATGTTTCATTACAGTCCAATTTAAATTCCACAGATCACCTCGGTGTAATATCCACCAGTTCTGAGTAAAAAAAAAAATAGCCAACACTAGTTAATACATGTGTGAGGTACATTGATTGATATAATTCGCCATTTCTAGAGAATCAGGCTGCTTTCTCCAGCTGGCAATGCAGAGAATCGACCAGCATACCCCTGCCTCTGTTTCCGGGGTTCACTAGGAAAGGTTAGAGTGCAGAATGGCATCATGAGAATACTCTGTGCAAACAGTGGGTGAGATGGCTCAAGCATAGCCGTGCCCTCAGCTGGGCAGTCAAGAGCATTGCCAGGATAGTGTGCAGTGCAGTGTGGGAGGACGCCAGAGGCAAGATGGCCAGTCCGAGCATCTCTTTGATGTGTTTTCATTGCATTCTGGGACTTGTGGTTTTCAGTTTTGTCATGATTAAAAGCAGAACTGCAAATCTCACCACACACCGTAAAAACCAAGCTTTGGTGACCTATTGATAAGGGGGGGGGGGCGAACTGAGAGCTCTGACGTACCCAGTGAGTGAGTTGTTTTCATTGGTGTGTTCACTGCAGTGACTAATGTGTGTACCTCATGTGCCTGTTTTCTTTCTCTCAAGCTGAAGGAGGTAGTGCTGAAAAGCGGAAAGGTCCTGCGAGCAGATGTGTGTGTCATTGGTATAGGTGAGTAAAACAGGGGGTGACAATTTCACAACTCACTTTCCACCCTCATTAAAGGTAGATATGGGGTTCACGAGCCATGGATAATGTGTTGTGTTATGGCGCAGATTTAAAATTAAGCCGTATAATAAAGGCTCCCGTGTTTATAACATTTATTTCCAGACATTTCCATCTATTTTTCCATATTTATGTTTTGCAACAAGTATTTGACTTGTTCCATGTTTATTTTTACTATGTTTTCATTCACAACTTGTGTTTTCCTTTATTTCTTGTGTGGGTATTCACAGACTCTGTAAATCCCCTCCACCTGGACATTGACGCCAAGCTGTGATTAGCACATTCCTTCCTCAATGGGTGGCTGCTGTGCAGGCCTTGCCATAGCCTGGGCGCGCTTTCCTCATTGGGTGGCTGCTGTGCAGGCCTTGCCATAGCCTGGGCGCGCTTTCCTCATTGGGTGGCTGCTCTGCAGGCCTTGCCATTGCATTGGCGCGCTTTCCTCATTGGGTGGCTGCTGTGCAGGCCTCTCCATAGCCTTGGCGCGCTTTCCTCATTGGGTGGCTCCTGTGCAGGCCTTGCTATAGCCTTGGCGCGCTTTCCTCATTGGGTGGCTACTGTGTAGGCCTTGCCATAGCCTGCACGCTTTCCTCATTGGATGGCTAATGAGCAGGCCTTTCCATAGTCTGGGTGCGCTTTCCTCATTGGGTGGCTGCTGTGCAGGCCTTGCCATTGCATTGGCGCGCTTTCCTCATTGGGTGGCTGCTGTGCAGGCCTCTCCATAGCCTTGGCGCGCTTTCCTCATTGGGTGGCTACTGTGCAGGCCTTGCCATTGCATTGGTGCGCTTTCCTCATTGGGTGGCTGCTGTGCAGGCCTCTCCATAGCCTTGGCGCGCTTTCTTCATTGGGTGGCTGCTGTGCAGGCCTTGCCATAGCCTTGGCGCGCTTTCCTCATTGGGTGGCTACTGTGCAGGCCTTGCCATTGCATTGGTGCACTTTCCTCATTGGGTGGCTCCTGTGCAGGCCTTGCCATAGCCTTGGCGCGCTTTCCTCATTGGGTGGCTGCTGTGCAGGCCTTGCCATTGCCTTGGTCTGCTTTCCTCATTGGGTGGCTGCTGTGCAGGCCTTGCCATAGCCCTGGCGCGCTTTCCTCATTGGGTGGCTGCTTTGCAGGCCTCTCTATAGCCTTGGCGCGCTTTCCTCATTGGGTGGCTGCTGTGCAGGCCTTGCCATTGCATTGGCGCGCTTTCCTCATTGGGTGGCTGCTGTGCAGGCCTTGCCATTGCATTGACGCGCATTCCTCATTGGGTGGCTGCTGTGCAGGCCTTACCATAGTCTTGGCGCGCTTTCCTCATTGGGTGGCTGCTGTGCAGGCCTTGCCATAGCCTGCGCGCGCTTTCCTCATTGGGTGGCTGCTGTGCAGGCCTTGCCATAGCCTGGGCGTGCTTTCCTCATTGGGTGGCTGCTCTGCAGGCCTTACCATAGTCTTGGCGCGCTTTCCTCATTGGGTGGCTGCTGTGCAGGCCTTGCCATAGCCTTGGCGCGCTTTCCTCATTGGGTGGCTGCTGTGCAGGCCTTGCCATAGCCTGCGCGCGCTTTCCTCATTGGGTGGCTGCTGTGCAGGCCTTGCCATAGCCTGCGCGCGCTTTCCTCATTGGGTGGCTGCTGTGCAGGCCTTGCCATTGCCTTGGCGCGCTTTCCTTTCCTCTCCTCTCCCTAATGCCTAGCAGTCCACGTCGCCACGGCTTCCATGGCCACGCTGCCTGCAATCTCCCGCCCTCTTTCCAATGTTTCTGTCTTGAGAAAATAAATGCAGACAGGCCTTCAACTTATTTCGCTCCAGGGCCACTCAGCCGCGATAAGGAGATTAAGATGAGTAAATGCACACACTGTGTAACACGATTACAAATTCCAAGAGGCAAAACAGACACATAACAAAATGTGCTTATAGTGCTTGTTTCTTTTTTTTTTAAATCGCTGCTCCTAATTCCGTGGGTCCTTTTCCTCGCTGTCAGGAGCCTCTACGCCAGATTGCACATGCACCCCAAAGTGTTTGTTGAATTGTTGAATTGATAAAGCACTTAACCAACAACAAGGCATTCAATAGGTGGGCTAGTGGCTAACGAATGTGTGGAATAAAGAAATCAGTAGATCATCTTGTGCGGGCAAGCCAGGGACATAGATGGGGGAACAAGGGATTTGGTGGAAGTATATAGGGTCCGTTAGCCATTTTTCCATGAGTGCCTCCATCCACATTGTAGTCTTTTTTTGGGTGGGATCAGCAGAGAACGTCATCCACAAACAGAGAAGTGTCGCACAAAATAAATTCATGCATTTGTCATGTGTATCGAAATGACCCACTTTCCTCAATCATTGCCTATCTCCAAAGATATTGCACAGAAAGTCAGGAATTGATCCACAATGATTATGGCGGGCAAGCAGCATGAACTGTTGTCGTTGGTGAGATCACTCTTTTAAAGGAGTGTTCTAGATGTCACCTGAAACATGTGAGGTCAGGGGATAAGTGGATCCACAAAGAGATTCTGATTTTAAAATCTCAGGTAGACAAGGATTGCAAAAGGGTTGGGTTGTTGTCTGAATTTCAATCATTTGAAGCAAGTATTCCCCACAGGTCTCCAGACACTCTGAGATAGTTTGCCAAGATACCACTTCCGAGCCCTGGGCTCTTACTGTCTGGGGCCCCAATGTGAGGTTAAGCCTCAACATGGCTGCACTTTGGGCCACTGTTTTGCTAAATGTTGATGCCCAATGATGTCCTGCAATAACGCATAACCTGAGAGCATTTGTCGATCAGGACATGACCGATTTGCAGGTTGGGCTATGGAGATGGACCCTGTCTCCAGTAATCCCCAGGGCCTGGACCAGTCCCAACCTCCCATAACTAAGACGGCAGTAGCTCGGAAAGACAGAGTCCCTAGCCGCTAACAGAATCGCACTGCAGGTGGAAACCCAGGGTAAAATCCCAAAAGCTCTACTAATGCCCCACTCGTTCCAGCCAATCCTGTAATCAGGATCCAGCCTTTATGAAAGGAGCTGTGCACAATGAGTTCACTCTGGGGAATGTGGATAGCGCTGTAAAGACCGTCTCCAATAAAGGGCCTGTTTTGCGGTGTTTAATCAACCTGTGATTCATGTGTAGTCCCATAAACTCTAATGAGATGCCCACGTGTGCATATGTAATCCTTAGGTATCGACCACTACTATGTGCTGCTTGCCTAATCTTGCATAAACAAGGGGTTGGGTCAAACCTTTACACAAAGCTCCCAAGCCATCCCGAGGCACGGTAAATAAACATTAAACATATTCTGCCACGGATTATAACACGAATACTGAAAGGAAGTTGGTAGAAGTAAGCAGAAGCACTGTGCGTTCACCAGTTACAGGTCATTCAGGTTGTGCTGTTGTGGATGGATGTCGTGCTTAACTTGTGGCGGTGTTTGCCTGGGCTGAGCCCTGGGAACTATTTTGCGGCACTGACACTTATTGTCGGAGACTCAGTTTGACTATGTGCAGTGTTTTGGCAACGTGATTATTTTAACTGCCAATCAGTGATCGCTCAACAAGTAGCATCAGTGTGCAGTGGCCACGTGCTTCTGCATATCAAGCTAGCTCATTGCTATTCATGAACCTGATGAGCCTCACTGCACTACTGTGCTAGTTATTTGTTTTCATGAGCAACAATGAGCTTCCGGCTAGACATTTCACTGAGACTGCCCTGCTAGCTGTTTATGACTCCCTTCTCTCCTGTCACAATGCGAAACGCTCATCTCTTCTTGCCCTTCTCGGCCCGTCAGCTGCGTTCGACACGATCGACCACTCCATTCTCCTTTCCTCCCTCTCCTGTCTTGGCTTTCGTGACACTGCCTTGAGCTGGTTTCGATCTCATCTCACTGATCACACCTTTTCTGTGTCTAGGGCAGGCCAGTCTTCTTCTGTCTTTCTTCTCTGTTACGGTGCTCGCCTTCTATTTTCTCTTTATACTTCCCCTATTGGTTCTGTTTGGTTTCTCTTACCACCTTTATGCTAATGATTCCCAAATCTTTCTGTCCGATTCTATCCATTCTTCCCATTCTGCCTGTCTTCTCTCCATCCAATATTGGATGGCTTGTCACGTTCTGACATCTTAACGCTTCTAAAATCGAGGGTGTTTTCTTCCCCGCCTCTACCATTCCTCCCCCTCTCACTCCCTTCCTTTATCTCCTTTGCCCCGTCTTCTCTATCTCTTCTGCTGCTCGTAACCTTAGTGTCTTTTTCGATTCGTCCTGGACTTTCTCTTCCCACATTTCCTCTATTGCCCGTTCATGATGCTTCCAACTTCTTAACATTCGTAGGGCTCGTTCGTTCCTTACGTTCCATGCTTCTAAACCTCTTATATCTTTGCTCGTCTTTTCCTGCCTTTTCGGCTGTTCAAGCCTGCTCCTTGGTGTTCCTGCTTGGCGTCTCGCTCCTCTCAGATCTATGTATTCGTCTTCTATTCATATTCTTTGCTCTCCCTCCCCTTGGGTCTCTATTTCTGCTTCCCTTCACAAACTTCATGGCTGCCTTTCAATACTCGCCTTCTTTTCAATTTCTTATGTCTTGTTTTTGAATGCCTTTATGGTTTGGCTCCTCCCTATCTTTGTTCGCTTGTCTCTTTTTATTCTCCCTGTGCTCTCTTCGTTCACAATCTCTTTTGCTTCTTGTAGTCCCCCGTCCTCACTGTGCCCCTTCTTGGTTTCGTTCCTTTTCTCTCTTGGCCCCCAAGCACTTCACTCTCTTCTCATTTTCTCCCTCTTTAAATCCCGGTTCACAGAGCACCTTCTCTCTTCATGATTGATTTGTGGACGTATTCATTTTATTATGCAGTTTATTTTCTTTGCAAAGTGCTTGGGCGTTAGGTGCTACATAATTCAAAATAAATAAAACATTACAGGAATGTAAGGGTGCTGTTAGCCATTCCCGCAAGCTGCTCCATTCTGCCTACATGACATTGGCACTGCTCTGCTACTGTTGTTAACAGCAGACCTGCGACAACAGAGTAGTGGTGCTAGTATATGGTGTGTGGCTGTAGTAATAGGGGCAGGTAACGACTTTAGCAGGCAGGTGGGCATGCACATGCATATGCATGGTATTGTAGTGTTTATTTATATAGCGCCTATACACAGGAAAGTGTTTCAAAGCGCTCAAGGAGGGTTAGGGACAAGGGGAAAAAACAACAGTCGCACAGAGCCCTTGAAATTCTTTGACAATAACGGTCTGCACAGGCAGAATAAGTGCGTAAAATACATTTAACAGGTGAGACACAGCAAATAGGCCTGACACCGATTGTGCAGTTTTTTCCAGTGCAAATTATGGGGAGAGGACAGAGGAGAACAGATCAGACAGACGATCTTCAGACAGGTTGCATTTGGATTGTGTAAGTGCGTAGACGGTAACAGGGAGGGGGAGGTCCAAGTTTACCCAGTCGGTAGAGGCTGGGATAAGCGCACAGAGAGCCACTCTTGGGTTATTTCTAAGTGCTGTGAAGGTGGGTGGGTGTAGGGCCCTGAGGAAAGTGCGATAGAGGACTGGCGGGGGTGCCCGGGACTGGTGAGACTATGCGGTGCACAAGGCAGCCAGTCAGCAAGCTGTAAGGAAGAGGAGAGAGAGATAGAGAGAGCAGAGAGCTAGGTGAGCAGGGAAGAGGGAGAGCGAAGGAAGAGGAGAAGAGGAAGGTCTTGAGGAGTTTCCGGAACTTAAGATGTTTTGGCTCAAGACGGAGGCAAGGAGGCTATTCCAGAGGGAGGAGCCTCCTGAGGATAAGGATCTACTGCCAAATCTGTGCTTTGAGAACCGGCTCACCCGCAGAAGGTTGGAGGTGGATGAGCAGTGGGCTCATGAAGGACAGTATTTAGGCAGGCAGCATTGCAGATAGGTAGGTCTGAGGCCCCGGAAAGTCTTGTGGACAATGCAGAGGGTCTTCAACTTGATCCTTGCAGCCACAAGGAGCCAGTGAAGGGATTCCAGTGCCAGAGAGATGCGGCCCCTGGGCCTGAGGCCAAGGATAAGTCTTGCGGTTCTGTTTTGGATGAGTCGCAGAGGGCGCAGGGCCAAAGAAGGGAGGTTGAGGAAGAGGCTGTTGCAATACTCCAGCCTAAAAGAGAACCAAGGCTCTGGAGACAGTGAGCTGATGGCAGAAAGTGAGAAAAGGTAGAGTACCTCTGAGGAGGTGTAGCTCATAGTTAGACTTATTGGAGATGTCAAAGATGTGAGAGGAGAAGGAGAGAGTGGAGTCGAAGATGACTCTGAGGATTTTTGCCTCGCAGGTGGATGCAGGCACTGGGCCAAGTGAGACCGGCCAGAGGGAAAGTGGGAAGGCGGGAACAGAGGTCCCAATGAGAGCAATCTCAGTCTTACTGGCATTGAGGCAGAGGTCGTTTTTTGCAGCACACCATGACTGAATAGCAGACAGTCAGATATGAGCGAGGAGGCGGCTGAGGGTAGCCTAAAAGATAGTTGCGTGTCATCCGTGTAACACTGGAAGTTAGAGGAGAAAGTGGCAATTACACATGCCAAGGCAGTCATATAGATGTTGAAGACCCAGGTGGAGAGGTTAGATCCCTGGGGAACGCCACATGTTGAGAGAGTAATAGTCTAGAGAAAGGCTCAGAGTTCCACCTGGGATGGGTGGTCGGAGGGAAGGAGATTATCCATGCCAGAGCCTAACCTGTGATTCCCAGGGTGTCATGGAGACGTAAGATCAGGATGTTGTGGTTAACCGTGTCAAAGGCAGAGGAGAGGTCAAGGAGAATAAGGACAGAGGCAGTGTTGGTGTCAAGATTTGAGAGCAGGTCTTCACGGGTGTTCAGAAGAGCAGTTTCTGTGCCGCTAGATGCTCTAAATCCAGACTGATGGTCATGGAAGCAGCCAATATATTCAGTGTCGAAGGTCAGCTGAGTGATAGCCAACATCTCCATGAGTTTGCCCAAGAAAGGAGTGATGGAGATAGGGCATTATTTGCTGGAATGGAGGGGTCGGCAGAGGGTTTCTTGAGCAGAGGGTGCACAAGGGAGTGCTTATGGGCAGTTGGGAAAACTCCAGTGGAGAAGGAGAGATTGCAGAGATTAGCCAAGGCTGGGGCGAGGCAGTCAATATTGTCCTTAATGGTTGTAGAGGGGCAAGCATCCACTTGTTTGGATGAAGCCTTTATAGACTGGACTTGTCTGGTGACCTCATCAGGTGCGACCGGTGAGGGAGAGGAGAGGGTAAGAGGAGGGGGAGGGGACAAGGGAGGCTCCGGTGTTGGTGTATGATGTGAAGTGGAAGAGAGGGAAGAAAGGATGTCTTGGGATATATGCCAGTTTTATGGCAGGCATGGGACATGCACAGGTCTACTATGCTGTACCTCAACTGCCACATGTAGAGGCCTTGAACTGGGCATTGGCAATTATTTTCTGGTACACAGCCAGCATGGGATACGCTGATACCCAGACAGATACCATTCTAATAACTTGCTGATGTTTAAAGTCATGCTAGCACGTGAATGTGATCAGTGCACCAAAGTTGCCTGTGCCAATAGAGGGGCAAAGGGGCACCTAGACCGACAAGAACATAGAAGGTACGTCCAGCCAGCAGCACAACCTCAGGGTGCAAGGACAGGGGAAATACCACTGACAAGTAGGAGTTCCTGTGCTGAGTGTCGACCTATAGAATATCAGTGTTTAAGGCAAGTTCATCTGTTAAGTTATGCTTTTGGCTGAATTTGTCAACACTTCACTATAGGAAGGAAGCTATTTCACCCTATTTGCAGTTTCTTTTCCACTTGCCCCCTATAGAATGAAAGATAAATGATATCTACGATGATGTGTTTAAAGAAAGTAGAGGTTAAGCATTCGTTGTCTCATTTCAAGATAAAAATAGTATGTAATGTTATTGGTGTTGTGTTGTTTTGCCGAAGTAAATTACAAGATTGTAATTTACTTCGATAACATTACTTCAAGATGGTGGAATACATATGCATTTTTAGGGTACGGAGTATAGGTGGGTTTGGGGTGATAGTAATGAGGAAGAGAGAGGACCCTCCTATTTAAAAAAACTAATTGGAAAAAACCCCAAGGTAATTCAAAGTAATTTTGCCGAAGTAAATTACCACGTTGTAATTTACTTCTGCAGAAGAACAGAGAATCATGTTCTTTTCATGTTATGTTGATTGGTATTTGTAAATCATGCCTCTGCCATGGGTAATGCTGCACTTATCATGCAGAGGGGGGAGGCCCTGGCCACCCTTATAAAAGCGCTGGACCCCCACCGGCCCGCCTGCCTCTTATGAATGCAACTTCGTGTGCCACCCAAAGATTTCCAGTGACCTCATCAGGCCACTGCTATGAAAAATGTCGGGAGGCGCCACTGTTATCATGCCCAAAGAGCTTTGCAGCTGCATTCCAAAATATATTGACACTGTGGAGGGCAGCAGTGAGTGGTGGCAGTAGTGGCCGCCACGCCGTCACTCCACGGTGGCACTGGAGTGCTCGACAATATTTCTGGCCGTATGGATGGATGTGCGTTTTTGTTCAAGGGTGGCTGTAAAATAAAGTCATGTTTCTTAAATGCCGGCACACCTCCTGCACATGCGCACACTGACCTAAGGGGACTAGAGTGACGGGTGTATGCACCCACATGCTTGTCAACAGGAATGCATTGCAGATTGCACCCTTTTTTCCAATGACTCCCGGCGTGGATGCAGTGCCGCAGAACGTCATAGAATCTCTGTACATCTCTCTTAGGCCCTGGAAAGAGCAGCCGGACTGCGATCATGCCTGGGCATTAACCCTGATCTACTGCCCCGCAGGTGTACCAGTGAGGCCTCATGTACTTATCCGGAGGAAAGGGGCTCATGCCTCAACTCCTGGCCCAAGCCGAGCAGCAGCCACAGGAAGGGCCGCAAATGCCAGTCTTTCCCTGAAAGGCCGTCACTGGTCATTTGGTTCACCTGCGACAGGCCCCCTTGCAAACTCTTGCATGAAGGAAGATGGCGGACAGAGGTCATACCTTTATACCATGCATGGAACTGGGGGTTTCTAAGAAATATACATTTAGTTGGAAAGGATTCCTGTCTATTCACAAGCAAGGCCTGAGGCGGGGAGAGGGAGGTGGCAGTAACGTGAATCAAGGTATAGACTGTAAGTTGCCTCATCACGAGTTGGGCGGTAACCCCGGCGGTATTACCCCCGGTGCTATTAGCACCGGATCATGGGTGTGGCGGAACGGTAAGTTCCCATTCTCCATTGGGCCGATTCGGGAATTCCCCATTCCCCAATGAGCCCAATAGGGAATTTTCGGCGCTGCTACCGCCGGTGGTAATAGCACCGAAAATTGGCAAAATCGCTGCGGATTTGCCCCCAGCAGAGAGCTGGGGGCGAATCCGCCAAGCCTGTGATTTGGCAGACCCTTAAATGCGGCTGTAATAGTGTTACCGCCGCATTTAAGGTTTACCGCCAAACTTGTGATGACTTAGTTTTGGGTATCGGTGACAGTGTGGAAGTGCACAGTAAGTAGAAAAGTACATTATTGTCGTTTATATATAGCATTTTCCTTCATATTTTTCAGGAGCTAGTCCAACGACAGCGTTTCTTAAGCAGAGTGGCATCGCTATCGACCCCAGGGGCTTCATTCCTGTTAACAAGGTAAGACCTTCTGCTTCATGACGTCTGCACTGCACCAAGCACTTTCCCGCATCTATGGAATATGCTTCAGCGAGGAACAACATATGGGCTAATTTCGACTTTGGTGAAGTGTGCAAAATAGATATGTATGAGAGGGGGAATGTAGAAGTACAGTGGGGGAGAAGGAGGCAGTGCAGGGGTGAAATGGTGGGGTATCCCCTCACCCCTTAAAGGCAAGGAGAAGAAAAGAAATGTGAAACGAATCGTAGAACAAGGTGGGAGGAAAGAGAAATGCGATTCAACAAATTGGAACTGTCATCTGCAACTGGCCTCAAACATGCAGTTTAAACAATTCTTTAAACTGTTTTCGTGTTATGATTCATTTACCATCTCATGCTTGTTGTATTTTGCCTGTTCTTATGTAAAGCACTTTGGATGAAAGGGCTATATAACTTCAATAAAATACAAATACAAATACATTCACTACTAGTGCTTAGAAGCATTGTGCAGGAGCACTGCATTGGATCCTAAGTCTGACAGTACAGCATGAGCAATGTAGCTTTTCAGACAGTTCCCTTATTCATCGCTGATTTACTCCCTTCACTGGGGGCCCCGGGCAACATGCATGACTGTAGTACTTGGGAGTATGATTCTCAGAGCACTTAGCTAGGGGTCTGCAAGTATCGCAAGCTACAAGTAGATTGGCTCAAGTAAATTTTGGGCTTAGACACTTTTTCATATATATGGCAAGCAAAAGATAGAAGCACATATTATTCTGCACATGATTACCCCAAGCCCCACTTCAACGTATGCTAGCAGGCTTCGGGGCCATGCATGGATTCAAAGCAAATTGGTGGAAGAAAACACATTTCTGGAGCCATGTTAGGAGTTTCTCACGAAACCACAACAGAGGCCTCAAGCCCAGGGACCGCATCTCTTTAGCACTGAAATCCATCCAATGGATCCCTGTGGATACAATGATCAAGTTCCAGACCCTCTGCATTGTCCACAAGGCTTTCTGGGGCCTGGGACCTACCTATCTGCAACGTTGCCTACATAAATACTGTCCTTCCCGAGCCCTCCGCTCATCTACCTCCAACCTTCTGTGAGTGAGCCGGTTCTCCACGCAGAGATTTGGAGGGAGATCTTTATCCTCTGCAGGGGACTCTCTCTGGAATAGCCTCCCTGCCGCCCTCCATCTTAAGTTCGGGAAACTTCTTATGACATTCATCTTCTCCTCTTCCTTCTCTCTCCCACTACGCTGCTAACCTCTCCCTCCTTTTCCGCACAGCCTGCTGACTGGCTGCCTGGTGTACCTCAGAGTCTCACAGTTCCCTGGCACCCTCGCCAGTCTTCTCGCACTTGCCACGGGGCCTGGCAGTTGCCTCATTCATCGTTACTGCAATTGGTCAATGACCCATGAGAATGGCATCTCTCAACACTTACCCTAGCTTCTGACTGAACGCACTTGGTCCCCCGCACTCCCCCACCCCTGCACTTGTCCCCCCCATACTCCCCTATCCCACACCTGTCTGCGCCCTTGCAGGATCTGAATATACCATGCCTTGAAGACTGTCTGTTTTTCCCTTGCCTTCCCTCCTTTCATGGTTGCACCTTGAAACACTTGTGCATAGGCGCATTACAAATGAACAATAATTAAATAAATAAAGATAGCCTCCATAAGGAAGTTGGGCTGCAGCACAAAGCTGATATCAATGCGTTACCCGTTGTTCACAGTGATTGAACCAGTAGGTTGGCTTAAACAGGGAAACAATCTCAGATTTCTTCAAACTATCGAGTGCATCACAAATACCCTGGTTGATATATGTCCAAGATACACTGACTGAGCTACGCTTGAAATCCTGGTTTGAGAATCCATCTTTAATTCCCACCTCACCTTGGAAAGTCCTGAGAAAATGAAGTTCCAGCCTTGCAAGACTGTAAGGGGTTCCAGGCTGAAGAAGGGTAGCCTTCGTGTATTCAGTATTTGGCTTATCAATTCTGTGGGAACCTGGAGTTATACCTGTGGATCATTCTAGATTTCAATGTCTGCAAACTGGTTCCAAGGCTTCGGTTCCAGCAACTCCCTATTGCTGTGAATATCGAGAATTGGCAAGCAAGGGAACCAGGTGCAGCCCTCTGCCCATGCGATCACCAGGAGATTAAAATACATGTGTATTTTCTCCCCCTTTCTCCACCTGATTCTGAATTGAGGAGACACTTCTGGCTCCCACTCTTTTGTTCCTTGGGGTTTCAGCAGCACAGGATACCCTACCGTTCTCTGTTGATGGCAAATGCTATTAAAGTGATTCGGGTGGCTGTGTTTGAGAAGGTTCAATATAATTTGAAATTGTACACACATCATATAAAATGTGTTATGTTATGTGTACTAAGGCACATTAATGAACTATGTGAACAAATGTAATTCCTTCTGTGCCCTCCTCCTTCTTAGCTCTTCCCCAGTTCTCCACTGACTTGTCTCTATATAATTCCGCTACCACTCCCACGCCAACCCATCCTGTGCCCCCAACTGATCCTTTCACAACAGAACAAAAGTAAATTGCTCATTTCACCTGTTGCATTCTCCATCTACTGGCCCCCTTCCTGTCTGCTACAAGATGTTCGCAGTCATACCCATCTTAAAGACACCTACTGCTGATCCTAACAATCCCTACTTTACTGACCTGTCCCTTTACTACCTCACCACTACAAATCCTTGAGAGGGTGGTCTTCAACCACATCACTAATTCCTTTGAGAAGAGTCACTATGCACCCCCCCCTCCAATTATCTGGATTTCACAGTAAACACTGATCCAAAACCGCTCCCACACGTCTCCATCTTTCTCACAACTGCCCACCACTCCCAATTCTCATCTATACGTATTCTACTCAATCTCTGTGCCGCCTTCAACACTATGGATTATCCCTTCCTTTTCTCCCTGTGCTTCGAAGTCACCATAGTCGACGTGGAGTGGTCGACTCTGACCATTCCGTCCCAATCTCCTAACACCTCCTTTGCCATCCATCTTCCCATGTGCATCTTTAAATGCTCAGTCTTGGAACCACTCCTTTTCACCCTCTAAAAAACCTGCCCGAGTATACTTTGGCTTTCACGACTTCTTCTTTGTGGATGACACCAAGGTCTTCTGGCCCTTTGGCTCCTTCACCGCTGACATCTCTCCATGCATTATTAGCTGCCGCATTGAGATCTGAGAGTGACAGCGCTACATCTTCTTTCTTTTTTTAATCGGGTTATTGAAATTCCCAAAACATAGAACAAAGACAGCAACAACATGCACCCCGTTCCCCGCCCCCGATCCAGCCCAGTCCGTGCCGAAATAGTTCAGGAGGTACCCCTCTCCCCGCCGATGCCCGTCTATAGCTGTATAACGTACGCTGCACCAGCAGCCGGCGGTCCTTCCTCATTAGCTTCCTTCTCCGTCCTTCTGTGATCAAGTGTTCTGTATCTCAGGGAAGTGATCACCTGGAGAGGTGTATAAGTCATTTAGGAGAATGTTCTATGCAAGTCCCTTATCCTCGTTCCCCTCCTTGCTCTCCATTTCTTGCACAATCCGCTGCTCGGCAGCTACCCACCATTGTGCATCGGCCAGCCACTGCGACAGCACAGGGCGCTTCTGGCATTTCCACGAGATTGCTAGTATGCGTTTCACTAACAATAACAAGAAGGCTGTCATTCTCTTCCTCTGGTTCCCCGGCTGCCCCCAGGTATAACCCCCAGTAGGCATATCTTGGTCGAACAGCCTAATTGGCTCGCCCAATAAAGCATGGATTCTGGCCATCACCTCTCGCCAGTAGGTTTGTATTATCGGGCATGTCCACACCATGTGCCAAGAGAAATGGCAAGTCTGGCTTACATCTGGGGCATTGATGTGGGTGATCTGGGCGCATCCTATGCAATTTCTGCGGATTCATAGAGACCCGGTGCAGGATTCTAAACTGAATCAACTTAAAGCCGGCATTTCTAGATACTTTGCTAACTCACATGCATATTACGATTCTTCAAATGTGGTCTCCATATCCCGTCCCCACTTTTCCTTTACTTTGGGCTGAGGGTGGGATCTGCTGTCCTGTAGTGCAGAATACAACCTAGATATAGCATGCCCTTCATTCCCGGTAGTGAGGATGGCCTGGAGATTGGGGGTAGTTGGGGGTTCCTCTGGTATTGTGCCCCACTGAATTGCAAATGTGTTGGTTAACCTTGCATAGTGTCTCCCCCCTCCCCCTCAAAGAAGTCGCCTAACACCAGGCATCCTTCCTGAGCGCATTTGGAGTCTCTTATGTCCCTTACGGTCTCTGCCACCCAGGGGTATGCCCTTTGGGGTTTATTGGCGGTATATCTGTCCCCTAACTGTTGCTTAATGTACACCCTTTTCAATGCCTGCCTTAACACCTTGCTCAGGCAGGGCGCATCCCTGTGTAGTGTCTCTCGGGTTTTCCATCAGCTGCCCGTCCATACCTTCCTCTCCGGTTTCCCACCTAGTGGCGTGTTGCAGTTGGGACGCCAGGAAGTATAGTTCGAAGTCTGGGAGAGCCAGCCCCGCCTTCCTGCTGCCTCCTACGTAATGTGGCCAGTGGCACCCTGTGTCGCTCCCCTCCCAACAGTAAATCCATAATCGTATTGTCTATTAATTTTAAGAAGGCAATCCTAGCCATATGCAGAATATTCGCAAATAAATAAAGCAGTCTGGGGAGCATCAGCATTTTACAAATAGCTATCGTGCTCATAAGGGACCGAGGTAATCTGTTCCAAAATGCAATCCTATCTTCTATCCCCCTGAGTGCCCTCACTACATTGTATTGAAAGGTGTCTGCCATGGAGTGATGAATTTGAATACCCAAATAGTGAAAGTTATCGATCGTCCTCCCAGGGTAGCCCGACCTCCGGCAGGTCCTGCAATGTGAGCCCAGTGGGGATGCTTGTGGTCTTGTGTAGAAGGGATGTGACCTAGCAGTTCGGGCTGGACTGCCCCCTTTGGGGTGGGACCAAGCCTGATTTGCATATGGTCTTCCCCCTCTGTAATGTCTTGACAGGCGAAGAACGATGGTCTGGAGAATTGCTCAGAGCAATGCCACTGGTTAAGATTCATTCTAAACCTTCCAGCCATCACCTCTTTGTTTTTGCTCAGCCCAGTGGGAACACCAGTGATTTGTCCACGTTCACCTTAAAGCTGGTGAATGCCTCTACCACCTGACCGACCCGGTGCTGCCTCCTGCTTCTGCTCATTCTCACTACTTGCTCCCATCGCTGGAATCTTCTCACATCCCAATCTGCTGAACTATGCCAGGCCAGGTTCACTTGCTCGCCTGTGAGGGCTCCCCCAAATCCCTGATTCCCTTCCTCGTAAATCCCCCCTGACAGATCACATGGTGTTCTATGCATATATATACATTTTTATCCAGTCTTTTTGCCACATTTTTTTCATCATAGCTAGTCTTTCATGCAAAGTCAATTTTTACCATTTTTTTTAACGGTAAAATGCAGGGGGGATTTGGGTCAGGAAATATGGGGTAGGGAAGAGGCCTGGGAGAAAAGAGGGAGCAGGGTTCACCACTCACAATTTTTGGTAAAAAAGGTAAAATATCTGTGGCAAAAAAAGCAGAGATAAAGCAATGCACAATAAAAAGACATTTGAACCATCTATGAGGAGGAAAGATAGCTCAGGGGCAACACGTTCATCTAGGAAACGACAACGCAGTCCAACACAGGTTGGCTTAGAAACCATTCGCTGGTATTAAGTTCGTTATTAATGAACAATTATAATTATAAATTGCATTCATGTAATTACTGGCTCAATGTCCAAATTCTTATTTATGTGTGCTCCGCTATTACCATGTGTCCCCTTTATAATTTAGAAATCCACTCCCCCCTGGTCAGCTGGTTTGATATCACCTGTATTATCACTGTATCTTTGTAAAGGCGCCCGGGCCAGGCACTGCCTCTTCTATCGTGTTTGCCAACCCATCAAATAAATACACATATTGGTAAAAGCCTCAAAAAAGTGTTGGGAACTGGTGGCGGCAGCTGGCCCGTATTATAAACAGTTAATGACAGTAGAAGCAAGGGCCTGGGTGCACCATTTTTCAAATTTATATCGGGGTCATTCCAAAGTGGGGGAAAATGACTGCTCTAGATGTGACGCTGAAGTTTACATTAAAACAGGCGATACAGAAGGGCAATGTTAACTCGAGCACATAATCGTGCCCCAGGTCCCGATGCAATTCTTGTGGATTATTTTCCGGATTTACCGGAACTTTGGGCGCCACTTTTAATGATAAAATGCTGTTGCCACTTCAGGTGTAATCCCTGCCTCGTGGAAAGACGCTATTATCTTCCCATTATTTAAGAAGGGTCCTCTATCCTATAGACCTATCTCTCTTCTGGATGCAACTTTTAAAATCTTTCGAAGGGTGGTGTCGGGGTATCTGGAAGATTGATTATCATGGAAACCTATATCAGCTGATATTCAGCTTGGTTTTAGGCCTGGGGTGGGGACAGGGGATCAGGCCTTACATTTTCATTTGGTGTAGGCCCAGTCGATTTACATCAGGAAGGAGCTTATTTCTGTAGCATTTATGAACCTGAGCACTGCCTTCGACACGGTTAACAGGGCAAAATGATGGAGCGTGCTCAGGTCCCTGGATAGTGACTTTATTGCAGGCGATACACCGAGCTAACTGTGCATGTGCACATTATGGGGAGAAGGGTCAATGCACACATTTTGACGTAAACAATGGAGTTGGCCAAGGCTGCGTTTTGGCACCAGTTTTATTTACTCTTTATATGGTCTAGAGACTAATACAGATAACCCAAAATTAGGCAATACAGCTTTCCCAATCCTTCCCTATGTATTGAGATTGATATTGTATTTGTATCGCGCTCTTACACATGTGGATGATACTGTGTTAATTGCTCGTAGTCGTACCCCAAAGGCACTTCAAAAGTTGATATCTACCTACACACATTTCATGAATGAGTTGGATTTGCAAGTCAACACAGCCAAATCAGTCGCAAAGGCTTGTGCACCTGGGAACAAGATAATCAAAATGATTACAATGATATGTAAGGGGACAGCTATAACCAGAGTAGCTGAATTTCATTATTTGGGTATGCGGTTTGGTTTTCTAGATCTTTGACTGGTAAAGCTCATGTTAATAAACACAACATTTGGATGAGCCAATGCTTGGGGGGAGTTGCACGTTTTATGGGAATGTGTCCAGGCCAACCCTTGTAGATGATTCTAAGCGTTTATAATATCCAGACAAAGGCAGCGACTAACTGCGGTGCCTCATTATGGGGCTTTGAGAACATCAAGTGAGAACACATTTTTTAAATGGCTTTTGGCTCTTCCCAGCTCTGCATCCTATTTTGCGGTTCATGTGGGGTTGGGTGCAGCCTATTTGGAAGACGAATGACGCCTGGCCCTTCGCGATCATTGGCTGCGGATCCCAAGGTGCAACATAGGCAGTGTATAATCAAGGAACTCCTGAGTAGGGAGGGCGTAATGAAGAGCCTCTTGTTGCATTATATCAGAACGGGCCTTGGGAGGCTAAATGTACCGGCACTTTTTATCCCAGATAGGCTGTTGACCAATGTGCAGAAAAACAGCTACAAGGATAGCCTAAATATCATGGTCAAAGAACAACGGGAATCTAGGGGAATGAGGATTAGTTTAAACAGGAGCCATGCAACTGTTAGCCGCGTTGAATCATTACCATTTTACCTTACACTTCGCCATAGTCAATCAGCTCGATGGGTGATCACTAGAGCACATTTTGACAGCCTACAGTTAAGAGCCAATACTGCTAAGTGGCCGGGCATTTCTGTCCATACCAGTTGTCCTCTGTGTTGGGCAGACAGGGAAGACGTATTGCACTATGTCCTCTTTTTGTCCTGCTTATTCGGAAATTTGCAAACAAACTATTTTACCATACAAATAACGCTATTGGAAGCATGATAAAGAAAAAATTCTCCAAATTAAGGAGCAAAAGAGTAACAGTCCACATGATTTGCAGTAATAACTCAGCTAGGAAGATCCTCTGAAAGATGTTGGATATAAGTCCTCAATTATTTTGTATCACAAATAAACAATGAAGAGGTGATAAATTGGCCCTGAAAAAGACCTATGCTCTGAAAGGTCGAAACACATGTTGGCACGAGTATACCAATCACTGATATAAATTAAACATAGATCTGAACATGAAGAGCTTACTGAGATCTCTCATTTGCAAGAATTGGAAATAATTACAATTGCTAATCAAAAGACTATATATTGGGAAAGAATTGAACACTAGTCCATGCGCAGTGGATGAACCAATGTCCTTTTTTATGTTAAACTATTTTACCAGTTTTAAGACAACTTTCGTTTTCACAATGTCGCCTGGTACTTTGTTATCGTTTGATGGCCAATTCATGTCTTCTGGCTTGGTCCCTATTGTCTTTTTTGAGAAGGGCAAACAATTTCGAGGAAAGCACTTGTTGAGCAAAATTGATGTTGTACTCTGCTTGTATTTCATTCTTGATATGAATGCGGTATTAACATATGTATGCTTTCTTTTTTTGATACTTGAAGTTTTTTAAATCAGAACAAGCAGTCCCAGGTAGGGTGTGAAGATGGATGTATTTTATATGGTTGCACTGTGTCAGTTTCATGTATTTGATGTGGATATGTTACTGTATTTGTGTGTATGATCTTTGATGGCTCACAGCCGAATAAGGTTCTTTGAATGGGTGCACATAAATACATGATAATAAGCCTTAGGATTTACTCTCTGATCTGAATGTGAATACTTGACCTACATTACTACCACTCGCATGTCATGTTTGCCACAGCACACACGTCATGTATGGATACTTCAAAAATGGTGTAACTGATAGGTCTGGCTGCCCTTCTGGGGCCAGATTACAGAAACTTTGCACCGGTGTAAGTGCAAAGTTTGCACGGTATTAGCACTAGGGCAAAGTTTGCCCTGATGCAAAAATGTAGTGAAAATGCATCTTTTTTGCACTAAGGCAATTTTTGTCCTGGGACTTTTAATATGCCAAACTGCACTTGCTGAGGTGCAGTGGTTTTTTTAATGTGTCCCAGTATTTTTAAAAATAGGGCAAGCTTTGCCCTAGTGCTAATACCGTACATACTTTGCACTTGCACCGGTGCAAACTTTGGTTATCTGGCCCCAGACATGCATATGTGCTACACCACATATGTGGTGCCTGATAAAGTGTCCCACTTACAGGCTATGAAATATAGGCTATCATAAATCATTGGCCAGTTGAAACTACACCCATTTTACATATACTGCCAAGGGATATGATCGCGCCATTTGTAAATGCCATGCCATGACACACATCTGACTGATCCTGTGCCAGTCAGTAAAATACAAGATCCAAAATGAAAAGAACTAAGCCGGGATTAGCAGAGCCACTCACTCAATTGGTCACAGCCATTCCCCACATTTGGTGAAACTGACGTTTTGCTGCATTTTTTGTGGTGCTACTTTACGGGGGCTTGGTTGGGGTACATACCTTTTAAGGCTAGTGGGTGGAGAAGGTATGGGGGTTTTGGCAGAGGGTATAAAAAATGCAGAAAAAATTGCCAGCAAAATGACCCAGGAGATCAGCTATATCTGATGGACCTCCTGCATAATAGCGCCACATTTGTGGCGTGATGGCGCCGTTAACGTGGCAGCAATTCCTTTGCTGTTACTTTTTTTTTTTTTACGAAAGTGCCATACTCCTAATGTGCCCAATTGACTTTTAAAATGGCAAGCAATTGTGCAGTTATCCACGTGTGCAACTTGTGTGCCTCTCCCTTCGTTAATGTGGTGTGCTTCTCCAGTATAACGAGCTTAGCCTACATTACAAGACATACTAAACTGGGAGGTGGGGAGGGGCTGCCAACCCTTTTATTTGGTGTCAGCTGACCTTATAGAAAGTGCTGAGGAAAATGAAATGTCTGTAGGGGCGCACAGGAGAGCAATGACAGGCCGAACTGAATTAAATCGTGACTTGGGGCCTCATTACAAGTGAGGCAGTAAGGGGTTAATGGTGCCGGTAAAGGTGCCGGCGCCATTAACCCCGTACCACCTCATTACGAGGTCCACTCACGGGACCCGCTCTGGACGTCTGGTCAGACCAGACATCCGTTGCGGGTGCCGCAAGGGGACCAGCATGCTGACAACGGGCCTGTCATTAACGGGCCAGTTGTTAGCATGCTCCCCATTCCCATTGAGCCCTATGGGGGCTCGAATGGGAATGGGGATGGTCCGGGTCTGGGCTCTCTGAATGGGGAAATACCGGGCCCTCCAGCCCGGTATTTCCCCATTCAGGGACCACGGACCCGAGTTTAACTTATTAACGGCATGGCTGCCTCCAAACTCATAATGAGGCCCTAGGTCTTCAGTCTCACCGCAAGTGTTGGGGTGTGAAGATGGATACTGGATGGTCTAACACGGGAAGATAGTCAAAAAGGTTTTACTAGAGTCTCCGTCACATTACAAGGGGTCCACTTGGATATCAGTGTGTTTAGACCCCCTACACCACTCTTCATAAAGAAAGCGTTTTAGCGCCTCATTTTGAGAATGTATTTAATAGGGATACGTTGCCTCCTCAGTACTGGCCAATAAAGGAGTCATCGCCATAATACTGAACGACAATTAACCCAAAAAAATATTTTTAAGGTTGCACACGAGTAAGGCACCAAACTGGTTATCGTGGCCGTGTACAAGTAGATACAAGATATAAATTGGTACTGAAACTAAATGCAGTAAAACAATTGATTTCCCTTTTCCGTTAACCTATCCACTATTAGATAAGTGGCACATCAGCGCCACCTAGGGACAGCCCAACTAGGCAGGGCAAGATAGAATTTCTCTATCCCCTTTAACTCTCTTCCTTGAAATAGTTACTAATAATAGACCATCCAGTACCCATCTTCACACCCCAACACTTGAGGTGAGACTGTCATTGCGAGCTGGGCGGTAAGGGGTTAACGGCACCGGTAATGGTGCTGGCGCCGTTAACCCCTTACCGCCCTATTACAAGTCTGCTTGCGGGACCTGCAAAGGGCGCCTGGTAAAACCAGGCGCCCTTAGCGGGTCCCGCTAGCAGACCAGGGAGCTAACAACAGGCCCGTTATTAACGGGCCTTTTGTTAGCTCCCTCCCCATTCCCATTGAGCGCTATGGGGGCTCAAATGGGAATGGGGATGTACCGGGTCCGGGTTCCTCGAATGAGGAATTACCGGGTCCTCCAAGGTTGGAATGGCCTGTTAAATCCTCATTTGACGAACCCGGATCTGGTACCCGGTAAGGAGGTAACCATGCCACAAATTGCGGCATGGTTACCTCCAACTTTGCAATGACCCAAGTCACAATTTAATTCAGTTCGGCCTGTCACTGCTCTCTGGGTCGCCCCTACAGACATTTCATTTTCCCAGGCACTTTATATATGCTCAGCTGACACAAAATAGGGGTGGCAGCCCCTCCCCCCAGTATAGTATGTCTTGTACTGTAGGATAAACTCTTTATCCTCTCCCCCTCTTCGTGTTGCTAAATTGTGCCCGTCCCTCCTTGTTATGTATACTATACTGAGAACCTTGCACCACTGGCATGATGGAACACAGATTAGGGCTGTGAAGAGTGAGCGGGAGCAGTATATGACAATCAGGTGACTATCCAGCATTGCAAGAGTGGAGGGATGCGGGGGGCGAGCCACGAAAAAAGTCCTGCTGCTTTCCCTCCAAATGCAGTGGGTGCAATTCCACATGGTCTCATTCGGGCCCACAAACCACCCACCCCTGCCCCAATCTACTTTTTTGGTAACATTAGTGGCAGATGGCATTTTAACAAATAACAAAAAAAAAAGAAAACTGCAGAATCATTACAGATGCAGGCAACTCCTCTATTAGAGCTGTGTCCAGGCGCTCTGGGGCAAAAGACATACAAACCTCCTAATTTGCATATGGATTGCACCAACAGAATTGACTTCACAGAAAAGGACATCGCAAGGAGCATCATCAGTCTTTGATACTGGAGGCACCATGAAAATGACTCTAGAAAACGTTAAAAAAAATAACAGCATGCTATATTGACATAAGCTTTGAAGTGAATCACTTACAGCGCTGCACATAAGACAGTGTGATTAAATGATCTGTCCAGGTTCACACACTTTGGTTAAATGGTGAAACCGGGATGTGGTCAAGCAACTGAGCACATCTTCCTAGGTTTAGTTGATACAGATATTTATTAAGGTTTCCCTTTGCGTTTCATGTGCCTAAATAATACTTTATTTCTAGCAATGCCTTGGAAGCAAAGCACATTACATAATAAAATACCCGTTCATAATTAACTTTACACTAAATACATCATAGAAATATGTTGAGCAACAAGTTGACTTCAGTTGTATTCTCCCCATCCTGCATGCAAAGTCACAATAGCATCATGCAGATTGTGAGCCTAACAAATCCCCCTTGAGAAAAGCCATAGTAATTATTTCATAACGCATGCAACATTATGCACCCTTCTCACTGCTGTTCACAACATCCCATGAGCATTTCTGAAGGGACAAAGGTCCCTGCTAACAGTCCCCCCCCGCGCTCCCATCAGTGCCTAATGGCTCATATTCTAATGCTCTGCTTACACAGGGCAACGGGAGAGCCCCTCTGGTTGCCCAGACCTCCTTGTGGCATTGTCCTGGCAGTGGGAAATTTCTACCGTTTCAGAAAGGGTAATGTGTCCTGCTGCAAGGACAATGCGCTTGCTGAGCAGGAATTGCTCAGCACACATTGTCCTCCCAGCAGACACCTTTCCCGTTGGGAACCCTCATTGAGGTGCCGTTCTGGAGAGGTGGCCCACTGACATTTGGGGTGGTTTACTGTACCCAGATTATTGAAGATTTTGAGAACTGGGCCACTGTGTATAAGACACGTGACCCGGCCCGCATTGTCGTAGCTCTAGCTCCACTGGTTGCACGTACTACCACAATTCCTAAACATTTGACAAGGGGTTGGGGAGTGCATCATCAGTGGGGCCACGTTGGGCAATGTAGTGACGCTGTCAAGAGAATTATTTATTTGCCAAGAGGGAGATCGATCCCCATTGTCTCGAGATGTTGCTGCATGATTGGAATGGGAGGCCAACAATCTGTTCCTACCAATGCCAGAAGTCAGTGAGGATGATGGCTACACTTCTGTCACAAGACTTTTTATTATTAAGTTATTCCTATGGCTAAGTCCTAGGGACTTAGCCATAGGAATAACCTAATAATAAAAAGTCTTCTGTCTTTATTGTCTTATAGATGTTAGGGTACAGACAGGGGGTAGTAGCCATTTTGACTCCAACTGTAAAGATCCATACACTCCTGTCACTGCATTTTTACCTACAAGTGAATCCTCATTATGCGCACTACCACCCGCCTAGAGCCGTGCAACGGCCCAGCGAATCCAAGGAACATGTTCAGGCCAGAGTACATCAGCTGGCAAGTTCCTCCAAGTTGCGAGGTATAGAGGACGATATCGGCGTTCAGGTGATCCAAAGTACTGAGTCAACAAGGCTAAGATAACCCATCATGCATGAGCCCTGCATGTCCCCCCAGAAGATCTGGAAATATCTCAACCTCAAAGAGGTAGATTCCTGCAGAGCAGTGATGGACCCAACAGTGGGCCGGTGCCGCGTGGAAAAACAAGCGTCACTGTGGAATGGTGTACAAGAGAATTTCGCATTGACAGACATGAGGTCTTTTCTCACTACTCTGACCCCTGCTGTTCCGTCCCGCTACCACTATGTGGATATGCATTGCACCCACTGGTGAAATGGCCAGATCGAGGCAGGTCTACAAAGCTGCAAACAGGCATAAACACTTTGCCACCTTCTGAAGGGTTAAAGCAACGTTTCTAAGGGGACAGCCAATCCGTCAATGCTTGCAGAACATGTTTTCTATGCACATTGATCTCTGCAGGTTCAAGCGATAGTGTTTCATTGGCAGAGGTCTTCCAAGGCATGATTCACAAAGGGCTCTTATATGTAAAGAATACACCCGAAATATGAGAAACCACCTTCTAGTACACTGTTCTGTTATTCTGCATCTTAAGCACTATGAGCTGACACTACTCCAAAAACATGCACGTTTCTCAATGCTCATTTGTAGTGTTTGGTATATGCATCCAATCAGGAAGCCATAATGGCTGACCTGAAAAAAACCCATCTAACATCAAGAAATCGACACCTGCACAGACACTCTCCAAAGTCAAAGCTTCCTATGCACGGTCAATTACTGCGGAAAATGTACTCCACCATTCGCCACTCTTACCAAGCCTTTACCTGATCTCACCAATTCATGACAGTGCCATGGTTACGTTTGAAACAAAAGAGACGTTTTCTTCTTTTAAAGAAGTATTAGTGGACAAAAAAGTGTTTGTCAATTGGCCAATGCAAAAGTTGGAAAATGTCAGTCTTCTGCTATTCCGATGTCTGCAATATTGCAAGAATTGAAATAGAATTGTATGACAATTAAAACATCTTATGAGGATCACGAAGTAATAACTATAAGAAAGTGTTAGACTTGGAAGCTATCTGACAATATGGCAGCATGGATAAGACAGAGTAATGCAATCACCGTGCCCTGTTTGCCCCTTTACACCATATATTACTCTTCTGTGAGAAATATTTAGAACCAGGGAGAAGATCACTCCTCCCTGTAATGAGACAGCGAAACTTGTGAAAATGTAACTTTTCTTGAATCTGTTCACTTTGGGCAAATTCTATAGAGGTTAAAGGATCTTTACTCAATAGTTAAGGAAGGTAAGTCTCCATGGGGTGATGACATAGAGAACGGAACTATTGATTCTCCTTTTTACATTGTGAGTTTGATAACAGTAGGTATGTACATTTATATTGCATGACGACAAGTTATATCTTTTAATTTAATTGTGTATCTTTATTCAAGTTCACGTTTATTAGATATACATCCAGCCAACAGGCTTTGTATAACACAAGACATACCAACTTTTACATATAAAATTACATATTAAATACACCAAATTGAATATAAAAGCTCCTAAAACATTATCTAAACAAGTTATTCAATACATCTTAAAATGTCCACAATTTTTATATAAAACAATTCTATGAAATGAGGTTAATATCATTTTCTTTCATAAAACCCATCCATAGTTCCATAATTTAATTCATATCAATCGCATTATTACATGATTTAAAATACCTGTATCTCAATTGCATTAGACTTCCGCAATCCATGATCAAGTGATATAACACTCAATCACCTGATTGCCACATAAACGACACTTCCTGCACACATATGGCATTTCTAGTCTGTCGCCTTTAGTCTCGAACACCGCAGACGTTTTAAATGTAATAGGTAAGTATGAAAGGTTCCTGTGCTGGGGTATGCTTTAATGAACCTTGGAAGCATGATTAGAGTAGATCTTTCATCACAAAATGCTCCACTATGTACTTTCAATGCTATGTTTATCAGATTGTGCTCATATCCAAATTCACACAGTTTCTTTTTTAACCACGATTTCAAGTCCACTGTTATGCTTTGATGATCCCTCCCCAACGTCCATTTCCTGTGAGTCTTTTGCACAGTACCCATAGTCCCAACTAACTCATTGCCTTCTAACCTTAAAAATGCCTTTACATATGGGACAATGATCATATCTGTTTGCAGTTTGCATACATTCTCTTAGCACATTACACATTGGCTTATGTAGGCATACAAAATTTCTTTTATGTTAAACTCTAGATACAGTTATTCCACACTCACACTTTGTGGGATTCGCAATCATTTTCTAAGTATTTTGGGCTCAAATACCACAAGTCGCCTTGCAAATTTATGGCCCCATATCACAACAGCATACAATAGCATCGCCTTTATTTTTGCAATGTAGATAATCGAAACAGCAGAAGCTGAATAACCATTGTTTCTTCCTATATATATATATACTTAGTGCATTAACTGAGGTAAGACACCGTAATTTCAGGGCAGATAAGTGTGGTTCCCAATTTAGCTTCTCATCTATTATTATGCCAAGGTACATATATGTCGTGACTTGTTCAATCTTTTTGCTCTTCAATTTCCATATATATTTCTTTGGTCTGTTTTTTAGAGAAGACCATTATTTTTCTTTTGTCAATGTTGATTGTCAAACCATTGAGCTTGGAGTAAGCCACTAGGGAATCAAGCATTCGGTGCAGACATGCTGGTGTGTAATCTAAAATTAGCAAGTCATTTGCATATGCGAGCCATCCAACAACAACACTATTAATCTTCACCGGATTGGCTTCAGGTATATTGAATGTTTCTTTCATGTCAGCCAGATATAAATTAAAGAAAATGGCCGCAATCATACACCCTTGTTTTACACCACAACATGTAGCCATGAATTTAGAGTGTCTTCCCACTGCATTCAATCTTATACATACAGTTGTATCTGTCTGTAGTAACATGAGCATTCTTAATAGGCCCTGTGGAATTCCCCATGAGTTTAGTTTCTGCCATGACCGATTTCTTAACACAGTATCAAAAGCGACGGAGAAATCGATATATGCACAGTAAACATCTAGGTTGCTTTTTTCCCATGCATGCTCAACTGCAGAAGTTAACATCAACAGATTGTGTGTGGTGCTAGATTTCTCCCTGAAGCCTGTTTGATTTGATGCTAGGGTTTTTTCTCCACTATTCATGCATTCAATTCACATAATAGAACCCTTGTGAAGATCTTATAGGAGATATCTTACATCGCTAACATGCGAACGTTTGCACGCTTTTCCCACACCCCTTTCTTGTGTACTGTTAAGATATTACTGGTTTTCCATGAGATTGGAATTACTCCAAGTTTGCCTATTTGTTTGAGTAATAGGTGTAGAGCTGCTCCCCAAAGCTCAGGTTGTTTTTTAATCAGAAGATTACAAAGCCTATCGGGACCTGCCGCGGGTAAATTCTTTACATTTTCAATAATTTGGAATTGGGAAGACATACTCAGTACATTCTACTCTACCCAAAGTCTCATTGATATAGTTTCCCCAGTTTTCCTCCGTAATACAATTGATTTTCAGGTCACGTTTTTTGTTGTTTTTGTTGTTACTAAGCAATTGTCATATCCCATTGGTTGTATTTTTATGGGATTCACATTTTGAATAAAAGACTGACAAATCAATAAAAGCAGATGTGTAATGTATAAAATAAATTAAACCTACATAATGAGTAGCTGCATTATGATCCAATAATCCCATCAAGGGGATTGGGCTACAAGATAAAACAAATACACATTGTGTGTACATATCACCAGATCTTAAGTTGATATGATTGGTTCGTAACACGCAATAACGATGATGTATTTTTTTATATTTCATGTCACAATTATTGAAATCTTAAATCCTGGAGAATGATCTGCAAGTAAATAATTTAACATATGATACCAATATACAGATTATGCTATTAGTGTTGTGTCATTTATAAGAGTGTGATGTTTACTATTTATAGTGCATAGTTTAATTTGCTATAGTATGAGACATATTTTTTGCAACATGTAAATAATTCCAAAGATTGCAAAATTGAGAAATGTTGAAACGTATTTTGTAGATAGAAGTAAAACAAAATATAAATGATATACTTCATATATTTAATTGCACTGCTGGGGTTTCAATGAAGAGGTTTTCAGTTTACGGGTTACAGCCCTGATCTGTAGAAGGACTGGGTTTACAAAGGTCCTCTGGGCAGTTAGTGGAACACCCAGAATGGCTCTTCACCTTGTCTGAGAACGCAGCTGCTGATTAAGCAACGGGGGTTGATTAGTTTAGTTCATAGCTGCTGAGTAAATGAGAAGAAAATCATTAACTTGGTTCACAGCTGCTCCCAGAATTGTCCGGATCGCGGCACACAGAAATTGACATATTTGCTTTGAGGCTAGTGGCACACTTTTATTCAACATTTCAAGTGATTGCAATGCTCAGAAAACAATTGGTCCAAATGATGTGGGTGATGTTCCCCGTGCCAATGGGTGAAATCCATATTTCACGGGAATTATGTTACCCCTGTGTGATATGGAAAATAATGTATGGGGGAGGATATCATGCCTTTGGTATGTAGGCTTTGAAACCACTGTAATTTGTGCAATAAACATACATTTAATAGTATGACGTATTTGAACCAGCTCAGGTGCATGTACTGTATACGGAGATAGGGCATCTTAAAACGACATGTTCATTTGGATATGATTGCATAAGTATTCACAGTATTGCTACTACATTATGCACTGTAATGTTATCACTCCAGTGTTAAAGCCCTGAGGAAGATCTGAAGAGTGAAACATGTGATGGCATGCATAATAAAAATAGGGATTGAAACATGCAATATGTATGGCCTTAAATCATTTAGATTCCAAAGTACTTCTTAACCGCTTTGTCACAAATTATCTAGTGGCTAGCTTCTAGCTAAAAGATATAGAAATTAAATACACTCAATAATAAATAATATAACGACTCTATCTCATTAGGAGGCATGGGACTCTGCTAGATTCTAAAATGTTAAAATGTGCTTCGCTTCAACTCTTGCACACAGGAGGATTCCAGCTCTCAATCAGTGGTCGACTCTGAGGTGTTGGCTACAGTCACCACGCCCTGGCCTTCAATAGTATTCCATGTAAACTCTAGGCGGCAACTACCCCTGCAGAGCTGCATCAAATTGCACAGCATGTGCTACTGAAAGCAGCCTCCAAAAACAAGAAGGGATGCACTCTGCTCATATCCCCAAGTAGAGGACTTTCGTAAAGTCATTTATCGAGAACACTGGCCACCACACTTGCGTTTTAAGAACAAACTTGATACGTAATCAGAGTCACACATGGCCATGTCCTCTGCCGTAGGATCATTCCACGTGTGTGGAGTTGTGTCTAATTAATCCAACCAAACACTCATGCAAGATGAGACCCGTGAAGACAGTGGCTTAAGATATCTCACAAAATGTGAGTCTCTAGCTGGCTGCGTGAGTCATTTGAGTGGATGTGTGCTTGTACCGCTCCGTGATTGAAATGTCGCGTAGATGTCCTTTGTGGATACGCATGCTGGTCATTGGTGCCAGTCTCACTCAAAGCTTTATTCCAGATGATGCAGACAAATATCCCTGGGGTTTTTGCAGCTGGCGATGTGGTCACCTTCCCCCTGGCCTTCCGCAATAACAAGAAAGTCAACGTGCCTCACTGGCAGATGGCGCACATGCAAGGTGGGTTCATATCATGAAAGGTGGGCTTGAAATGAACTGTGCTGGTCACTCACTAGCAGTGTATTGTATCATTAATTGTACATGTGGGAACAATTCAAGATGAATGCAGAGGAGAAGGCCAACATGTCTTTGTGCTGTTGTTCTGCAATGCCTAAGAAGAATGGTGGTGCCATCAGGCTATTTGGCCTCTTAGTAGTTTCATTCGCAGGAAAAACAATCAGGTTGCAAGGTTCCTTCACTGGAAAGCACTGCTTCCCCACAAGGTCCCACCACTGGAAATCACTGCTTCAGTTCCATCACTGGAAAGCACTGCTCCCCCACAAGGTTCCAGCACTGGGCACTCTGCTTCCCCACAAGGTCCCACCACTGGAAAGCTCTGCCTCCCCACAAGGTCCCACCACTGGAAAGCACTGCTTCCCCACATGGTTCCAGCACTGGAAAGCATTGCTTCCCCACAAGGTCCCACCACTGGAAAGCACTGCCTCCCCACAAGGTCCCATCACTGGAAAGCACTGCTTCCCCACAAGCTTCCATCACTGGAGAGCACTGCTTCCCCCACAAGGTTCCATCACTGGAGAGCACTGCTTCCCCACAAGGTTCCATCGCTGGAAAGGCACTGCTTCCCCACAAGCACTGCTTCCCCACAAGGTTCCATCACTGGAAAGCACTGCTTCCCCACAAGGTTCCATCACTGGGGAGCACTGCTTCCCCCACAAGATTCCATCACTGGAGAACACTGCTTCCCCACAAGGTTCCATCCCTGGAGAACACTGCTCCCCCACAAGGCCCACAAGGTCCCATCACTGGAAAGCACTGCTTCCCCCACAAGGTTCCATCACTGGAGAACACTGCTTCCCCACAAGGTTCTATCCCTGGAGAACACTGCTCCCCACAAGGCCCGCAAGGTTCCATCACTGGAAAGCACTGCTCCCCCACAAGGCCCGCAAGGTTCCATCACTGGAAAGCACTGCTCCCCCACATAATGGCTCTGCCGAGCTTTCCTTCTCTCAAGAAGGGCCTGAAAACTGCTGTCATGAAAGGAGCCTTTGCCAATATTCCAGATTCTATACCAGACTCTATACAAGGCGACTAATCTCCTCAAAAGAGGGACAGGACCCTCTGTCACCAAGGTGAAGACCTAGGAATCACCGCCTGCCAAACGTTGACCTCAAGACCTGAGCAGTGATGGGCTTCCATTTAATGATCATCCGGGGGATCCAACTTGGGTGCATCTCCTAACAGCAGCCACAGAACCGCAAAGAGGCCGCTGCATCGTGTAGAATAGGCGGCCAAGCAGAGACAGATAACTCGGCAGCATGATTGAAATGGTCCTGCGGTTTAGCCGCACTGGAACGTGTGCACGTCTCCCCTGACCCTGTGCTGCTGCCATTTCAGGATATACACGTGCAGTGGATTCCCTGACGACGAAGGGAAGGCCGGCATTCGCTCAGTGAGCACAGCAGGCCGTCTGAATGACTTCCCCTTTCAGGATGTACTATAATAATGAAAAAATGCACGCGTTGTCAATAATTTCCAGCAACGCTGCGTTAATTTAGGAGGTGGCCAAATAGTTTTAGAACTATGCAAGGACGAAAGAAAGCATGACAGAGGGAGTTTCCTGGGAGGTGCAGATATAAGCAATGTTCTGAATATGTTGATATGTTCACCTGACGAGAGTCATTTATGTGCGATGGGTAGCAGACTGCGACTCTCCGATTTATTTGCTCAGCGTGTGTGTGAATACTTTCGCTGATTGGAATGCTTCGTCTGCGACTCGGATCGCTTTGGAAGGCCCCGTGTGTGAGTAACAGGTGATTGGGCTGCTGTGTGTCCATCGCCGCTCCGTGTGGAATCCCCAATGTCTGACTCACCACGTGACTCGCGGCTGATTGGGCCGCTTTGTGCACAGCCTATCCGTTTCGAAGCGTCAACACGTGACTCGCGGCTGATTGGGCCGCTTTGTGCACAGCCTATCCGTTTCGAAGCGTCAACACGTGACTCGCGGCTGATTGGGTCGCTTTGTGCACAGCCTATCCGTTTCGAAGCGTCAGCACGTGACTCGCGGCTGATTGGGCCGCTTTGTGCACGCATGCTCTGCTTGGAATTAGTCGCTGCAACTCGGGTCTGTGTGGAATGCTAGAGAGTACAGCGCCGCTGCGTGGAATGCTTCACCTGCTGCTTACATTGATGTGAACTGGCCAGCGGGTGGCTCGCAGCAGTCACACAACGCTGCTCTGCTTGGAATGCTCAACATGGGCCACACAGTTGAGGGGACTCGTAGTGGATAGGAATGCTTTGCGTATGACTATGACCTAGTTCAGGGTTGTCCAACTCCAGTCCTCGTGGGCCGGAATTCTGACAGTTTTCAGGATATCCTTCATGAATATTCATTAGATAAAATGTGCATACATTTAGAATCAATGTATGCAAATGTGTCTCATGAACACTAATGAGGGGGCATCCGGAAAATCGGACATGTTTCCGGCCCTAGTGGCCTAGAGTTGGACAACCCTGATCTAGTTGTAATTCTCACTATGTGCTTTTGATCACTTTGGATTGCTTGGTGTGTGACCAAGATGAACGGAGCAGTCACGGCTTGCCTTAATTGGTGTTGTGTTGTGCTGTGTTGCAGGTCATATAATTTGCACATTCAGTGGGATAGTGTCGGGTCTGCAGCGGGAAGAGGGGAAAACTTAAGGAGTATGGAATGAGGTTGCAAGTAGAGGAATAATACCTGTTTTTGGTTGTGTTGGGACCTCGGTTCCAGAGAGTGAGGACCTTGATTACTAAATGCCCGTCAAAGTGTCGTACACATGTAACTTCATGGATGGGGACCTGGTTGATGTGCACAAACTGGAAGGGTGTGTGTCACAGAGGGAGTTTCTACAAACACGGGCCACACCAGAGAGATTCATTTAGAACAGACATAGGGCCTCACTCCAACCTTGCCGGTCTCCTGGCGGTAAATCCGCCACGATACCAGCAAAGGCGGTTACTGTTTCCAGCACTCGGTCTTGCGGCATTGCTGCCGGATTACGAGTGCCGGAGGGACAGAGGTAATCCCCATTCATGGAGTCCAGTAGGACTCCATGATACGATTTGTCGTCATTACCGGCACCAGCAATGCAGGTGCCGGCAATGAGGGCTTTTTTGCCAGTAGGGCACCTGCCTTACCTCCAACATTTAGCTGGAGGTTACCAAGGTGCCCCACTGGCAAACCCGTAATCGGCCGGTCCGGTAAAGTGCCAGTATCCATGAATACCGTCACTTTTTTTACCAGACTGGCCGATTCGGAATGAGGCCCATACTACTTTGAATTCTACTCATTGTGAACTATCAGCCAGCGGAGGCTTCTCATGAGGAAGGGTATCTGTTATCTTTTCTGATGCCATAATGTCGAACGTAATGTCATTGGGTCTTGTAAAGTGCGGCTTCTGCCATATCCTTTGGTGGCTCCTTGGAGCAGGGTCCTGCAAGGGCGAGTAGGGAAAAGGGGGAAAGAAGGGTGTTGAGTGGCTAATGTGTTGATTTGTACAGAATCGAACAACCCAGTGTCTGTAGGTGAGGTAGCTTTTTTGTGGAAGCTTGCATGCATTTGGGTTAAGGTGGTGTATATTGTCATAACTTCTCTGTATTATGATCCTGTCTGTTAGGTCGGATAATTACCTCACGGGCCTGGCTGGAGTCCAGATGTGTGGTGCAGTGTAGCAGAGGGTTGAGGGGGCAGAGTCTTGTATAGTGTGTACAAAATGAAAGTTGGAGCCTGTGTGTGCCTGTGGATTGCGTACATGGCTGACCAGTGGTAGTTGGTGTAGATTCAAACATTTGCCTTTAGGCTTAGTCGGACAATCTAGGAACAAATGTACCTGAGGTCCGGCCTAACCAAAGCAAACTGGTATCCAACCAAAGAGCCATCCAGTTGGGGACCATCTAAGAGCAATACATTCGCAGGATGGACTACAAGCAGATCCCAACCTAAAATCAGATCATCTGGGGCCCAGCCGAGGGGCAAGTTGCTCTGGGGTACAGTCCAAACAGTTTATCCAAGATAAGATTTAGGAGCCAGTTGAGATGGGTCACCATCTAAAATTAAGCAGTGGGGAGTCCATGAGCCCTTTAGACAGGTACAGCCCAGGACTCTTTTGCAGGAACAATCCAGTTGCAAACTAATTAGGGCGCAGCCCAATATAACTGCCTCTTAGTGTGACCTAGCAGAGGCGTACAGTTCTAAAGGTCACGGGTTCACTCAGTTCTCTACCTCAAGTTGCTCTTTTGTGAATATAGTCAAGGGCAATGCTCTGGTCTGGTGAAAACCTCAACCAAACTGGATTGCACAGGAGACCACGGTATTAGCATAATTGACCTAAAACCATTTGACCTAAAACATTTGATTGAATTTTTGTGCCCGTTTTTTCAGTCAAATTTAATTAAATATATATATGGGGCTGGGTAAGCGTATAGATTAGGTTAAGGGGAATTGAGGGGCTTGTGAGGGGTCTCCCCCCACATTTCAGACCGAAAAAAAAGGTCAAATTTGATACAATTTGATTAGGTCAAATGTTTTAGGTCTAATAGACCCAAACCGAGACCACGACGACGGGCAAACAAACAGTTGCCATGCTCCAGGCAGAACCTCAATTGTGTATCACCCCCGGCATGTGTGGTGTGGTTGCATGCACCCAGTGGCACATCCTGCTCTGTAAGACACTTTCATGAAGCCCAGATCCTGATACTTTCAATATTCAATTCTGCTGAATGTTGCATTTTTTTTTCTAAAGAAATCGAATATTCTTGCTTGATTTTAGCAATGTGCTCTGTAGAGTTTCGTCTCTTTAAAAGTTTTTCAGACAGTTTTGAAATCATACTTAGTGTATGGGTTGGTGCAGCCATCGGTGCCCTCGAGTGAGAGGTTGGTGACTGATAGGAAAGTATTTTTTCAATTTCCACTGTGACTTTACTTATGTTTCACAGCTCTTGTGTCACTTCAGTAAGCACAAGTCTCGACTCTTTCTTCTTCACCAGGTCGAATAGCTGCCCTGAACATGCTGGCACAGGGGGTCGAAATCAACACGGTCCCTTATCTGTGGACGGCCATGTTTGGAAAAAGCATTCGATATGCAGGTAAACACTGCATTCCATTTCATGTGTATTTCTGCTGAGTCTTATGAGGGTGCATGCAATAGTCGCACTGGCGTGTTTTCTTTTTATTACCGTAATATTGCTAATATATTTTTGCCTCTGAAATCAGAGTGCCCAAATCACCACACCCCATTTGTCCCCCTAACTGGCAGGTGCTTTTGAGAGCAAGAGTGATAGTGTCTTCCAACCACTGTACATGCTTGGCCTGTACATTTCAGCTGGCTGGTTGATTGGAGGAGACCCCCACATAAACTCGTTCCTGTTTACCACCATAAATATCCTTTTAAGATGGTTTTCCAAACACCCCTGAACCGTTTTCAATAGCTTTGTAATGATCATGGAGTCATTTTGAATCTTAGCCTGCGAAGGTGCATGTTGGGAAGAAAGTGGGAGGAGCCAGGAGCAGGAAAGAGGGGCCAGGACAGGAAATACTGCTGATGCCATGACAGCAGTCATCATACTTGGCTCCTTATTGGCTAGAGAACAGTTGCTGTTGGCCCACCAGTCCCAGCCTGTCTCTGTACTTGCTCTCCTAGCCAGAGCACTCCTTCACTCTCACTTTGAGCCTCGCAGGCTACCCTACACGCATGTCTCCACCACTCACTCTAATTAATAGCATACTTTAGATGATGGTAATAGCTGTGAAGATTTAACTTTGACTATGCTCCCTGTCATAGGTTCAGTGCATGCCCTGCCGCTCTATCCCTCCGCGCCCCAAGGTCGGGGTCAGGAAGGTTTACTCCTGGCTCCTCTGTCAATGCCCCCTTTAGCCTTCCTTTCTCTGCCCTGACTCCCCCCTTATGTTACAAAAATCAAATAAAATTCATAAAAAGAAGGGGTATGGTTCTAAGACCAGGTTCCAAACCTTAGCAGTCTGGCCAGTGCATGTTCCTTCCATCGCCCCCTGTGTGCCCCATCAGGCCTCCTGGGATGAGACATGGGTGAAAACCTTTACGCCTCCAATACAAAGTTTTAAAATCCAGACTCCTCAGGAACTGAAAAGATAGGAGTCCTGAAAGAGGCTCTGCATGAGGGGATTAAATGTACAAAGTATTGTCTTTGCTATTATTATTTACTGGGTCAGATTCTTAAAAAAATAAATCACGCAAGTACAAAAGCCACAGAGCATGTGCATTTTTACTTCCTACCCCCACAAAAGTAAGGTCCGTGCAGATCACCTTGTTTACAAAAGTGATCCGTGCATGTTGGAGGGTGATGCGCCAGCGCAGTGATGCACTTGCCACCCACCGTGCATACGTTATTGTTGGAAGCACCCACCTGGGTGTTGGGAGCCTATCTCCCAATGACAGCCCTTTAAAGCGCCTGTTGTGAAATGTCAAAATGAAAAAAAAATGCTATCCCTGATTGGGAGTAGAACGGGGATGCACTACAGCGGTTCATACCACTGCTGCGCCACTTTTGAAGTGAAATTGATTCAGAATTCACCCACTAATGCATTGCACCCCTGCACCTGTTCCAAACATTTGCAGAGGGTGTACTCCACTTTTTCTCGCATTTGAAAATGCAACTTCTGTGAATTCAGGAAGCACTTTCAAATGCTTTAACCCCCCACCCCCCATCCCCTCTTTAATGTGCACTATTCCACACCTCTGGCGGGTACGGTGTGTGCCCTTCTAAGATGCACACGTTCAAATGCCCTTTCTGATTCTGGCAACAACAACAACAACAAAAAAACACTCCAGTGAAGGATGTGCCAGCTCATCGGATCCAGTGAAGGATGTGCCAGCTCATCGGATCCTTCAGATCCAGTGAAGGGGATGTGCCAGCTCATCGGATCCAGTGAAGGATGTGCCAGCTCATCGGATCCTTCAGATCCAGTGAAGGATGTGCCAGCTCATCGGATCCAGTGAAGGGGCTGTGCCAGCTCATCGGATCGTTTGCGGAAAAAAAAGGTTTTGGAATTGGGCCCAGAGTTCTTTCCTTTCTTGGAGGGGGGGAGCAAAGAAATTGCTTTGATGACAAGAGGGTTGAAAACTCCCACCACCCCAAAAAATAAGAGGTTCCCAGGATCAGGCATGGAATGCAGAGATGCTACATGACCCAAAAATGATGACCCCAGAAAAAGTCTGAGCACTCAGCAATCGAAAGCGAAAAAGAATATTGTTATGTACTTATTAAAAAAAAACAAATATATATTAAATGTATCAGAAAATTGATCTAAATGTAGGGTCAGATATAGTGTAGCTCACTGTTGTGAGTAACTAATAAAGCTGGCCAGAACAATAGCATAGGGTTTCCTTGTTTATTATCACCGGGCTGAATCGCTCATTAAAGTGCAGCCTGCACTTCAAAAGTTCCAATGCCGGCAGAGCTGGTGCAACCCTTCATCTTTCTCAGGTTGATCAATCGAGTACCATTACATTAATCCATCATAACAGCTATTATGTATAGACCTTGAAAGAAGGAGGAATCGGGCATTAAGCGCTATGTGAAACCTGATATTCTCATAATGATGGTGATGCTTGCAATGCAATAAGAAGACATTTAAAGAAGCCATCAGAGCTGTTGAAATCAGGGGCGTAGGGGACCCCGAATGCGCGCACACAGTATAAATCACCCTTGTTGGGATGAAACAGGGGGCGCTCACACATTTCTTTCCAGGGTACAAAATGTTCAGTTTGCTCTTTGCCTCCGGGCTGGATTGATCACTAGCCGCTGCCCTAAATGTCAAGCCCCCAAAACAAGAAATACCTCAATCTTAATGACAATGGGGTTTCCAAGTTCTGAAAAATATTTTAATATTCTAAAAAGCCCATTGAGTAAGTTTTTTCGGTAAAACATTATATTATTTAAGTAGCACACCAGGAGAGGTTTGGCAGTTCTGCCCAAGGAAATGTGGTTGCCACGTTTGCCACATTTTTAAGCACCAGGTGAATTAACATGAGCAGGACATGAATCGGACTCGAACACCAATGTTTAGGCAGGCTTGGGAATGTTTCTACAAGCAATCAGTGTGAAAAAGAACATGTGCCAAATTAGAAAGCATCGAGCCAGGAACACTCGCCAAAAGCATGATGAGATTTAAAGAAAGAAACCATTTTCGCAGGGGTTGGACAACTTCAGAGAGACGTGCATAACAACTAATTGTTATACAATGCAAACGTGGCAAGTGTTGTGCATATGAGGATGCAACTATCGTTAGGTGGCATTACTGTGGCATCCAAGACTCTGCTGGACCTATTAGTAACACATGTACATGTGAGGCTGTTCTGGCAGGAAATGGAGCATACTGCTGGGGTATGCGCGGCTGCGCGAACCGTATGGCGTTGTCAATGCTTATTTTTTCATTATTTATCTTCCTCTCCTGTGAGAGATATATTTATATATTTTATTGTTTTTGGCTCCTCTCACTCACCACCCATGACTGTGCCAAATTGACCTTCTGGCTTGGTCCTGAATTCCTGAATAAGCACTTGGAAGGTTCATCAGAGAAGCCCTTACCCTACCAAGCAGGGCCCTTATCAGCTCCATTAGTATTGTATTATTTAATTTCTTATAGCACAAACAGAGTACAAGAGCAGCGGGGCACTTCACAATGGGCTTGGCATTTTATAGAGTAATGCAGCACTGTTGATGAAGGGAGGGAGGGAGGGAGTGGAATTGCAGCAGAGGCAGAGAAAAGGCAAGGCCAGGGCGGAGGGCACAGCAAATGGTCTAAAGGGGTTCAAGCAGCCAGCAGACCGTATGAGTATCCTTGGGATAAACCCATGAATCTACTACTACTTTATGTGAAAAACAACCTTTTTAGTGTCCTTTTCTCAGGATTATTTTATTGATAAAACTTTCCTGCTTGAAACCATTATAAACAATGTAGCTTGTACTACAGGCTTTTTGGAGTGCTCCTAACTGCAAGGTGAGGAAAGTCTGTTAACCTATTCATAGTACAGACCGTGCGTGTTAAAAACATTATTCCTTAAGCACTCGTAAAGCAATAACAATTTTGCTCAATTGTGGTTACATTTTCAATTTACAACCCTGAGTACTTTCTCCCAACATGTTTCGCTCATGTATAACAACTCTGAGATTGTTCATCATGCTCTGCAGGCAGAGCCTACAACAAATGTCTTTGGCGAATGTAGTTTCTAGGAAGAAATGTGGTTGTGCGATTGCTGCAAAGCAGCCTATGGTTCTGTGTGCAAAGACTGGCTAAACATATGTCACAAAAATATAGACCACAAAAATATAGACCACAAAAATATAGACTACACACACTTGAGTAGAGATATATTTATGAATCAAAAGTATAATGGTACTGTGCAAGTAGTTAATTTACGACATTGTGTAACTGAGGGGATACGTGGATTGTGCAAACCGGAAGCACAGTGGGATTCTGAAAGCTAGAACTATAGAAGGATTTACTGGTTTTCGACATACTGATATGCTGTAATTGTGCACACTTGGAATATACTATGGTTGTCAAGAGGGGAGTTGTGTAGGATTGTCAAACGTGGAATATACTGGGAATACCACACTGAGGCTGATTTACTGGGAATGTATTGGCATGGTCTAACTGGGATTATATTGGATTATGCCGGTATTGTGTTTACTGGAAAATATGGTTCAGGCTTGTGCTAAATGGAAAATGCTTGGATTGTCAAACTTGTAATGTGCTAAAACCCAGGAAACTGGAGAAAAAAAACATTGGTAGTAATACTAGGAGTATTTCTGACACAACTGTATTATACTATGTTGGGTATAGTGGAAATGCCAAACTAAGACTATACAAGGGTTGTAAAAGCAACCTTAAGATCTGTAGCACAACACAAAACGCCAAAAGAAATGAAAAATACCTTAGATGTGTCTATCAGGTCATCAGAATTGCCCTGATGCCTAGAATCTGAAAGCATTAGACTACACCAGGGGCCCTGAACAACTACGAAGACCAGGACAAACCTATACAAGCAACACACTGTCTTCATAGATAGAAACCATGAATAGATCATGTAGACACGTAGTCAAAATCACATTTTGTGTACTAGGGACAACATGCCTTACCATTTAGTGCAACATGTTCCCACACATAAACATGGTTACCGGGATATTTTATTAATACATACATTACAAAGCACACATTGATAAGCATAACAACAAGTGCAGACATGCTCACTGTGCTGATACAAGTCACTAAAGTGCATGTGCTAGTACACTATGTCCAGTGTGGGGGCACAATCACATGGATGGCTCACGCCCCTAGTCACAATTGCAGCCAAAGTCCAAGGGCCAACTAGTATTGAACAGTAATGTGCGTATGATGCTACTGTAATTCAAATGTACAACGCTCAACCACTGTGCAGATTATAGTATGTCATCCCATAGCTCCAATGCTTAACCTACTAGCTTCGAAGAACGGAAAAAGTGCAGTGATCTTCCTCAGGGCCATAGTTAATGGCACAAAAAGAAGAATTCCCAATGAAACATGAAATCATGATGTGTAAGGATCAATATCGAACGCATATGCAGAAAAATACCTGTGTTGAAGCAGAATTATGGGTTGAGATCGATTTACCTGATGCAGCAAAGTCTCAATTTCCAAAATGCAAACAGAGGTGCAGAAGGTCATTAATTCCTTTTCCACTTATTGCTGCCCCATATATCCAGTTACACATTCACAGAGGAACCGGCATAGCAGTCCTTCTATGTCGCTCAAATCAAATCCAAAAGAAAGTACCTCGCGGCTGTCTTGCATTGCATCCGGTACACCAATAGCATAGGATTGCTTGGATGAGTCTATCCTGATGAGATGTCATTACATTCAGTACCTACAACAGTACAAAGCTAAGTGTCAGCTGCCTGCAATGGCCTACCACGCTTAACGATTTATGTTCATTAGCTCAAACATGTACTGGGCACTCCGATTTCCCAACCTAATGTTTCTCACAGATACATGTGATAACATACAACACATTTGATATTGTACAGTTAGTGAAGTGGTTCAATGTCCATGTTTTTCCTTTTCCCTCAAAAGTAGTAGTTTGCCTAACACACTGACACACAGAACAATTCCTGCACACACAGTGCCCTTTTACGGGACGTAGAGTAAGCATCGTCCGAGTGTTAGTGTTGCCTCCCTCTTTTTAGACAGAAGTAGATTCACTCCTTTTTTAAAGGCAAAAAGCGGTCTTGCCAAATTTGGATCCATGATCTGTAAAATATGCCAATAATATACTATCAGATTATGTAAGGAATTACTCAAATGGCAAAAGATTGTGACACAAAGAAGGTGATTGTTTTCAATGTTTTCTCTGCGCTCAAGAAGGTTTTCTCTACGATAAAACTATGCCCATGTGATGGAATGTTTAAGTAGCTTTTTTGAGTAACCACATGTCAAAAGGTAACTCTTCATAATGTTTGCTGATGATACAACTCTACAAGATTCATGCAATTTGTTTCCACATGCACAAACTGGTTGGTAAGAATATTGTTTTTTAGGCTCATGCCATGTTGACTATCGTGGTGTAGGATGGTGTTCCTGTCTGTATCTTTACTAAAAAATGTTACTTGCAGGTGGTGTGATGAATCAGAAGTGAATTCCTCGGAAACCCTTCTCATGTGACCAGGGAAAGGCAGATCCTAGGCAGACTCTCCCTGATCTTGACCCTGGGGGTGGAGCTGCTCAGGAGGATTACATGGGGGAACCAGGTCAGGAAAACTGGATTACCTTCCTTAAAAAGTTCCCCAAAGACCCTACACTCGTATTGGCTTATTGTAAACGTGAACCATGTAAAGAAAGAAACAATAGAAACATTGGGGACTTCAAATCCCACAATACCTTCAGTACTGGGATGAAGAAGAGGGCCTCAGAGGCACTAAACTGCAGAGGTAGTCTGGTGGCTCTAATGACCCACATCTGAGCGGGACTTTTGAATATATAAGGCCCTCTCAGGTGCAGGCCATTAGGACCTCAGGATGAAGTTAAAGACCCCACCAGTGGCAGAGCAGATGCAGATGCAAGTGCAGAAGGGAGTCGCCAGAACCAATTCTAACGGGTGTCGGTCCTGAGAGGGTCTCCAAAGGGAAAAACCTGAATTGCAGAGCAGCAAAAGTTGCCTTGCAGCTGACTTTCCCTAGGGAGAGAGAGGCTCTCCGCTGTGCATGTTGTATCATGGTGGCAATCGAACACCAGCTGACACCCGGAGCAAGGAAAGCTCCTTTCCTGTTTGCCATGGGCCGTGGGAGAAAAGAAGCAGCTTACCATATAGATGGAGGCAGAAGAACCAGAACAAAGAGGAACAGTGAGTCGCATGGACGCGTGTAACTAAACCAGTGAGTTTACTGTCACTAGGTAACCCTGGTACACGCCGTATGTGACCGCTGAATAATACAAATTATTTTGAATACCGAACTGATGGAATTAAATCTTATTGGCAAGACGAGAACTGTATAAACAGACAAGAAGGAAAGTATTACCCACATTGACCATTGAAGTCATTACGCACAGTTTTAATTCATGGGAAGTGCCACATCAGGTACCTACCAAACTTCTCACTTATTTAGCCACTATAGAATTGGACAAGAATGTGTTTACTTATAAGGGAATCTTCTATAAACAAATGTATGGGACATCTATGGGTGCTTCATTTGCCCCTAGCTTTGCAAACGTATTTGTACAAGATTTTGAAGAAACCAATGTTCTGGCTCTCAGAAACCCGTTTTGAGCACACAAAGGTTTACTGTATATATATATATTGGTGACATTTATAATGTGTGGCAAAGTGATTTAGTCACTTTAACGCCTTTTGTTTCTTGGGTGAATGCGTTAAATCTCAAATTCGCATTGTCTTCCGGTCAGAAAGCGATTTCCTTTTAGGATTTACTGATTCAAGTTGTTGCTGACCATCTGAAAGTAACGCCTTTCAGGAAAGATAGGCAGGAACACCATTGTACACCATGGTAGCCAACATACCATGAGCCTGAAAAACAATATTCCTTTTAACCAGTTTCTGTGTGCAAAGAAACTGCATGAAGCTTGCAGAGTTTTATCATCAAGCAAACATTATGAGGAGATGCCTTTTGGCATGTGGTTACCCAACAAAGCTACTTAAGTATTCCATTAAACGGGCACAGTTTTTTCCTAGGAAAACCTACTTGATTCCAAAGAAAAAACTGAAAAAAATCACCTTCTTTGTGTCACACCGTTTTGCCATTTGAGTAATTCATCACGTAATCTGCATTGTCAGGAGAGAATCTGAGTCAATGACTAGTGCATGCCTCAAGAGAAAAAGAGGGAGGCAACACTAACACTCATACAATGCTTAGTTTACCTCCGGTCAAAGGGCACTACAGGTTTGGGAATTGTTCTGTATGTCAATGTATTAGGCAAACTACTACTTTTGAGGCAAAAGTAAAAACATGAACATTGAACCACTTCACTAACTGTACAACATCAAATGGGGTGTATGTTATCACATGTATCTGCAAGAAACATTATGTTGGGAAATGAAGCACCCAGTACATGTTCGAATTAATGAACATAAATCATGCATTCGTAATAAGATGATATGATATGATAGGTTATTTATAACACGCTTAATACCAAGAGGTTTCTAAGCATGCACCACAGCATTGAACCTGTGGTGCTCTGTGTCGTCTTGCTTCCAAGGCAAGCACATTGCCCCTGAGCTATGCTCCCATACAACAGCTCTGCTGGTCACACAATTTTGTGAGTTCAACCACCCACCAGAAGATTTTCATTGGGTTGTGGTTGAAAATGTTGTGGTGCACAGGGGCAGTGGATCTGTCGATGTGCTGCTGGTAAGAAGTGAACAGCAGTGCATATTCCATCTTCATGCACATATAGATGGTCTGAATCACCAGTTGGACTGGTCTGTACTTTTGTGATGAGCTCGTACTACGTATAGAGTGATTGATATTCTGATAATATATACAATTTGTCTATTATGTTCATAGGACACTGTGTGTTCAGTTGTGGCATTTGATTTCATAGACAATTGAATTCTCGCTTGTATTAAGATTAATTGGTCTTTTGGCACACTTGGTATGCCGAGTATGTTTGGTCAGGATATGTACTTCATGGAATGCATGATAGCTCCAGGTATAGCTGATTGTTCATGCATTTACATTTATTGTTGTTGCTGCCATATTGGTTAAGCTCGATAGTTATATCACTGTTGGTTACATGACTACTTATTCGTGGTTTCCATTGGGACAGGGTCTGTACAAGATGTCTGTCCTAACAAGCACAGTAAATCCAGTGGTATGTTTCAAGTCCCTTTTCAGTTTTCATGTGCAACGTTACGTCTATGCTGGACGTTGACTTAGGAAGAGAACCCTTGAAAGTGGAGTGAACGCTGTAGCATGTCACTCACCCGTATGAAGAGTTTGGAGATTTCAGCTCCATAATTGGCTGTGTTGTTTTCAGCTGTGCCTTTGAGCGTTAAATGCAGTATTCGTTGGGCAGTTTCTTGTGTGAGGTAGGACATTGCAGGCAGCGGACACTTAGTTTTGTACTGTTGTAGGTGCCGGTAATGACATCTCATCAGGATAGACTCGTCCAAGCAATTCTATGGTATTGGTGCACCAAATGTAATGCAAAATAGGTCATTTCTTTTGGATTTGATTTAAGCAACATACAAGCACTCTGTGATGAACCAGAAATGAGATGCAGACACAGTGGAGCCATGTTGATTGTTGTAGAGTTTTACTCCTTATAAAAAATTTGCAAAATGCTTGGCTGTCCCTGCTCTAAGAGATATTTCCCTACCTCAACCAAAACTAAGGGTCTCTCAGATGTCAAGATGTCCAAAGCAAAATGGCTATGTCCTAAATACTATTCTGGCCCTCACATACTAAAAATAACTCTAATGTGCTAAGGGTAATGTCTATATGATATGATGTGGCATTAATAACGCGCCTGTACACAAGTGTTTCTTTGGCTTGAAAAAGTGCCCAAATGGTCAAGTTAAAAAAAAGTTAACATTTCGACAAAAAGGCTTCCACTTAGATGGTGTTCACAAGTCCTGGGAACGTCGCCCTTCCCCAGGTTTGTTTTCCAGCAAAAACAAAAGTTCCAAAATGTAATCAAATTCTTTATAACCTAAGAAGATAACTTCCTCTTCCTGATATTTGCAATTAATTCCATAGACTTGCACAATCCCCAGGGTATGGGTCCTCCTTAAGGTTTGTTTCACACAATTGACTTTGCCTGGTATACTCCGTTGCCAGGACTTTCTCACGCAGTTCACTGATTCACAATCCCAAGGGTATGGTTCTTCCTAAGTATCCTTTTTACACAATTGACTGTGCCTGGTATACTCTTCTGCCGGGACTTTTATGCGCTCTTGAATTTTCTTGGCTTACAATCTGTCTCATATTCTTGGCTTGGCCTGGTATTCTCTCCTGCCAGGACTTATATGTGTTTATTTCCCTTTTGTTCATCAAACAATTTTTGCCCAAAGTTGGTTTGTTAGATTTTGTTCAACTGAGTTCTCTTTAATATTCACTGTTAACTTCACTTTGCTTTCCCCCTATAAATATGGGTTCAGTAACCCGTTTGTGGTACAATTCATAAGTATTTCAGGTTCCCTTGTTCAATGCGGCATCCCTGTAACCCGTTCGCTTTCCCTGCCTTACTGGGTGCTGGAAATGCTTTTCGAATGTCTTCGTTCTGGTTTCCTTCACTCTGTTGACTTGGCATGTGCCCCTTTAGCCGCTGTGCTTTTTCCATGCCTCTTCCACCTGGGCGTGGCTCCTGCTGCTTTGCACTCGACGGTGGTGGCTTCTCTGCACTTAAGCTTCTTTCTGTGGTCTCAGGTCTCGACTGCTCTGTTTCCTGTGGCGTGCTTGGCTTGGCGTTCTGACCGGCGACAGGTGTTGCAGTCAGCATCCGCTCCTACAGCTCACACGCCTCATTATCAGCCATGTTGAATTTAATCCTCCCCGCCTGTCTGAGCAATCTTCCAAGACTACACCACAGCGCGGGATTGCCGGTCCTAGTCATATTTATTACGCCAGCCCTCGTCCTTGTCCCAGTTGTTGTCAGATTGGTTTTAGCACAATACTGAGGAAGTGGATGTTGGACTCTATTGGGAGTAATCATTACTGCTCTGTCTCTCTTCCTCATTCCGGTTGTGGTTATATTATCCTCTGTCATGTGGGGAAGTTTTGGAGGTGGCGTTGGCAAAGGGGTGAGGGAGAGTATTACAATAGGCCAACAAGGCCTGGGGAAGGGAAGGAACATCCCTAAAAGGAAAGGGGGGTATGTGTTTTCCGCCAACAAAGCTGTGTTTTCTCCCAGAGGATCACCTCCCCATGTGATCCTCCCTCATTTATCTGCGTCCAGGGTTTGGATCATTAAGCACCTTCCTCACCCTGGCTAAAAAAGGGAAGGTTATCTCTGAGAAAGGAGGGATGACATTGACAGATTCATCACAACTGCTATTCCTGTTCCTCCATGGATGTGTAATTGGTTAAATGGAGCAGGAATAATTGGTGAAGGAATTAATTACCTTCTGCACCTGTTTTTGCATTTTAGAAATGGAGACTTTGTTGAAGTGGAAATATGAGTCGAGATTAATTTACCGGATACAGCACAGATATTTTTCTACATATGCCTTCGATATTGTTCCTTACATAGCCAGATTTAGTAACGGCGCAGGTGATTCAGGCATTTATTTGCTGATAGGGACCAAAAATATTGGCAGGTCAGGCCTGCATGGAGATCTGTGGCCCCCACCGGCAAACTTGAAGTGTGCTGGTCCAGAATAAATGCTGGAGCCGGAATTACCTGCATTTTTTCCAGACCGGCACACTTATGAATCCCAATGTGTTGCTTGTATAGAATTTGATAGCAAATATTGACTAAACAGAGTTTCCTTTCCCAGTGGCTCAGTGGAAAATACTGCAAATTGCAAGCACCTATATGCACATTTTTAGTTTATGTATCGACTTGGGTATAAAACATCCCTCCTTCTAGTTAGGTTTTGTCCCACCAGACTCAGAACCAGCTCAACCATGCAGGTTTCAGTGTAAAGATCATTTCACCCAACCAATCTGACCATAGGAACACAGTCAAGCTTTCCATGTTGCCACCTTTAAATGCAAAAAGGTAACTGTGGCACAGCGAGGGAGTGTGTGGAGCAGTGGTAAATGCACATGATTCCCAGAAAAGCCTTGCCCAATGTGTGAGAGGGACTGTGTCTTTTCATTGCAGTTGAACCCTAAATATATGTGTTATGTTCGATGAGTTTATATAGCGCACTGAACCAACCAAGGTGGGTTTGTAGCACTGGTAGGTAGACCTAACAATGAGCAGTACACAGACAATTAGAAAGATCATTGGAAGATTAAATGGGTCTTCAACATCTTTTCTGAAATGATTACTGTGACGATTCATGGAATCTCGTTGCTTCTCCCTAGAGGGGAGACCTTTTCTGTGAGGCTAGGGAGGTGAGCCCATTACGCAACATTCCCCCTAGGTGTGGCGGTAAGCGGGACCTCACAGGGAGGGTTCTATTTTTTGAGATCGCCAGGGTTTTCTTTTTGCTGAAAATGTTTGGCAGGAAAACTCATCTAATTTTTAAAATAAAATTTGGGGGATCCCTCCCAAGCACCCCTTCCCTGTTATGTAGCCCCTATTCCCCCCTACATTCCCTTACCCATCCATCCCCCATATTATCCAATGAGTGTTTCGGCCTATGTTCGGCTAAAGAATCGGCGAAAACAAGCCTGTTGATGTAATAACGTCTTACCACAGGGCGATAAAGACTTTTGTTCCATGAAGGAACTCCCTAAACCTCTTCCCTATGAGACCCTTAATGTTCCAAGAGACCCAACCTGAACAAACGACTGTTTGCTATTATAATATCTCTACTTGTACTCACCTAAGACCTAAAACCACTGAGAAGAGGAAGAGTAAAAGAAACATTAAGATTGACATAGGGCTGGACCATATATAGAGTTTTGGAGATATATTAATATATTTTCAAAAGCGATATAGGATTAGACAATATCGTTAACATTTAGATCTATATAAATTATCTGTCACCCATTAAATTAAGATGACAAATCAATGTGACAAATATGTCACTTAATGCCTACTTCAGTGCATATAGGGATGTGTTAGCATTGTTATTAATGTTCAGATTATGTACTTTTGAATCCATTGCAATTTTAGGATGAGGTGAACTGACAGTTAATGTTAGAGTTGTGTTTTGCATTTACTGTTCAGTATTAGTACTGTTGGCATCTCACATGTAGTTGAGCCCTGGATTGACAAAAGATTGGTGCTCCACAGTACTGGGAAAAAGAGAGTGAATGAGTAATCACAACCACTACTTCAGTAAAGCGCGACAGCACTGGGATGAGTTGACCCCAAGGCGGCATTAAGAACACATACTGGAAACAAAAGAAGGACTTTGATACTCTGCTGGGGATGAACCAGCAATCGGGGGAAAAACAAAGGAAGGACTTGCCAAGAAGGGAAACCAGCTTCAAGCCAGCAAAGCCATGGAAGCTCAAACCTGGGGAAGAGAAGGCAGTGGAAGGATGCTGGTCTTCTGCCGAGAGGACGGTGGGCAGAGGTCAGAAAAGCTCTCTGCGAGTCGGTGGGGAACCAACTCTCTCAAAGATTGGAAGGAACCAAGCTTTGGTGTGACCTCAAGCAGGTGGACAGTGTGGTCCGCAAACAGCATCGGAACCGCCTCTCCAAGGTCTCAGCTGCACAGGAACCAGAGAGGCTGAAGAGAGACATGCAGGGAGCCTGACTAGAAGGGAAGACTAGAAGGGAAGCTGACCTGAGATCCCTGGGAAGAACTGGTGACTTGCACCCGTGACCACCGAGGTAATGGGAGCAGCGGGAGACCTGGGTGGGGTTCACAGAAGTTCAAAACCAGTAAGGGAAGTAAAGAATCATACAGGAGTAATCTCCCTCGTCACAGTGATTGTGAAAACAGTAATACCAGTGGAACAAGCTGTGAAGTACACAAAAGGAGTCAAGAAGACTTCGGGAGCTTTCCTCCTCATGCCAGTAGTTTGGAAAACTACCAACTAAGCCTATAAGAGCTCGGGGGACCTCTTCCTCGATACATTAGTTGGAAAAGAAATATTTTAAATCAAGACCCAAGAGGCAAAAGAGAGACACTGATAGCATCACATTTCAATTAATAGCCAAACCCTGAGAAAGAGGCACTTATTCAGAAGAGTCATCAAACCCTTGTGAAGTTCTGGAAAAGCCACATTGAGGAACTGCAAGGGCTAATCAAGTATATTAGAAGAGACCATAAGAAGATCATTCACTAAGGCTGAGTAAGCTTGACCAGGAGAAGGGAGTCATTCTCCTGAGCACCTTTTTGTTTTTTGCTGAATCCTTTTCGTTAGTGGTAGGGTCAAAGTAGGATACTTTGGAGTTGGAGGACAGACTTTTTGATTTGGACAATCACCTTCACGACGAGCACCCTAGTTATAGCTTTGTTAGGGCAATCCCTCTGGCTATAGGGACAGGTAGGTCTTCTCGTTCTTATTCTTTGAATACAACTTTGCTGAAATGCCATCCCTTTGTCCGCCTCGTCTTTCTGACTTACCACATTACCTAATTTGTAGTTCGTTGTTTTGGGGCCAATGAACACATGTGAAGATGTGGATCCCGCAAAGTTATATATCGGGTATACTTTGTAAATTTCGAGTGTACAAAAGAGGGCAGTTTTTCAAGGCATATTCTGTGTAGCATCTAGCATAGATTTTAAAAATACACAGCTCTCTACTGGCAACCAATGCAAAGCTATAAAAGCTTGCCTCATATGGTCAGACTTGCGTATGTACATCAAAAGACTACAGCAGTGTTCGTACCACTTGACTCATCAGGTTCCTTGGGAAGCCTAAATTGGTGCAGTTTGAATACTCCCAAGTGGAGAGGGTTGGACCCCGGGGCAGGCTGGCAAGGTGTGCAAAGAGGCTATTTCCCCGCAGACTGGCTGGGCTGTTGCCCCATGGGCCAGAGTTCCAAACTGTAAGGTAAAAGAAATTATCGAAAAAGACACAATCTTTCAGAATCTGGCCTGCCACAAAGGAACCAAGTGCTGCAAACCCCGCTCACATTCTCTGCAAATGGAGAAAGGCATTGATCTAGATTTCAGCAGTGTTGTAGATGTGCCCCGGTGGCCCCCACACATGGGCCTCCACAGTGATTGAGAGGGAGAGGAGTCTAGGCTTCAGGGACATGTTCACACCGCTCAGTGGCAATGTATGCATTTAAATATTAGATTCTGTTACCCTGCATGGTAATGTTGGCAGAACTGCTCCCCCATGCACCATTGGTCTGTTACAATCGACAGCATCGTATCACGACACCTACATGTCAAGGAAGTAAGGACCCGTATGTTTTTATAGCTTGTCTTTGGTTTGATCCTGCATAAATGCTTTCCCTATGTCCTGGTGAATTACTTGATCACCGGTGTATTCATACAAGAAGAGTTTAAGAGCACCCTCAACAGCACACATGGATGTTACTTATATAGTGGTTATAGAAATGGCTGTTGAACCGTGTGGGGCACTTAGTTTTGGACGCAGAGTTGAGCGGATTTTTTACTACCATTGATTAAATTAACAGCTCTGTGGGTGGTATTTCTGAAATTCTTTTCTGCCCCACCCAAAATTTACCACCAACAGTGGTGGTACATCAGGAATACCTCCATTGATATTTGAGAAATACCACCTCTGGTGGCGCTAATATAAAAGGTTTTTCTTTAACATTTTCTTTCAGCCATTTTCAGCATCAATGTGAAGGGAGCAATGGATTATGTACAGTAGTGGTTTATAGTACTACTGTCGATTTTCTTTATGCACAAAATTGTAAATTTGGGGCCTTTTATGCATTATATGTGGAAGGTGGTAAAAGGACACAATTGGAGAAGCCCACCCTTTTACCCCATCATTATGGCACTTTGTAAAAACATGTTTCACTCAATTGAAGAGAAGCACCAGCGCTTCCGTTCTGTGGAATAAAAAGAAAGATTAAAAGAAAGTGGGGCCTGTTTGGATTTTTTACCACCACCTTCAAGGCAGATGTAAAAATAGGTGGACTTTCTGCAAAAAGGCTGCATAAAATACCACTGCCGGTATTCACATGGAATACCACTGATGGTATTTGATCAAACCCTGAATTGGGTGGATGATAAAATAAAGGGTTTTTGCCAAATACTGACAATTTTACTGTTACCACCCAACTCTGAACGACCCCCCCTGAGTCTGTGATCATTTTCCTTGTCCTATCCAAAACACTCTTCTTTTATGTGACCAACAAAAGACACACATGCACATCAACACCAGATTCAGATATATAGATACAAAGCCACATGAACACGGATTATCACAAACACACTCAAACACCTTGTCCCAGTCACAGAAACTGAAACACACACTCCACCTTATTTGAAAATACACATAGATATAATAGGCCGTTCTTGCTCCCTCACCACGCCCAAGGTGTATTCCAGTTCTCTCTTATTACATAAATTGAAATATGCACCTGACTTTCCAAGAAAGTGCAACTTGGAGCACAAAAAAAGCCACGTCCCATCGCTGCCTTTTGCTCTGCATTATCCAAGTGCAGACCTCATAGCCACTAATACCAGAAGACCCTGACCATGGCTTGTTGTGGTGTCTGCCAGAGGCTGACTGGCAAATCGAGGAGGTCTACTGTCTAACTGTAAGCCAGGGCAACGGACGGTGCTGAGGGGCATGGAATGGACATGGTGTGATGAGCAATTAAATGGCATCGTTTCCAAGGAATTGGGAATTGAGCAATGTGGGCAAGGGAAGGAGGTGCGTGCAAGGTGAGGAAAGAGGATTGAGTTAATAGTTAAAGGATGGAGCAAAAGGGGAACAGAGTTCTGAACATTAATTGTAAGAAACAGGGAGGTATTGATAATGTGGTGCAAGGGAAGGACATCGATGGATGGGTAAGAAAAATAGGGTAAATGAGATACAAGTACATATCTGGAATGGTAGGTCAGCAGGTTGACTGTTGCTGAGACCTATGTCCAATATGCATGCCACTGCACTCAATTGTGGGACTGGCTTGATCCCCTTTCTTTTTTCTGACTAATTGATGCATACCTGCTTCATGAACATATGTTTCAATTACAAGTATATGTTTTCAGGTTGCTTCATCATGTGACTTGGTGCTTTGAAAGTACACACAATTGTACAGACTAAGATTACAATTATAGTAAGTTTACATTATAATTTTAGTCTGTTTCTCAGATGTATTTGCCCGAGGATACAGACTATGAATAGGCTCCACCTGCAAATATATTGGTGCTTTGAAAACCAGATTTATTGAATAGTATACTGGTTCAAACCATGAATAACAACTTTGTAGAAAGCATATTTTTTGTTGCTCATTTTGAAGATGGAATAGGAGAAGATGAAGTCTCCCCTGCCTTCTGAATCGGAAACTGTGGAACCAGGAAGACAGGGCTAAAATCCCTACCTTCGGCAATTCATATATTATGGGATCCTGAGCAAACCACTTTTCATCACTGTGCCTTAATTTCTTTAACTATCTGTAGAGGAAGCCTCACTTTTATGGGTCTATGGCTATAGTGTTACTCTGTAAATAATGATAATGATAGCAAATTATGTTAGGCATACCGATGAAGAAGCAGGATGACAGGTGATGGTCTTAAGTTGTGGGGGGGTGAGTGCACAGGGTGCAGGTATGCATTTTGTGTTCTTTGCTGGGGAGGCAGGATCCTAGGTATGGGTATTTTCAAACTAGAGTATACCGCAGTTAAACTGGGTGCCTACTGAGTTTGTCAAACTGGGCGTATACTAGCATTGTCAATCCCGGATATACTGGGTCTGTATCCTTTTTAATTGAGACTATTTTTCTAGCAAGTATAAATTGCTAGCACAATGAACAAAACTGTGCACTTCTAATTCAATTAACAGCACTGGTGTAAATGTAGTCCATGTGCCAGAGCTAAGCGCTGATCTATGTGGTGATTATGCCAGGGGTTCAATTAACAATATAAGTGAAATGACCTAATAAGTGCTGTTTTGGCACCTGCATGGAGTCATTAATTGTGGCAGTGTAATGCCTGCACAATGACAAGCCTGGTGCTGCTGTTATCCCCAGGGCTAACACCTAAACATATGTGGCCATTGTGCCAGTGGAAAACCCAGCCCTTTTTAGGAGTTGCACATGAACTACAAGCAACACAAATCTGGTCACTGCTCCAGCCCTAAAACGAGTGGCAAGTGGGTCATTGCTCTAGAGATAGGGCAGTTATGATATGCGTGCCATAAAGAACTTTCCAGAGGGAAGCTCTGTAATATACACAGATCGCAACTGTCTGCTTGCAGTCTGTGCTTGGCGGTTCAGTGCACACCAACAGACCTGCAAGCTAATATCAGACTCTGTGGGTGGGGACAGAATCTCCATTGCGCTGTGCCCACTGCCTGTTGAGGCCCTAGGTCAACATGTGGAGGATTAGTAGAGCTCCCTTCCAGCACTGACAACTGTCACGAATCAAGGATATGTGTCCCTTCTCACCAAGGGGGAGCCTCCCCCCCTTGAGGCTAGGGGGGTGAGCCCGCTCTGCAAGACCCTCCCTAGGGGTGTGAGCAAGAGGCACCTCACTGGGAGAGACTCCTCCTTAGGGGACAAGGACTCCCATTCCTGTGAGGAACTCCCTAGACCACCCACCTTAATAGCATACATGGACTATCAGATATGAAGAAAATTGTAGAATCCAGAGACTTGGATGAAGACAAAACTAAAATACCCCATTATGTCCAAGGAGAAGCATCTGTTTCTTTAAGGAGAGACTTACATTTAACTGAGACAAGTAGACTGGAAAGAAAGATTGAACATCCGGGGAAGAGGCAGAACATGCCAAGGAGAGGCAAAGCACAGACAGAGAGAGAAGAGCATAAACAGGGGAAGCCCCTTGATGAGTTGACGCCTGGAAGATGCGGAGCCGAGGTGAGCCATGGAGCCTGCGACTTTCAGAGGAGTCCTGAACATCAAAGGGAAACTCTGGAGAAGCTGTGTTTCTGAGTAGAGAGAACCTGAGTAAAAGAGAATCCTTATACCGGTGGTAGCATGACCACAATGACTTTCTGGTGGGCCGTACGCCCATCGAACTGCACCGACACCACCCAGCGGGGGAGTCAACGACCCACATCCATACCCGGTTGCAACGAGAGAGAGGACCGATTGCAGGGCACCGACAACCAGGAGAAGCACGAGATCCAAAGCAGATTAAGAAAACCCGAGCGAGCACAGAGCCCAACAGCATTCTCCTGCAAATACGAGGTAACAGGAGAATGGGGGTACTGTGAGGCCGCCGGGGCATTGTTATGGAGCAAGAGAAACCCATCCCAGTGAAATTGATGAGGTACTAAATATAAAGCCATTAAAGTGGAACTGTGTTAATCTGATCAAAAGAATAATGAATAAGCCTAAAAGAGATAATATTTCGAACTGGGTACACACATCCTGGGAAGAATGGAAAGTACTCCACAGTTTAAGAAATAAAGAGTGGATGAAACCGCAGAGAGACGTTTATAAATATGAATGGGAAGTGAAATTAAGTGAACCAGCTAAAACGAGAAATTATCAAACTGAGCAACCCCAGGAAAGGGGGAAGGTCAAGTTACTACAAAGGATAACCAACCTAAGAAGGCCTGATTATAGTACTACTGTCAGAAAGGCATATAAGCCTGGATCAAAGTATCAGAAAGAGTGATGCCCAACACTGTGGAACAACTGTCCCTAAAGGGGAAATCCAAGTACATTGTAAAAGAATTGCACAATCTTGTCCAGAAGGTGACAAGAGACTATTTGAATATATCTTACTGAGGAGCACTATGGACTAAGGAGAGACACTGCCATAAGAGATCATTAGGAGAGGGGAGACATTCTCTTAGTATAAGCTAAGTTAGTTGAAATAGTGGCAGGGTCAGTTATAACTAGTTTAGGACAGTGGACATATTAATTTGGGACTTCCTGGCGACTGACAAGCACCTTGAGTTATTTATATAGGCAGGGATACCCCTCTAGCAATAGGAATTGATAGGCTTTATCTTTATCATGTTAATAAACAGCAGTAATAATGTCCTTCAAGTGTCTGCATCCTTCCTCCGGCCTGCCACACAACACAATGTAAAACATGCCAGGAGAGGACAGTTAAGGCCAGTCAATCATGGATTAACTGATTACACTGGGAACCGGCCATGATGTGGGGCCTGAATAAAAAGGAAAGGAAATCATGCGCAAAGTGGACATAATGTAAACTATATTCTAAGTGTCTACACTGGAAACCAACCATAATGTGCTCATCAATATTTGTAACTAAGAGAGGCTTTCACGCTTAAAATCACAGTAAATCTGCCTGAGACTGGCACTAACATCAGAACAAGCAACCATCCCACACAAAGTGGTTGAAAGTTCAACACTATGGGCCTCATTACGAGTTTGCCGGTAACTTCACATTACCGTTTCCGCTGCCTGACTTCCCGGTGTTACGGGATATCACAGGCAGCAGCACGGTAAGTTCCGATTCCAATGGAGTCCAATAGGACTCCATGGGAATGGGAACACTGAAGCACTGACACCATTGTTAACAGTTCCGGTGCTTCAGTGAATTTCCTGATGGTAGGGGCCTAAACTATCGGCAGATCAGGCCTGTCGTTTGTTCAGCGCCCCTGGCGGCAGAGTCGGAATGACCCTGTCCAGAAAAGGTGCTGGTAAAAACTTCCAGGTCCCTCGTAATGAGACCCATATGTCTCAAACGGAACACTGATAAAGAATATAATACACAGGTTCAGCAATTGGTTCTTGCAATTCAGCAGAGGGTTGCCCACACTGATCCAAGGGGATCCATCCAGAATGTACAGTTGTAGGTTTCAATGAATGTCTGGATTTATGTCTTCTGCCAGACCCGGATCATTTCTAAGATGTCTACCTGTTGTACCTGTCTGTCTGTTAGCATGTTTCGGGTATGTCTGTAACAGGGTTACACATTGCCACCATTCTTTATGATTTTGGGTGGAAACACACCCCTTCTTAATCAGGAGATTTCTACCTTGCTTTCTTTCATCAAGACATTTGGCAATGTTACCCTCTCCTTGGCAGGCTTGAATGTCATAAGGAGCCCTAGAAGGTCATGTATGGGGTATTGACCCCATGCATTTTCTGTGTGTGCCCCTGCTGTAAATATCCCATGCAATCCAATCTCACAATTGGGCGGTATTTTAAGATAAAACATGTTTTACTGTTAGCATCAAACTCACAATAATGCCATCTGCATAGAGGAATTGTATGGTGAGTTTGCAGTGTGTATGTTATAAACACCTTAACTGTACAGCTGCCTAACCTGCCTGCTCAATGTTCATTCCTTTTAGGGCATGGTGAAGGCTTTGATGATGTCATCATTCAAGGGGACATTGACGAGCTGAAGTTTGTGGCGTTTTACACGAGGTACTTTAAACATGTATACTGGGGTGGGTTGGGATGTGTAATGGAGGGGCCCAACAATCCCAGACGGGGCAAAAGAAAACATGGAGTTGGGAGGGCATTGGCCGCAAATTCAACACAAGGAGTGACAAGGTGAATGAACTTCTGACAATCAGCCACGAGATGACCCTAAGGTTATGATAGGCCAGGAAATGATCTACATCCCAGGCAGGTCCCATAGGGCAACACGCTGCCTCAAAGAGAGGGCCATCGCCTGCAGTATTCCTAACCTGAGACCATGAGGTGTAAACCTAGGAGTAAGAGGCCATGGTGTGAGCAGCATGCCTACATTATACCTCTCCATCCCTTAACCACCCTACACTACTCATAGTCCACACTGCAGAGATCTGCCTAGAAACACCATCTTCAAGGAGCAGTACCACTGTTCACATCTTTAGATATCACACAAATCCACCAGCTGGTAACCTGGTATTACAGCACTGACTTTGAATTGATTAATCTTGGGTTCACCCATCTGGATGAAGCACATGCCCAAGTATCAATGCCAATAAACACCTACAACCAATCCAGCATCTGGCACTCTGGTACCTCCGGGCTGTGCGTATCACTATCTGAGGATATTGCACCTGCAACCCCCCTCTATTCATTTAACATCCCGACCCCACTTTTTCCAGAGACGCACACGTTTTGAGGTCACTAAAATATCAGAAAACTAGAGGGCCAATTACCAGGACATTACATTACAAGGTGAAAACAAGGAAATGAGGGGGCACACAGTGAGCCGTATGCCCACTTTATGAACAGAAAGTGAAAACGAGGAGATCAGAGGACAGGGAGGGAGCAGTATACCTACAAGAAGAGCAGAACATGACAACAAGGGGAACAAGAGGGCACAGAGTGAGCAATGTGGCTACAATTGGGGTGGGAAGTGAAAACAAGGGAATGAGAGGACAGGGAGTGAGCAGCATGTCTACATCAGGGACAGAAGATAAAACAAGGGAATGAGAGGACAGGGAGTGAGCAGCATGTCTACATCAGGGACAGAAGATAAAAACAAGGGAATGAGAGGACAGGGAGTGAGCAGCATGTCTACCACAGGGACAGAAGATAAAACAAAGGAATGAGAGGACAGGGAGTGAGCAGCATGTCTACATCAGGGACAGAAGATAAAAACAAGGGAATGAGAGGACAGGGAGTGAGCAGCATGTCTACATCAGGGACAGAAGATAAAAACAAGGGAATGAGAGGACAGGGAGTGAGCAGCATGTCTACATCAGGGACAGAAGATAAAAACAAGGGAATGAGAGGACAGGGAGTGAGCAGCATGTCTACATCAGGGACAGAAGATAAAAACAAGGGAATGAGAGGACAGGGAGTGAGCAGCATGTCTAAATCAGGGACAGAAGATAAAAACAAGGGAATGAGAGGACAGGGAATGAGCCATATGCCTACATTGGGACAGAACAGAAAACACTGGAATGAATGGGCCGGGTAGGAGTGCTCTGAAGAGCTACTACACTGGGGACTTTAGGTAGAGAGAGGGAAGGGAACGCTGGGGGCCACACATTGGAAAGAAGAGGGTAGAAAAGGTCTAGTCTTGGTGCATTGAATTCCAAACACTTGTCATGAAGTTAGAACAAGATGGTCTGAGTAAAGTGGCTAAGCACCATTTCCGGAGAAGGTCCGCTTGGTGATAGAACAGTGTGGGAGTTCCACATTTAGACTATGGTTAACATTGCAAAGGAAGGGAGTAAGAGGGTAGATCATCAGTTTTAGAAATGCAAGGTGAAAAGAAGGAAATAACACAACGGCTTTGGATCGCCATTTTAACTCTGATGTCCAGCTCCCCCCTTCCTTTCCAATGTGTGAAATGACAAAACTCAAGCATGTGCCACCACCAAAAGCAGCCTGAGGGCACGTGTGGCCACAGCCTGCATCCCAGACATTATTTAAAATCTGACTGTAAGTCAACATTTGTTTTCACAGATTCCCTACTGACTTCCTCCCACACATGTTCATCTGATCTTCTTGTGCCACCAAGCCCCACAGCACATTTATTTATTTATTTATTTATTATTCATTTGAAAAGCGCACTCAAGCCTGCAGACATCTGGGCGCTGCTTACATGAGTGAAACAGTATCGACAAAGCACTACAAGCCAGCTGGATGTATATCAGGACAGTATGGTAGAGAAAGATGAGGCGCCTTAGTTAAACAAATGGGCTATCTATGAAATAGGTTCTAATTTTGACTTTCATAAAAATGATTGTGTAAGACTACTGTCGGTCCTCATCACAGGAGTGGTCCTCAGAGACATTATCATAAATTGGACTTGATTTAAGACCAGTTATTGCCACAACTTGGTCACTCTGCTCTCTGTCCATCTTCGGGCCAAGTTGCGACTTAGATATTTGCAATGTTTCTGGGCCTCCAGAAATGAGACATGTCAAGATTCCTCCTTACCTTAGAATCGGAGGGTGCTCTTTCTGGCTGATGGTGGCGTCTGGCCCCCAGGACAACCACAGTGAGACCGACTATGAAACTGACTCTTGGCTCTGCCCAGGGGAACAGATCCGATAATGTGGGAAAAAATGCTTCTCAGGGAAAACATCCCGCAGTTCTTATGCAGTTGGCCAAATGATGCCACAAAGAACTAAAGAGATGATCACAGGAGCCACGTCACAATGTGGTAAATTATAAACATCCAATGGAAAAGATGGGCAAAAACCAGCAAGGTCACAGAGCCCACAGCAAATGGTAATGTTAAGGACTTGCGGATGGGACTTCACAGAATTCGTCCAGATACTTGGCAGAGAAACTTGGGCCCATCAAAGACTCCCCACCGCAAGAATGGAAGTCTTAGCCATGGGGCAAAATATATTGTCTTTATTATCCAATACTGACAGGGATCACACAGGAAGAAACAATTCTCTGGCATTCTCAGCTTCTGAACATGTTACAGGGTTTTGTTTCCATGTGACGTCACACAAATCGAGTCCACCTCAAAAACCTACGGGAGGTCTTCATTTGTCAGTACAGGCTAACTACAGATACAAAAACGATATATTAGTATATTTATTGGCTCCCCATATCAGGTGGCTGGCTCCGCCTGAGACTACCCATAAATGTTGCAAACTACACTGTTGCATGGTCGCAGGAAGACCATTGGCCTGTGCAACATTTTATACCACCTAACAAGTTGAGCTTCTGGATTGGCTAGAGCGGGTCCTCCCAGGCCTAGGACCCTGTCTGATCACAGAGCTGAGAATACCTTTTCAAGGTAATGGATAAGAACATGGAGGGCTGTGTTCCATATTGTTACCACTGTCTGATCACCTAAGCCTGAAAGAGTGCTTGCAGATTGCAGTTTTGGTGGGCAACACTTGTATCATTCCACTCTGTCTCACTGGGAACAGCTTCTCTTCCCACCATGAGTAAATGAGCATTGTCCTGTTCTGCTGGGTCACATGTGAGGGGACCGCAAAACAAAGTTCTTCTGTCTGCAATTTGAGGATTTTATTCTCAATTCTTGCAGGTGACTTGCTGACTCTGGAACCAGGAATTTTCCAACCGCCCTTGTCCTTGGCTGTGGAATCCATCGTAGGACCTCATGCTGCAGGGATCATGTCTCCCCTTTCATGTATCTGAGGCCTGTCTTTCCAACCGGATTCACTTCAGTCACCCTATGAATCCAACTGGAAAATATGTGCAACTGCTGAGAACAAGGCTAACCTAATATCTATCTCCCGTCAATACAAAAACGCAGTCTGTCTGGCTAAGAAAAATTCATACAACGATCGCATCGCCAACTCCAAATCAAGCATGAAGGAACTCTTCTCCATCCTAAAGGAACTTGAGTCACCTATTGCCATACCAGACACCTGCACTAAAGATCAGACCTGGTGTTCTGACATCCAATATGCTCTAACTAATAAAATTACTACCCTCCAAAACAAAATTCAACTTAAAAAAGACTCGCTTAAACTCCCTACACTGTCACCACCTAAGGCGATCCACATGCCTCAACATACCAAATTCTCCCTCACCAAAACCTCCACACTCGAGATTGAAAAAATCATCCTCACCCTCAAACCATCCAACTGCAAAGGTGACATCTGCCCAGCACAGCTAATAAAAGACGCTGCCAGAGACCTATCACCATTCATCTCCAAACTTGTCAATGCATCCTTCTCCACAGGTATCATCCCAGCTAACCTAAAACAATCCTGGGTGCTCCCGTTGCTTAAAAAGCAAACTTTAGATCCTCTCATCCCCACCAATTACCGTCCAATCACCACAGTTCCGTTTCTGCTAAAGATCCTGGACAAAGTGGCCTATATACAGATTCAAAACTACCTTGAACTGCACAAACTACTAGGATCTAGACAATCTGGCTTCCGCCCACTACACGGAACGGAAACAGCCCTGATTGACTTAAAGGCCCAAATAGACGAACTGAGAGATCAGGGTAAGACAGCCCTCCTCCTCCTACTAGATCTCTCAGCTTCGTTTGATCTTGTGGACCACAAAGTCCTCTGCAAACACCTGGACGTTGCCGCTCACTTCTCCACCCAAGCCATCAGTTGGATAGAATCCTTTCTGAGTGAGAGAACTATGAGAGTCTTTTCCCCTTCGGCAGCAGCTGACCCTATACCCATTACTTGTGGTGTCCCTCAGGGATCCTGCGTCTCTCCGACCCTTTACAATATATTCACCAAACCTCTGTTCGATGATTTGGACAATCTCGGTATCACCTACACTAACTATGCAGATGATACACAGATTCTCTTCCCACTTTCTGGGGATCACAGTGAGGATGGGGAGTTGGTGAATAGAGTGTATCTCATCATTCAGGCATGGATGGCCACTCACGGTCTTTGCCTGAATGATGATAAGACAGAGTTGATCATTCTGGGCACACAAGCCAATATTAACAAATTGGGCCTAGATTACTCAGCCTTCAGCATTGACGGAAATGTCATTAAAGTCTCGAGGGAAGTAAAAACACTTGGTTTTTATCTCGACTCTACCCTGTCCTTCACTAAACAGGTAAATTCCTTAGCCTCCACCACTGCTTACACCTGTAAATTGATCAGAGCAGGCAAGCCCTTCCTGTCTAATACCAGCTGCCTAATCCTGGCTAGAGCCTTAATTCTTTCCCGACTTGATTACTGTAATGCCCTATACAGTAGCGCCAATAAAGCCACTACCCTAAGACTTCAAACTCTACAAAATAATGCTCTCAGAGCTGCATTAGGAATAAGAAAGAGGGAGCATATCTCCTCGACTAGGCGGCAACATAAATGGCTTTCTACTGAGAATAAAATCCAGCTAAAAATGATCTCATTAACCCATAAGGCCTTAAATAATGCTGCTCCTAGCTACTTGATGGACAAAATAAAAAGAAAAACTTCCAATAGACCCATGAGACTCGCCAACTCCAATTGTTTGGCAGTACCTAGATTCAGACTTGCCAAAATTGGTGGCGTTTGCTTCCCTGTGAAAGCTGCTAACCTGTGGAACGCCCTGCCACCTAACCTTAGAGCTGACCAACCCTTCCCCCATTTCAGAAGGAACCTTATCAAACACATTATCGCCAACAATGACTTAACACCCGAACACTCACAAGCGTAGTCCTACCTAATGCACCCCGACGCGACATCAACCTTTATGTTTATTACTGCTAATCATGTATATTGTTAACTGTACATTCATGTAAATACGGCAACTCTTTATCTGTACATTCTAGTAATTTGTGTAATATGGCGTAATATTGTAAATTCATTTATATAACATTGTAACATTGTAAGCTTCGCATATACTTGTTGCTGCGCCCGGTAACCTAAGGGTCTGGTGCGCAATATAAATAAATAAACAAACAAACAAACAAACAAACCCTATAGGTTCCCTTTGTGTTTTCATGGTTTCTTATGTTTATTTAAAGCATATGCAAGCTTGTTCCACGTACATTCGGCATCTTGCAGTTTTGCTTTGGCGAAAGAAAGGAAAGGTTCTTAGAATTATGCAAAATGTATCCGTCATTTACCTACAGGAGTTCTAAGCATGTTTTTCATGACTACAAGCAATGACCTAGAGCATGTTTGTGTAGCTTCATGAATGGATGCGTATTTTCTTCATGGCTATGTCGTGATGTCCCTAATGATGTCATCGATACCTGCCATTATTGTCAGTTGACCTGGTCCATTGATGAGACCTCTGTCTCCTCGAAACCATCAACTGGGTACAGTTTAAATAGCTGTCTGAGAGAATATCTCTTCTCATATCTGTGATACATTGGTACAGTCGGTGACAGCCCAAACAGCGAGTCATATTTTTCATTCTTCATTCTGCGGGTTGACAGTCACATATGGGTCATAAAGGCCATTCCCAGGACCCTCTCTTCAGTAAGATAGCTGAGTCAGAAAACAGCAAGGCAGCAGAGCAAGTAGTAACTGGGTAGAGAGACCAGGTTGCAAATGCGAGCAGGATTCAAGGGTTGGGCAAGGCAAGGTGAAAATGGCAGAATTCAGGATAAACAGAAGAGAGGAGCAAGGAGAAGAAAGAAACAAGCATTACTGCAACAAGGCAGTTGCAACACGCTGAGCCTCATACTGCCGATCGTTAAATAGAAAGAAGCTGCGTCTGTTCCTGCTTCCGGGTACGTGACGTCATTCCGTGCCACGTATGTGGCGCACGCATTCATCCCTGGAGCCTCCAGCATTGCCATAGTGATTGGGACCACAACCCGGGACTACAGTGGTGAATCCTGACAAGACACTGGTTTTGTAAAGCCTTTTCAAAGCAGAGGACAACAGGTAAAAGGTATATTTCAATCAAATCACAGTGACAACTGCACATTGTGGAACTGGGGAAAAGGAAATCTGTCTGTAGTAAAAGGACTGGTCAGTGGGATCAGGGATGATTGGGGGACTGGAGGTGCAGCCTGTGATAGATAAGTGTGAAGTCATGTGTCTCCAGAGACATCCGGTGTAGGGGCATCCTTGCAAACTAGTATGCTGCAGCCAGGCTTAAAGCTATCGCTGAAATCTTTTAAATGGTGGGTCAGTTCTTTAAACCACATGAAACTTGTTCCAGTAGTTTGCTCTGAAAGCTGTCACAGTGCCACTTCCATGCTGGTTTCTTATCCTGGGAGTGCTTATGGTGTTGAGTTAGGCCAATCTCAGGTTCCTAGCAGGCATGTACCTATATACTGTAATTGTCCGATGGCTCCACCCAGGAGTTTGGTAAACACCAGGTCCCAACCATAGAACGACGGTCAGGAAAACATTGTTAGTCCCTTATCTTACCTAGAAGTGACGCTGGTGACAACTTCGACCCTACTGATACTTGGAGTTCTTCTGAATGTGCCTTCAGTGGGAGAACTGGAGACGATGGCCTTGGTTGATTCTGGTGCAGCGTGGCTTTTTATGCACAGCACCTGGCCTACAACCAACGAGGTACCCATAGAGTAAAAGCAAGTGTTCAGGGGATGGAAGGACACCCGTTTGAAGGCGGCTCTATAGTGACTATCATCATTTGAGTTCTTCTAAAGATTCCTCATAAGGAGTCTCTGTCCTTCGATCTGATCCAAACAACCAACTATCAGGTTATCCTAGGCATGCACTGACTGGAAGCACACAACACTTCCATCATTTGGAGAGCTCAGTCTTTTCTTTGGGCTCAGAACATTGCATCTCAAATTGTTTGTCAGCCAGCATGGCAGCCATTCATTTAGAAAAACCTTTAGAAGAGTCTACATCTAGTCATGTTGTGCATTGTTTGATGCACAACAGCCCGCTCATGCTCTAATGCTACTGCTCGCCCAGTGCTCCGCACCCAGAAATGGGAATGCTCTGCTTCCTGTGTGGGCGCCCCGTCAGGGACTCAGCAGCACAGTTAGGAAGGTCAGATCATTGGGAAGTTACAGAATTATTGCTCCAATGGCAGCAGTGTTGTGGAACCTCCCCGGCCCAGATTGTTTCCCTTTTCCCTTCCTCACCTGTATGCAATGCCTGTAACCCTCTGTATTCCCTCTCTCCATTACCTTCTAACTGATACCAATATTCTTCCATCTATTTGTACCCATATTTTGCATCGTAGAAATGTATCCCATTGTTCTACAACATTGCTTCCCACCTAGGGCATTGCTTCCCATCTAGGCCTGAGCTACATAAAAGCCAATTCCTGCATACTGGAGGCTGGAGTTACTAACCATCTTAATATATTGAAATTGACTAATTGCTATCGACAAGATCCCTTAGTTTTATGTTCCTATTCTATCTGATTATGAACAATGAGGAGGGCACATTCTCTGGCACCTAGGGATGTTCCCAAGGGCATGTAAACTGCCCTCTTCTAGGGTAACCCCTGCATTTAGTTGCATCACATCAGACTTGCAGGTAACACTGAATACTCTTTAATTAGATCTTAAAAGTTAACCTCGTACTGCTGTTGGAGAGTGGTAAGTATCTTGTAACACCATGTAGTCTTTAAAGAACCTCGGATTGTGTAGAATAATCCCGAATAATTGCACATGTCTGGGACGGCCGACTGCCCTTCAATTTGAGTTAGAATAGTTTCTGATAAGATATTTTATATGAGTTGCTTAATAATCTGTTGATCATTTCTGAAATATTGACCCTGGATCTAAAGAATGAGAGTTTGGAACCCAAGAAAAAATATTGATTTGCTCTTTATCTTAAAAAATTGAATCTCCCAATTGAGCAAAATGTGATTCATCCTGTCGTGCGAGGGATTTTGGGAACTTTGACAATCTTAAGCATGGGTGAGCACAAAACAACTGTCAAACACGTGAATAATCAGTCATTGCCATTGTATGGGGAGGAGGTTTTCGGTATCTTTTAGCACATGTTAAAATCTCCAGACCCAGTCAGCCAACAAAATGGTTGTGAAGCCACCACTGATATAGGCTTTATTCTTGCCCTGAGTCCTGCAGTAGCAGTATCAAGACATCCTCTTCTTATGGCTCATTACAAAATATGGAGGCCAATGCATAGCTGTTGTTTTTGCTAAGTAGAACAACCCATAAATCCCCATCACCTTACATCTATCAGTGACTGCTGTAAGATGTAGGGCATAGCTGTGATTCTAATAAAGATTGACCATACAAGAGAAGAACAGGTTACCACAGTAACGATTGTTCTCTTGGACGCTGCATCTTCCAATAGAGGACCACAGAAGCGGGCCCTCGATTGAGGGCATCTTCCAAAGGATTTTTTTTGTGCCAGCCACAAAAGGCACTGGTTAGGTGAATGTGATCCTCCCTTTGTTTACTTGTGGTATCACAAAATTCCTCTAGCAACCTAGAAGCCATGGAGAGTGGAAGCAAATGGTGTTGAGTTTTTTTTATATGTGCACCCGAGTATTCGGAGGTTGGGATTGTACATCTTAACGGGTGCACCCTTCACTGACACTGTGAGGCAACTGACGAAGCAGGGATTCTGCTCATGACCCAGAAGTAAAGAAAAATCTCATTATTGGGGTAAGTCCTTGTTTATTTTTTTTTATTCTGAGGCTGTTGATGCCACTGGTGTCTGCTGGAGGTATGTTTAGCCTCTGAGATGTGGATTTGGCAGAACAGAAGGAATATATGGCGGTTCTACCGGTCATCACAAAGTCATTGGGAAGTGTGATTTTAAGTGGAAAACATCATTTTAGACCCAAACTTGCGGAACGATATTGTAACATATGTATTTTCTGAAATTGCCAAGGGATTCCACTCGGCCAAATGCAGCATTTGTTGAGCGTGGATATTGCAATAGGAGCTATTCAGTCTCTAAAAGCGTTTACATTGTTTTGTGATTTAGAAAACAGAAGAGAAGTAACGTTGATAATACGATGACCTCCTACGTAGAGAAGTGGAGGTAACATAGCTGTGTGAAGAACAAACTCTTGGGTTGAGGTTTACCCTCCTCTGGCTGGTCCAGAAGTGAGACACCGTGGTTGCCACTGTCAACATTACCTCCTTTTAGCATGTTAGAAGAAGGGAGCTCTTTAAAATACATCCTTGGATAGGCTGTTGGGACTTCACATTCATTCTTATGACCATGGAAAGGCCTTGCTTTAAATTTTAAAAAGCAAGACCCAATTATATTAATTATACAAACAATATCCTAAAACGCATTACCAACCTGCTGGCTGGCCCTACACTGGAACCTGTATATGTTGCTGTTAGATACATTTTGAGGTCAGGAAATCACATTATCACATTGTTTTTGGAGTAGGAGATTACAGCAGATAAGATGTACAAAAGAAGGTGACTGTTGGTAGTAGACTTGACTAGCTTCCATTGCTGTTGTGCTGTTGCACATGGAACAGTTCTCGTGCTGATTTACCAGGCAGTGGTTAGGATTAATTCCAAACCTTCCAACCATCACCTCTTTTGTTTTGCGCAAGTCAACCCGAGTGGGACGGGTATGCCCAGATGTGGGTCCTGTGCCTGCTGGGCCTAGTGACCCAAGCTACTCCTCACCGATGAGGCCCAACTAGGCCGAAACATGTTTGGGGATGCGTGTGGTCTCGTGCAGAAGGAATGTGACCAAGCAGTTCGGGATGGATTGCCCCTTTTGGGGTGGGGCCAAGTCTGATTTGCATATGGTCTTTCCCCTTTTGTAATGGCTTGGCAGGCAAAGAGCGATGGTATGGAGGGTTGCCCAGAGCAATGCCAGAGATTAGGATTCATTCCAAACCTTCCAACCATCACCTCTTTTGGTTTGCGATTTACTGTTGCTGCCTGAGTCCTAATGCCCTGTTATTATTTGTCATGCACCACATCAAAGGGCAAGCTTTCCTCTATTCACCACTCCCTAAATCGATGAACATTCATTCCTACATGCGCCTGCCACATGCACATTTCTCCTTGTGTGTTCCTGCCCACTGTGCACAATATCCTGTATGTACCTGTGCTGATATACCTGCTTTCTTTGTGTGCCACCCCTTGTGCAAATGTTCTGCCAATTTGCACTCCTTCCAGCATGTGACTGTCCAGTGGTGCACTCCTTATTCTGAGTTTTTACTGATGCAATCTTCTTGCTGCACTTGAGAGCACTGGTTTGCACACCTTCCTAGATTTGCCTGTCCTGATTTACTAATTGGTCTTGATGTGCAAATCATTGTGTGCTGTTCTGTCCTGTTCTGCATACATGCAGTGGTGTTGCTAGGCACGGTCCTTACTATGGCCCGAGTCTTTTGGTTGGGAATCGTACAAAAATGTCGACCTGGAAACTGCAACGGCCGAAAATGCCGACTTTTTCTTTTCTTTTTAACCCCCCTTACACCATATATATATGTGGGGGGGGGAGTTTAGAGTATAATATTAATAATGGGGGGTCCACATATATATGTGGTGTAAAGGGTTAAAACAAAAAGTTGGCATTTTTGGCCATCGCAGTGATCACCTAGATCCTTTTGGTTGTAGCCCCAGACAGAAGTTCAGGCTAGCTAGCCCTGAGTCCCGACAGTCTCGACATTAGCGTAGGTCCTGATCTTTTCCAGACCTAGCAACACCTCTGCATGATGCCTGTGTTTACTCCCTCTGATGGATACAAATTATTACATTTCATGCAGCCAAAAGCTGATTTTATTTGCTTCATGTCATAAACTGTTCTGGAATACATGTTTTTCTGTCTGAGCCTCTTTCTACTTGTGCCTGTTTCAACGTGCACTCCTCCCTTTAAGGACTTATGATGATGTACACGTTTTCCACCACATATTCATCATCTTCTGCACTTTTTATTTACTCACCACTGCTTATATGCACTTCCTCCTGCACCTGTCCCTCCTGAAGTGCACCGCTCCTCTACTCCCCTCCCTTGACGTGCACTTTCTGCACTCACCTTGATGCATCTCATTCCTGTACTTTGGGCCAGGTGTGTTGCTAGGTGTGGAAAAGATCCGGGGCTATGCTAATGTCGGGACTGTTGGGACTCGGGGGTAGCTAGCCTTTTTGCTGTAGCCCCTGATCTTCAATCCAGGGCTACCACCAAAAGACCCGGGGCTATAGCCCCCTCAGCCCCCCTAGCAACGCCACTGCTTTGGGCATTTCTCTCATATACGTCTTCTGTTGTTCTGTCTTTAATCTATTTACCCATCTGGATCATTTGTGTTATGTTGATTTCTAAGTCTCCTGCAAAACCGAAGAGAGCTGGATGAGCGTTTTTGAGTGAATTAGAACGACTGGATTTGCACTGGGCAATATTTTTTAATTCAGCAATTCAAAAGGGGGCATCTGCCAGGTCACATCCCTTCTACACAAGGCCACAAGCAACCCCATATGTTTCGGGCTCAGTGGGCTTCATCAGTGAGGTGTAGTTGGGGACTCTAGACAAGCTTGGGATTCAAGTCTATCCGTCATGCTTCAGTTTTACATTGGTTACCCTAAGTGGAACGGATAGACCCAGAGGTGGACCACCTGAAGCATGCACTGCCTAGAGACCCAAGCTGTGCTTCCCTGGTGATGCCCAGTGAAGCCGAAACATATCTGAGGTTGCTTTGTGGTCTCATGCAGAAGGGATGTGACCTAGCAGTTTAGGCTGCACTTCCCTCTTTAGAGTAGGGACCAAGACCTTGTGGAAAATGTCAAGAACATTGTGAAGAAAACTGCAAGGAGTGTTGTAGAGAACTGTATGTGTTTTAGTAATTTTAGAGCATTGCAATGGTTTATGATTGAGGCAGTGTTGTTCTGCTCTAAGTGTTATGCGTTAAGGTGTGAAAGGTAGCGTAATTGGTCCATAGCATTTTTTTATTTACTTTCAAGGTCACAGTTAGGACGTTTTAGTGCAATTTGGCATTTGCAGATTTAGCCTTGAATTTGGTAGGTTTCAAAGGGGCCATAGTCTCAAGGGCCAGCCATCCATTCATAGAACGTGGACAGAACTGTGTTAGGGTTGAAAGAGTGTTGATATATTGTGGACAGTGCCGCGGCGTATGTTGGGAAAGATTTCATAATGATAAGTAATTTTCCTTCCATGTGTCAACCCCCAAACGTTTTGCTGCTGTTTAGACACCATTGACTGAATTTGCCTTCAGCTGCACTCCTCTGGCCTTTTGCTCACTTTTTATGAGAAAACTGACATGCCCTTAAGACAGTCAGTACTGGGAGACTTTGTTTCCCTTAGTCCTTTCTTCATGTTGCAGCTTTTGTGCAACATGTAACAAGTGTGCAATGTATCTAACCATACAGCACACTTGGGTCTATAGTCATTTCCAAAGGCCCTAGAAACACTCGCTGGACTTTTTATGAACTGTGCAGATGTGTCATGGACAGGACTGGTGGCAGCTATCTTTTCACATTATTTTTAACCCTTTCCGGCTATGTTAACTGCGTTAACCGCGTTTGGCACGAATAGGTGGCCTGGCTTCAAAATGGCCATGCCACAAGGTTCTTTGTCCTGTACTGTACTTTGGCCATTTTGCCCCTTCACCTTCCCCAGGTTGAGTCGACCCGGGTCAGTCCTTATTTGGTCATGCACTTTCCCGCGAATCCCAATGCTTTCGTGGGCTTCTGCATGCCTTGTGTGTGTGCCTCCAGGATGTGGGCTGGGATGTCTGATCCCAATCCACATCCTGGGTGCCAGAGAGTCTGGAATGCCCTGAATGCCTGGGACCACTGTGGTCTGTGATTGGTCCACGTATGGAGTGTGTGTTTGTGAGCAGATCTCCCATTGGGTGCTCTCCGTTTTGGCACGATGGGAACTTTGGATAAGAGGAGGCTGAAAACACCACTACCATGTCGATCTCCTGAGTTCACACTGAACAAAGGATAGGAGCCAAGTATCCTGCAACACGAAGCCAAGTCGAGGAACTGCTGGTGACCAGCAGGAAAGTTTGGCACCATGAGCCGCTGTCGTCCTGTGGGGACTCCTCTACAACTGGTCATCCTAGAAGGTCTGCAAAGACGCTTCGACCCCTTGGAATAGTGGGACCAACTATTCTCGGCATCTTCATCAAACCCTGCACGTAGGCTTTCCCTGAAGGGGCTCCTTGGCCAACCAGTGGGCTGACCAGCTTACCCAGTTGCTTTGTCACTGTCGCCGTTTGGAGGAGGCCCTCGAAACTTGGTATACTGCTAGCTCTGTGTTCACGGCACCCTCACACCGCATTTCGTACACTTGGCATTCCCAGGTCTGAAGTGAGACGAGTGCGCCAGGACCGGAGTAAACGCGGTAACTGTGTTGCCCTGCCTTGACAACGACCTGTGCAAGTTTGCTGCATTTGTGACCCTCTTGCCCCTGAAGCCTGCTGCAGTGAACCTGGGTCGATTCCTCCTCCCGAAGCGGAGAAATCACCACTGTCCCTTTTGGGAATCATCGCTGTATCTTGGGAAGTACAAGGTGCCAAGACATCCTTTTTGCCGCATTCGAACCTGCCAGCGAAGTGGACTGTACTGGCGAAGTTTGGGTCTGCCTGCGTCGGGGACCAGTGAGTATTCCTTACCCCCAACCAGTGGCCCCTAGCACAGGAGCTCATTTTTATGCTCCTGAGGGCCCCTTTCCTTTCCACATCTATTGCAAAATAGCGACTCCATCCCGCATTCTCAAACTGCCTCTGCCCTGAAGTGGAGGTCCTTCTTGAATAGTGGGAACTTGTTCTGCATCGCCTCATCCTTCTTCCTGAGCTGCTAGAGATTCTTGAAGAGACCCTATCCTGCCCATTGGCACAAGCGCGTGCATGTACTATTGAGCACAAGGCTCCTCTCTTCGTAGGGCTTGGACTGCCTCTCAGTTAGGTGTATTATTGATGTGGAACTGGGTCTAAAGATCACCTGCACTGCCTGTTTTCTTCCCCTCTAGATTGTCAACATATTTTGTGCATTTAACCCTTTAGACCCCATTGGTCTTGTATATATATTGTATTGAGTGTGATGTATTGATTTACTTAGTGTTACTGTGATTCTTTGCTATGGTCTATGTTACAAAGGCCTTGTAATAAACGTGTCTATATTTTCCATATAACCCCTCTCTGGAGTAATTTGTAAATGTCCTTGCTTTGTATGCTCATTGAGGTCTTTCAGTCACCCTCACCCCCCCCAAGACTTAGTCTTGACCGCCTGCCATAGCTACCCTGATTGGTCTGGCTTGTCCAGAGGTTACCCTGTTCCAAGAAACTAGGCTGGCCTTCTGAACCTCTGCTCCTCCAGAACAGAGTTCAGAAATCCTTCTTAACAAATTGGTGTACAGCGGTGGGATAGGACTGAAGGTATCCATTGTTGCATACTAGTGAAGGCATTTCAAGGTATTCCTACCAGGACACATAGTGAATTGTTGTAGTATAACTGAAAAAAACCATAGTCCTATCTAACAATATGGAAACAAGTACCTTGTTAACTTTACATGCTTCTAAATCTGAAACATTGAGAAAGATGTGTGCTGAGAGAGGTGTCTCTGCTCAAGGCAAACAAATGGAAATGATCCAAAGAATCATGGACTGGCAAGAAGCTCAGCTTAGTGCCTTAGCTTCTGATGACAGTGCAGAAGGAGGTGGGGCTGCTCCCACTGGCAGAACTAGTAGTTCTGTCGCTGCACTGGTCTCCAGGGACCATGAGGATTTGGAAGATGTAATGTCTAACGTTTCCTCTGCCAGTGCTGAAGGCGAGACCATGCTTGAATTCAGCTGCTGTTTAGGCAGAAGGAGCTTGAATTTAACATGGCCAAACTGAAAATAGAGCAGGCAGAAAAACAGAAAGACAGGGATCACCAGTTGGAACTGGCCAAGCTTCAAGTTGCCAATGGATCCAAGCGTCCTGGACATGGGTCTGTGCCTCCTCTGATCCAAGGTTTCCTGAGGATCTGCTCTGTGTGTATGAGGAAAAGAATGACATTAGGGACTGCCTGAATACTTTTCAGTATGCATGTGAAGTTCAACAAGTTGACAATGCTGATAAAATTGCCTGGTTACTTAGCAGACTGCCACATTCTGGCTTCAGTGCCATTATGGTAATGTCAAAGGCTGAGAGAGCAGATTTTGCAATGTTGAAGCAAACTCTTGTCTTCAAGTTTGGAAAGACTCCTGCCCAATACTTGAAAAGATTCGGAGAGTACAAAAAGAAAGAAGGTGGTACTTGGATATCTTATGTAACTGAATCCTTAAAGAACTTGACTGGCTGGGTTGAAGGTTATACGGCCTCTACATTTTGAAGGTATGATATGTCTTGTCATGCTGGAACATATTTTTGCATCTTCTTCCCCTGAGCTTAAGCAGCATTTGGCAGATTCAAAGGAGATAGATCCTAAGAAGCTTGCCATACCAGCAGATTTGTGGATGTCACATAGAGTGTCCCATAAGGACAATACTCATCCTGGTAAGCAGGTGGAAAGGAAAAAGTCAAAAGATAAGGAGGGTGGGGAATCTGATAAATCTTCCTCGCATAAGGGCCACAAAAAGAAAAATAAGGGTAAGACCCAAGAGAACTCACAGGGTAGTGGAGGTCAGCCTCCAATACAGAACTCTGGTTATAGTAAGCCTCCCTATGTAAACAGACCCACTGGATCTTGTTTTGCTTGTGTAGCAACTGACGATGTGAAGGGGGATCCCAGATGTAAGGTCAAAACCTTGGGGGTCCACTCTGCTAATCTGGCCCTCTCCTCCGATGAGGAAGAAGCAATTACAGGGGCATCCTTCTCCTCAGACTCCTTCCTCAGTGGGATAGAAGCTGAGGTAGTTTTAGTTTCCCTGGGTTCCCGGGAGCCTAAAATCTCAGAGGCTTATGCTAGGATTCCAGATAATACCAAGCACTACTTTAAAGACAGTGTGCTGATCAATGGAGTAGATAGTCCAGCTCTTAGGGATAGTGGGTGTAGTCTAACTGTAGTGGATTCTACCTTGGTGGACCCAGAGGAAGTTGTCAGAGCTCCTCTGTTGCCCACTAAGTTGGCTGATGGCCCACTTCTCATGTTCCCAGTAATACCTGTAAATCTTACTATAAATGGTACAGCAGTCAGGATTCCAGTGAGCATACAGAGGAGTGTCTCAGGAAAGGTCTTGCTGGGAAATGATCTCAGAGATCTAGGGCTTGTGGGAGATACAGCTGACAGACCCTGCAGAAGGTCTCAAACAAGGGCACCACTGGCCAAGACCAATGCCCTACCAGCGACAAAGGGGAAACCCAAGGCTAAAGGAGTAAGGAAATCAAAAAGAGGGAAAGAAAATATTCCCTACTAACTCACCTACCACTGAGGTGGAGGTAGTTGGTCAATCACCAGGACCTGAAGAGGAGTTGGTGATACCTGAAGTATTTGACCCCAGTGACCATCCTGAATAAAAGATTTGTTAGTAGAAGGTGGTCCTGACAGGGAAGAATTTAGTAAGGGCCAACGTGAGTGCCCATCTTTGGAAGGCCTAAGGAGATAGGCCTGCTCCCAGCTTGAGGGTGAACCTCCTGGGAAGCACAGGATTTATTGGGAAGGTGGGCTCCTGTATAGTGAGCCTACAGAGTCTACAGAAGGAGACCATAGGAGGTTGGTGGTTACCTTGCTGTAAGACCCTTCTTCCTGCAACTGGCGCATGAAGTGCCCCTTGCTGGTCACCTTGGAATCAAGAGAACCATGCAAAGGTTATCCATGCACTTCTACTGGCCCAAGATGGGGGTGTAAGTAGAAAGTCACTGCAGGAGTTGTGCCTCCTGCCAGTTATCTGGTAAGAGTGGCTCAACCATCCAGGCTCCACTGGTACCAGTCCCAGTTGTGGGGGTACCATTTGAGAGGGTAGGGATTGACATTGTTGCTCCCTTTGACCCCCAAACATCCTCAGGCAATGGGTTTATCCTGGTGCTGGTCGACCATGCCACCAGGTATCCCGAGGCCATCCCATTGAAACCTGTGACTGCCAAGTCAATTGCAAAAGCTTTGCTTGGAATATTTACTGGGGTTGGCTTCTCTAAAGAAGTTGTGTCTGACAGAGGCAGCAACTTTATGTCAAAGTATATGCAGAAGACGCTGCGTGCAGCCCGCCAGACCTCTTTGCAGACGAAAGTAGCAGGTCTCGGGCTGCCTCACCCATCCGTGCATAGAATCATTTACCACATGGAAAGGGGAGAGGGCCTTAAATAATGCAGACAAAGCTGCCACTGAAAACTAGGAGGAACCCAACTGTGTGCCTCCTCAAGCCTCGAGGAATGTGGTGTAACCACTTTCATACCACAGAAACCGGTCAGCTATTGGGACACCTGACCTAGTGCTCCAGTAAACAGCACAGGCAGGGTCTTCCCTATTAGGATCCTGAAAAACAAATATCAAGGACCCTACAAGATTCTTCCATGCTCAGATGCAAAAGAGGAACCCACTGGAGAATACAATGCACACTCTCCAGTCTTTTTAATAGACATTCCTGCACCTGCCTAACGGAGAAAGCTCATTAAAGATTTTAGAATTTCATCCGAAAAATGGCAGACACACATATAGTCTGGATCGGCTTTGTGTCTTTTAGCACGATAGAGTGTACTTACTTGCATTTGTGAGTTCAGTGGTAGAGATGTATCCATCCCTACCCACTTCACAAAAAAAACTGTGAGTTCCTAGTGTGACCAAAGTAAATGCAGGCCATGTGGAAGTAATGTGGTGTCACCTATATGTTTTCCTCCGTATACCACCCACAGACCAATGGTCTGGTAGAAAGATTTAACAGGACCTTCGAAAGCATGATTGGGGCTCTGGAAGAACCTCAAAGAAGAAAATGGGATCTTCTGTTACCATGCTTACTGTTTGCCTACAGAGAAGTACCACAAGAGGGTTTTGGCTTCAGCCCCTTTGAACTTCTGTTTGGTCACCCTGTAAGGGGACTCTTAGCCATAGTCAAGGAGGGATGGGAGATGCCCACTCCCCCCATTACTACCAATGTATTGAACTATGTGCTAGGGCTCAGAAAAAGGATGGTACTCCTGATGGGGCTGGCTAGTGAAAAGTTGAAGGCAGGGCAAGCCCTGGTGAAACATTGGTATGACCAGAAAGCTTCCATCATCAATTTCACACCTGGTCAGCAAGTCCTGAGCATGAATCCTGTAAGGCCTAGGGCTTTACAGGACAAATGGCCAGGCCCTAACACAGTGGTGGAGTCACTGTGGGAGAGGTCAACTATTTGGTGGACCTCGGAAGGCCTCGACAGGCTCCAAAAGTGTTCCATGTAAATAGACTGAAGGCTTTCATCCCAAGAGTTGAAATCGCTGCACTGCTGCTGGCTTCAGATGTTGAGGAGGAGGAGTCGGAACCTCTCCCTGACCTATTCGAAAGCAGTCCTTCAGACAGCTCCATTGAGGTTGTCCGAGTGGCCCCTCACCTGACTTCTGATCAACAGTCTGAGGTGAAAAGTTTGCTTAGGCAATTTTCCCCCTTGTTTTCACAGTCCCCTGGTTTGACACCTTGGTGCAAACATAACATAGACACAGGAGACAGTGTACCTACCAAAAGTAGGGGATACAGAATGTCAGACAAAGTAAGGTCTTACATTAAGACAGAGGTCAACAAAATGTTGGATCTTGGGGTGATTGAACCCTCCAGTAGTCCTTGGTCCAGCCCAGTGGTTTTGGTTCCAAAGGCAGGTACTTCTGAATTGAGGTTCTGTGTGGATTACAGGGCTCTGAATGCTGTCACCAAGACAGATGTACACCCCTTGCCTAGAACAGATGAGCTGGTGGATACTTTGGGTGCCTCCAAGTACCTCAGCACGTTTGACCTCACTGCAGGCTTTTGGCAAATAGCCCTTGCAGAACATGCTAATGAGAAGACCGCTTTCTCAACTCCAGAGGGTCTTTACCAGTTCAGGGTAATGCCTTTCGGGTTGAAGAATGCACCTGCCACTTTCCAGAGGCTTGTGAATCATGTGTTGAATGGGTTGGATGAATTCCACCTTGCATATCTGGATGATATAGCAGTTTTCAGTGCCACCTGGGAAGACCATGTGAAACACCTGGGGATTGTGTTAGACGCTCTTCAGAAGGCCCACTTGACCATAAAGGCCAGTAAGTGCCAGATTGGGCAAGGATCAGTGGTCTACCTTGGACATGAAGTAGGTGGAGGGAGGATACAGCCTGTACCCAGTACAGTACAAGCAGTACAAGACTGGCCTACCGCCACCACACAGAACCAAGTGAAAGCCTTTTTAGAACTCCCTGGGTACTACAGAAATTTCATGGCAGACTATGGTACCATAGCTGCCCCTCTGACTGCTCTCATTACTCCAAAGAAACCCAAGAAGGTAACTTGGACTGACGAGTGTGAGAAGGCCTTCAATTGCTTAATATACTCCTTGTGCCAGGCCCCTGTTATCAGGGCCCCTGACTACCAAAGACCTTTTATTGTTCAGACAGATGCCTCTGACACTGGGATAGGAGCTGTACTATCACAAGTAAATGAGAAGGGTAAGGAACACCCTATTAGCTTCATTAGTCGCCAGCTTAAGGACAGAGAGCTCAGATGGTCCACAATAGAGAAAGAATGTTTCTCTGTTGTGTGGGCCCTAAGGAAGCTGAGGCTCTACCTCTATGGGACCCACTTCACTGTGCAAACTGACCATAAGCCCTTAAAGTGGCTAATGAACATGAAGGGAGAGAATCCAAAGTTGCATAGGTGGTCCATAAGTCTGCAAGGCTTTGACTTCACTATTGAGCATAGGCCAGGTATCCAACATAGCAATGCTGATGGGCTGTCCAGAATGTTTAACCGACCTGAACAAGAAAATCATCCAGGGGTGGATTAGTTCCCACTGTCCTTAGTCTGAGAGGGGCGAGTGTTAGGAAAGATTTCATAATTATATGTCATTTTCCCTCCATATGTCAACCCCCAAACTTTTTGCTGCTGTTTAGACACCATTGACTGACTTTGCCAGAGAAGCACGGCCTTCAGCTGCACTCCTCTGGGCTTTCGCTCACTTTTTATGGGGAAACTGACATGCCCTTAAGACAGGCAGTACTGGGAGACTTTGTTTCCCTTAGTCCTTTCCTCATGTTGCAGCTTTTGTGCAACATGTAACAAGTGTGCAATGTATCTTACAATACAGCACATTTGGGTCTCTAGTCATTTCCAAAGGCCTTAGAAACTCTTGCTGCACTTTTTATGAACTTTGCAGATGTGTCATGGACAGCACTGGTGGCAGCTATCTTTTCACATTATTTTTAACCCCTTCCTGCCATGTTAACCGCGTTTGGCACAAATAGGTGGCCCGGCTCAAAAATGGCCATGCCACGAGGTTCTTTGTCCTGTCCTTTGGCCATCTTGCCCCTTCACCTTCCCCAGGTCGAGTCGACCAGGGTCAGTCCTTATTTGGTCATGCACTTTTCCGCGAATCCCAATGCTTTTGCAGGCTTCTGCATGCCTTATGTGTGTGCCTCCAGGATGTGGGCTGGGATGTCTGATCCCAATACACATCCTGGGTGCCAGAGAGTCTGGAATGCCCTGAATGCCTGGGACCACCGTGGTCTGTGATTGGTCCACGTATGGAGTGTGTGTTTGTGAGCAGATCTCCCATTGGGTCCTCTCCATTTTGGCGCAAAGGGAACTTTGGATAAGAGGAGGCTGAAAACACCACTTCCTTGTCGATCTCCTGAGTTCACACCGAACAAAGGATAGGAGCCAAGTATCCTGCAACATGAAGCCGAGTCGAGGAACCGCTGGTGACCTGCTGGAAGGTTTGGCACCCTGAGCCCGCTGTCGTCCTGTGGGACCCCTCTGCATCTGGTCATCCTAGAAGGTCTGCGAAGACACTTCGACCACTTGGAATAGTGGGACCAACTATTCTCGGCACCTTCATCAAACCCTGCAAGTAAGCTTTCTCGAAAGTGTCCCTGGGCCAACCAGTGGGCTGACAAGCTTACCCAGTTGCTTTGCTCTGTCACCGCAGCCGCTTGGAGGAGTTCCTTGAAACTTGGTATACTGCTAGCTCTGTGTCCATGGCACCCTCACACTGAATTTCGTACACTTGGCATTCCCAGGTCTGAAGTGAGACGAGTGTGCCAGGACCGGAGTAAAAGCGGGTACCGTGTTGCCCTGCTGCGGCAACGGACTGTGCAACTTCGCTACATTTGTGACCCTCTTGCCCCTGAAGCCTGCGGCAGTGAACCTGGGTCAATTCCTCCGCCCGGAGCGGAGAAATCGCCACTGTCCCATTTCAGAATCATCGCTGTATCTTGGGAACTACAAGGTGTCGAGACGTCCTTTTTGCCGCATTCGAACCTGCCAGCGAAGTGGACTGTACTGGTGAAGTTTGGGTCTGCCTGCATCGGGGACCGACGAGTAGTCCTTACCCCAACCGGTGGCCCCTAGCGCAAGAGCCTATTTTTACGCACGAGTAGCCCCTGAGGGCCCCTTTCCTTCCCACAGCTATTGCAAAATAGCGACTCCATCCCGCACTCTCAAACTGCCTCTTCCCTCAAGTTGAGGTCCTTCTGGAATAGTGGGAACTTGTTCTGCATCGCCTCATCCACCTTCCTGAGCTGCTAGAGACCCTTGAAGAGACCCTATCCTTCCCATTGGCACAAGCGCATGCATGTACTATTGAGCACAAGGCTCCTCTCTTCATAGGGCTTAGACTGTCTCTCAGTTAGGTGTATTTTTGATGTGGAACTGGGTCTAAAGATTACCTGCACTACCTGTTTTCTTCCCCTCTAGGTTGTCAACATATTATGTGCATTTAACCCTTTAGACCCGATTGGTCTTGTATGTATATTGTATTGAGTGTGATGTATTGGTTTACTTAGTGTTACTGTGATTCTTTGCTATGGTCTATGTTACAAAGGCCTTGTAATAAATGTGTCTATATGTTTAATATAACAACTGTCTGGAGTAATTTGTAAGTGTCCTTGCTTTGTATGCTCATTGAGGTCTTTCAGTCACCCTCACCCCTCCTGAGACTTAGGACCTCATTCCGATCTGAGCGGTAAGGGATACCAGGCACCGGGAAGGAGACCGGTGCTGGTAATCGCTAACCGCCCTACTACGAGGTCCCTTAGCGGGTCCCTCCAGTAATGCCTGGTCTGACCAGGCTTTATGGACGGGACCCATTAAGTGACCAGGGTGCAAATAACGGAATTGACATACACGAGTCCGTTATTTGCGCCCTGCCCATTCCCATTGAGCCCTATGGGGGCTCAAATGGGAATGGGGAATGGCATTTTCAATGGGGATTTACCGGTCCGGCAAAGGTCGGACTATACCTGTAAGTCCCCATTGAACCAAACCGGAGTCGGTACCGGTATGGGAGGCAGTCATGGCGCAAATAGCGCCATGACTACCACCATACTTGGAATGACCCCCTTAGTCTTGACCGCTTGCCATAGTGACCCTGATTGGTCTGGCTTGTCCAGAGGTTACCCTGTTCCAAGAAACTAGGTTGGCCTTCTGAACCTCTGCTCCTCCAGAACAGAGTTCAGAAATTCTTCTTAACAGCGTATGTGCGGGAATTTGGAGCATTCAGGCTGGCTCCATTCGTTTGAAAACACTTCTCTAGCTCTGTGGGGAAGGGGGCCGTAGAGAAAACCAGGGAAGAGAAAGGGACAGGTAGTGATGGGCCCATGCAAAAATGCACAGATTGTCAACAGCAACCAGTCAGCCACTGGAAAAGACCAGATCAAGCAAAAGGCCAGGGGTTGGCTATTGATCACTAGATTTTTGCAAACTTAACAATGAAATCAAGATTCTTGTAAAGGCAGTCAGTGCATCAATCCTCTCCCCAACATGCTAACGCCTCACTCCATTGAGAACTCCACTGCCATTAACAACCTTTTCATTTGCAAAATCTTTCAAAAGACTGACAAAAACCACAACACACCGCCACACTCATCCCACTGTGTGAAACAGCGACATGGACCACCTGCAAAACACTATCTATGGAGGACCTCACTAACACTGTAGCATCCCCACAGCTACCTCCTACTCTGATGACATCCTAATAGCCTCTCTCCTAAAAACACATAACAAGGAACACTCCAACCATTCCTCGCTTTCGTCAATGCATTCCTCATCTAAGAAACATTTCCCACTACCATCAAAACTGGACAAATACTGTCCCTCCTAAAATAAAAAAACACTGTATCCTGATGACCGCAGCAACTTTCACCCCAAACACACCTTTGTTTCCTTGGCAAGATCATCGAAAGAGCTGTAACCACTCAACTACACATACTCACCGACACCAACAACTTGATTCAGACCTACCAATTAAGCTTCATACCCAGATACAGATTGGAGACTGGCACAAGCCAAGTGGTAGATGATGCTCTGTGCATCATTGATGAGGGCCACCACTGCCTCCTTGTACTCCTCGATCTCTCGGCAGCCTTAGGACACAGTAGATCATCAAGCGATCATTGGCATACTAAACAACTGCATGGGAATCAGTGATTATTCAACTCATACTTGAAGTCCGGCATCAGTCGTCCAGATGGATACTTCCAGATCACACCCCACAAATGTCACTTGCGGAATCCATCAAGGATCCAACACTTACCCTTGATCTTCAACATTTATATGGAGCCTATAGGATCTCACCTTACCAGAGACATGGTCTGAAACTAACATTAACCAGATTAGTCAACTGTACCTCAAAATCCCTTACATAAATCTCTTACATTATTTTATGAGATTTATCATCCACGTTGGATACAGTGGACCACCAGGTGCTATTGGAGGATCGTTTGGCTGTTGCCGGTCTGTCTGGTCAAGTTTTGGCTTGGTTTGCCTCTTTTCTGGCCGACCGTAGCCAATATTGACTCTTGCCTCCGTTTTTTCAGCTGCTGCGATGCTGCTATGTGGGTTCCCCCAGGGATCGGCCTTGCCCTCGGCTCTTTTTAACATCACATTTGGCCTCTTGGTTTGCTCATCCGCTCCTTCGGCTTCAGATGTTACTCTTATGCTGATGATACACAGATCATCGTCCGGCTTAATTCTTCCCAGCCGGACCTCGCATCTCATTTTAGGAGTTGCATGGCGCCGTGAGTGAGTGGATGGGCAGCAATTGGCTGAAATTAAACACAGGGACAAGACTGAGGTCCTGATGGTGTACCCCCAACTGTCCCCAGCGGGCTGTCACTGGGCATGTCTTGACCTGGTCTCTGGCCTTCTGGCCCGTTGAACTGGGGACTTGTCCCTCTCGGGTCTTGGAGGTAAAAAATCTGGGAGTCATTTTCTCTGCTTCATTGTTGATGAATTCCCAGGTCAGGGCCATTTGCAAGGCAGGCTTCTTCCAACTTTGTGTTCTCCGCAGGGTGTTGCTGCTTCTCCCTGCCCGATTTAGGTCTCTGGTCACGGCTTCGTTGGTATTAATTCGACTAGATTATGGTAACTCCATGCTGCTGGCACAACCTTTGTACCTGCTGCACCGGTTACAACTTCTTCAAAATGACCTGGCACATATTTGCACTGGCACTCCTTATGGGGCTCACATCTCTAACGTTCTTAGATCATTGCACCGGCTGCCAGTTCTCCAGCGTGTGCAATTTAAATCACTGGTGTTAGTGCACCAGGCCTTTTATGGGTCAGGTGCACAGTATCGCCACAAAATGTTTTGTATTTATATGCCCTCTCGCGAACTGCCGTCCAAGGGCTCCTGTCTTCTTGCTGTTCCTCGCTATCAGTTTGAGCGATTTGGGGGCCGCTCATTCTCGGTGGCCACTGCTAAATTGTGGAACTCTTTGCCCATTCCCTTAAGATCCACAGATAATCATCTGGCTTTTCGTTGATTGCTGAAAGCCTACCTGTTCTAAACCTTTTCCTCTTCTTTCCAACTGATCTTCTTCTCCTCCAGTCTCTGCTAGCGCCAAGATGCTTTGGCGAGTGTGCGCTTTACAAAATAAATTAACATAACATAACATCAAAGACATCCACCAGCTCAAGGCCTGCCTCACCCTGATAAATTTATGGATGTCCAGCAAATACCTCAAACTGAACTCCACTAAAACAAATACCTCCTCCTCCCCAATAAACTTGAACATACCCTCATCCAGACCTAGCTGTCCACAATTAACCTAGAGGGCTTCACCCTTCTGCTGACACCATGCACCAAGTACCGGGGTTTTACATTGACAGCCATCCCTCCTTCAAAAGACACCCAGAAAAGACAACCCTTACAGCTTGGCACCAAATCTCTCATTTGTGGAAAGTCAAGCTCTTCTTCCAGACCATGGCCCTCATTACGACCCAGGCGTTGGACCATGGTGCTAATAGCACCATGGTCCATGCCGTTAACTTACCGACTCCGCCATGGCGGAATGGGGAATTACCGCCCCATTCCGAGGGTGGCGGGGCGGTAATTCCCCATGCCGTCATGGCCCTTCCCCATTCCCATTTTTGCCCCATAGGGCTCAATGGGAATGGGGAAGGCGCTAAGTACGGTGCCGCAAATTGCGGCACCGTACTTAGCACCAAGGTCCCTTTGCGGGTTGGTTTTTTAACGCCTGCTAAAAGCAGGCGTTAAAGTGCCACCCGCAAAGGGACCTCGTAATCAGGCGTTAAGGGTTTAACGGCGCCGCCACCTTTTACGGCGCCGTTAACCCCTTAACGCATGGGTTGTAATGAGGGCCCATATCTTCCGAATCATAAAAACACATATTGCCTTTAAGACTAGCTGCATCATTTACAAACCTGTCACTTTGTATGCTCCCTCCTACTTAGTCAATAAGATCACCATCTCTGGTGGCTAACTGTCCACAAGAAGCCAGGACCTGGCCAGATTAGTGCTGCAAAACTACAATAACCAAAAAACAAACACCAACAACTGTGAAACAGGCCTTCTCGATCTGCACCATTTCGGCTGTGGAGCCTCATGCCCATCAACATTAGACTTGCACCCACTTGCAATCAATTAAGAAGAGAAATCAAGACCCTTATCTTCAAGGAGCAACTTCTTAATGCACCACAGATACCTCTGAGCCAGTCAATCTCGCCTCACCCCTAATTACTTCTTGTATTGTTTAATTTCCCCTTCCCTGTATTCCTATTAACCCATTGTTTGTGCAGCGCTCCACTGCTTTTGGTTAAAGAAAATAAGGCTTGAAGCCAGACTAGATTGTTGTTGGCAGAAGGGTATGGTTGGGCAGGTGGGTCGGTCAGATGATCTGGAACGATTCTGTAGAAGAGGAAAGGTAGCAGATTACCTTATGTGAAGAGGATAGGATGGAAATCTCTATCAGTGTTGGTTGTTTTGCTAGATCAGGCAAAGAGGAGCATTTGATAATGGCAGCCATTGATAGCTTCATGTTCTTGGTGAAGCTGCAGAACACAGAAGGAAGGTGGTCAGCCTGTGCAGGGCAGAGAGGTCAGGCCAGAGCTCGGTAGGTGGGAATGTTTTAGGCAGGGCTGGACTGCCCCACCGGGACACCGGGACATCCCCCGGTAGGCCTCACACCTGTAGGGCCTCTTTTTGAGCGGAAGGATACACCTCATTGAGCACAGATCGCATCGATTTTGCATTGGCTCCGCCTGGGTGGTTTGCCGTGAATTGGCTGCCACCAGTGCGACCGAGGCAGGCGCTGCAATTTCTTTTCTTACCAGCAACTGGGCTGGGCTTGCCCCACGCCTGCGCATGAGGGCCTCCTGGGCACCCATTTGCGCTGGCAGTGCAGGCAGTCAGCAGGTCAGGCTGCAGGGAGCTGGCCCGGGCTTCATGAGGCCTAATGGCAACTTGCAAGCCGCAAGTCAGGAAGATTGATCACCGATGCCGATAAGGTAAGCTGCAAAATGCTTATCTGGAGATCGTGTGATCTTTTGCTCGAGGATCTTGTTCCTTGAGTAAATATGAGTGGCTTTGTGTTTTTATAGCACATGTCTAATGTTCTTTCTTGCTTTTGCCTTTCTCGAATCTGTCCCTGGAAGCACATGCAATGTGCAGCGCTACACCACATGTAATTTTCGAGTCCTCATGGAAGGGGATAGATGGCTTTGTGAAGTGCTTGGAAAGCGTTGATACACGTTTGTTTTTTGGATGTATGAACTGCACAGTTGTTTGGGGGGTGGGCCCTGTGTCTGTGTGCTGTTTTCCCATTTACACCAATCCCTGTGCCAATGACCCACACATGCGATGCCCCTGCTGTGTAGACCTTTCCTTTGCGTTGCTTTGCTAAGGAGGGTGCGGGTGGCATACTGCTAGTTCGGTGCATAGTCTTGCTGGCTGGATGACTGAGGCCTGCCCTCGGGGCACATGCGATGTGGAACACTGCGACCTGCTGGCACAGTTGCAACACAGACTGTGCCAGGCAGTTCAGCTCCTTCCACGCTCTTAGACAGGGGGGCTGTCCAGAGACCGTGGGAGTAGAGCTGGGCTTTGCAGGATGCCTGCCAGCAGGGCTGAGAGGGAGCCCCATCTAGGAAGGGAAGCGGATGGTGGGGTGGGTACAGGGCAGTAGCGCCCCTTTATTGTTTGTGTGCTAAGGCCGGGCTGCACTGCACACCTGGCCACTGGCTGAAGCTCTGCTGTGGGGAAGCCAGGCCACGGCCACCCCTGGCAGAGGGCTCCTCTCTGCACTTGCGTGTGCCCATCAGAGCGGGACCCCATAAATGAGTGACCGTCTCTATGTGTAGAGACACGATCCTACACTGCGCTGTTTGCGCCCCAAGTGTGCAGAGCCTACAAGCTCTGTGCATTAATACTATAGAAAAGTCAAGTGCTGCAAGTGCACAAAATGGGATACACCCCTGTGCCTGTGTGTGTCAGACAGGCCTAGCCGTGATGCAAGTTTGTTTATTTATTTGTTAGCATTGCTTTGACGCTCTGCTGCTGACTATAAACTGAGATAAGACCATTGTTTTCTGTGTAATCTCCACCGGACGGGAGGGTCAGTCGCCTCTGGTCTAAGGATCTGAGTGCGTGATGTGGTGTCTGCGGGCTGACGGCTTGGCAATTGTACTCCCCTCTCAGCTGCCAGTGAAACCCATTAGACCCGTGCTCTGAAAGCCGCAGGAGGGTGAATTGCAAAATCTCTATCATGTCAAGCCTCCCAGGGGCATGCTGTGCCTGCGTGCCTCATAGCTGGGGGTGCACAGGCCACCGTGCCATACTCCGGAAATAACTCCCCTGGCTGGCCTGCCCCTCCGTTAAATTCCCATAGTCACGCACTCTCTGAAAGTAGGGGGACTGCCAAGGTCATGTGTCATGTTGTGGGGCAATGGATAAGGAGTACAGACATTACGGGTCATTGAGTCATTGCATTTCATGCTCTCTGAAATCTGTTTAAATGTGCTTACATTTTTTTGTTAAGTGTATTTTTCCTTTGATGCTGCTGAGTAGATAAAGAAGACTAACGATAATACTCGCCTTCGTGTATAGGTGCTCACTCACCATAGCGAGGGGAATTGGCCAACGTTGATAAGTATGAAACGCACTTTGTTTCTCAGTGCTGACTGAGTAGATGACTCGGGACTTCAATCACTGAAATGTTACAGCACAGGGCTAGCTTCCAGCAGAGAGTTTACATTGTTTGCACAAACGAAACGACCCTCACCTTAGCTTCCTTGGAAGCAACTGGTGTTTTTTTTGGTGGATGGTGGTGGTCTCATCATAGTGCTGGTCAGATGAGGAGCCTACTTAAGTTAGGTACTACCCAAATTGTTCATTTACAGTTGTTCGAATAACACAATTGTTCGAATAATAGGGGTCCTAATTGACCTTCTGCACAATTGACCGTATGGTCATTTTAATATATTTTATGTGTTGGGTTGGTGTAATAATAATATAAGGGGATTTGGAGGGGGGGTTGGGGTGGGGGTTGGATTGGGTGGAGGGCTGCGGGGTGTTTCCCCCCCGCATATATATCGTCATTTAACCATTTAAATTCGGTCAATTGTAGCAAATCGAAACTAAAGTAAAGCAAAGTGTGATTTTTAACACTACGGGCCTTGCTTGGGGAGATAATTAGTTTGACATTGCAGGGTACGTTTGTGTCCAGACTCCAGCCCGTCAGGCAGCAAAGGGCAAGCACTGCGCCACTGGTAATGCTTTTCTCTTGCCATCCTACCCTGACACACAGACACCTTCTGTGAAGGAAAAATACTCAGCTAAAAATGAAAAATGTTGCTATTAACAGGCTTCGGACCTCGTGTCCTCCAGCGCTCTAGTTCATGTGTTTTCCCTCGTTTCGTTACTTCATTTTTTATGATGCATTTGCGGATGATGCCACACACATAATGCTTGTGATTTAGTGAAAATCGGTCATGTGATACTCTGTGATGGTGTTATGTTACTCCAGAACATACAACATACTGGTCACATTTTGCTGCTGTGAGATAAATTTCCCCTTGGACGGCTCTCTGAGCGGGTGGTAGTCCAAAAACTTCATGAAAGTAGGGTGTTGCCTATTTGTCAACTAAGCAAAAGTGGGTAGGCTAAATAGTGTGGACACAAATTTGAGGACCGGATGCAACATTTTTAACGGCCAGTTATTGCCTCTGGTTTTCTGACGGTCAAATACTTTAAGGCCAGTGGGGTAGGTCTGACATATCAGAACCCTATAATGTATCTGGCCCTGACCCCAAACCAACTGGCTCCTCAGAGGCAGCAGCATTTGGTAATCCCTTCATCCCCCACCTGGGCTCAGTCTGCCCTTTCACACAGACTCCTTGCTAGACAGGACACCGCAATGACAGAAGAAAATTATCCCAGTCATCAGTTTAAAAACTAAAAAACAATGAATCGCCAATTTGGAAAACCAAGACTCTGAAATAGTTACAGATATGTGATGGGGGGTTGTGTTTGTCTACACAAAAAACCCCAAATTGAAACCCCAAAACTCGAACATGAGTGTGTGAAGAAGTTCTCCTCTAAGCTATGGGGTAGGGGTACAAAGGGGCACACTCTGCTGTGAGCCACTGTAAAGTACCTGGTATGTGTGGAGGTGTCATGCGTGTGCTAAGAGGCCCTGCATGTGTGCTGTGCTGATCAGCTCTCTTACGGCAGACAAGTCCTCCGTTATGCTGAGTAGTCTGAATATGTACTGTATATGAGATGGGGCAGTGACGCACAATATAAAAGAGCATTTTGTTATTATTTGTGTAATCCTTCCTCATTGTTCTTTGGATCACAGGGTCACTCACCCACTTTACTGAAAGGTCTCTGTCTGCTGAGGCAGCTGCTAATGGGCCCTTTCTGTGGAGTTTGGCACTGTATGTGCTATGTGTACAATGAGGCACACTCCGCTGTGAGCCACTGTAAAATCCATATATGATTAAAACATGGTTTAAATGGACTAATTTCATTCCACATCTTCTTTGGGGATAATCTCAATCCCCTCATAGAAGGGTTGGGCTTGCGCGCTGTGCTCACTTCTTCAGCGAAATATGGGGCCACTTTCGAAAAAAAATTCCAGGGCCACTTTAAGTGCCCAGTCCAGCCCTGGTTTAGGTTCCTCTCAGTCATCAGAGAGTGGAGTTCAAGAGCATGTTTAGCATTGGCGTGGAAGATTAGTACGTTTCTGCATAGGTTATCTCGGAGCAATAATTGGGTCATTTCAAGTGGGGGGGATTGGCTCAGTGGAAATGTCTGTGTTGGTAATCAGGTGGATGGGCTTGAAATTGCTTTTGAGCACACGAAGAGGAGCAGTCAGTTAGAGCCTTGGCCAAAATGAGGGGGTGTTGTGTGGGTATAGGAGGTAGTGTTCTCAATTAATCAATCAATGATATTAGAGAAGGTATGTCGGTTTCACACTGTTTGACAGTCTGCTCCTTCAGAGCCAAGAGAGCATGGGTGCTTGGGCTTTTCATTTCTGATATGCAGTCCTTCCTGTATTTGGCTGTCCTGATATTTACTCCTCCTAAATAAGCCTGGCCTGGTGTTCCCTCATTTCAGTTCTTAACCTTCTGCTTTTCTTGAACTGTGGATCCTCTTCCTACCATCCCTCAATGTTCTCACCTTCAGGTTCCTCCTCCCAACCAATATGTGCTTTCGCGTGTCCAGCATTCAGATGTGAGGTCATTCACTTGTGTCCCATCACCCATGGAGATGTGCACAATTTCTGTCTTGGGCTTCCTGTAGTTGTATACTCCTCTATCCTGCTCCCTTGCTGGATCTGCTTCCTATCCCATCCTTCATGCATGTGTGCAATACTCCCTGCCCGTCACTACCTCTAGTTTTACACTCTCTTTTTCCCTGCCCTTCCTCTACGCATGCTTTCTTCTTAGTTGTGTTCGTGTTGGGCATCATTTTGTTTCCTGCTAAATGGATTTCTTGTCTTCTCATTCTACCACATCCATATATTCTTTCCACCTGGTCTTCTTTGTTTTTCCAGTAATGCTCTTTCCAGCCCAACCACTGTGAAGTGTTTGTTCCTTCTTGCTCCTCCTAATCACAGTTGATGCTACTGACCTGACTTCTCTTACGTCTAATGTCCAAATGTGCACAGATCTTTCACCTGCCATATTGCACTTATTTTCTTAAATATCTCCCACAGTGCCCCAAGTATGTGCTCTTTCACGGCCCGATCCGGCTGTGACAATATAGTTGAGCAGGTTTTCCATTGCAGATTCCCCCTAAATAGTATTTTCTAACAGCCCAATGGCTGTTCATTGAAATAACCATATAGTGTAGACTTGCCTGCACCAATAGTAGCACTTCCATATGTGCACTGTATGCGACCTTGTCAGCACTTCATTACTCATGGGCATGGTGAACCCTTCTTCTGCATTCTTCACCCAACTGGTATAGGTGCTCCTGTGACATTCTGCCTTTCATCTATGCTTTTCTGGGCACAAAGATCCACATAGTGGGCCTCATTGCAACCCTTGCCGCCAGAGTTGCATTTTTCCGGCGCCCAGAAATGGGCAATTACCGGGTCATTACGGCCTTGCCGGACCCGCTATTTGCCCATTCCTTGGTGCAAGAAAAAATGCTTCTCCATTCCCATTTGAGCCCCTTACGGTTCAATGGGAATGGGGAAGGCAGATGCCCAGGCACCCGAAATGCTGTGCTCGCGAGTTCCTTTCATTCTGCCAGGTCAGACCTGGCGGGAATGAAAGGCACCTGCGAGCACAAATCAGAGTTTGCCGGTCCGGATAAAATGGTACTGGTAAGCTTACCGGTACCGTTGTATCCGAACCGGCAAACTCGTAATGAGGCCCAGTGTATATCTCTCATTTGCTGGGAATGGAAGACCATGTTCTCTTCTTGTGATGTGGTTACATCATCACTTTACATACTGGCGGTCATTACAAGCTTGCCGGTATTACTGGCGGGACACCAGCAAACTGACCTACCATTTTGGCTGCCTGATATCCCGGTATCACTGGGATATTACAGGCGACGGAAAGAGCAGTAAACCCCCATTCAATGGAGTCCTGGGGATTACAGGTATTACCCACACAGATAATACTAGTGCCGGTAATACATTATTTACTATAAGTGTAGTTTGGCGGTGAGTTCAAAGGGCCAGTACCAGATTTACTGGCACTTCTACTGCACCGCCAACCTTATGATGACCCCCACTGTTTGACAGAAAGGATGTGTGGAAGCTCAGAGCTCAGCAGCGACCTCTCATCCCATGAGCATGCACCCTTAGACCATCCCTCACAGCAAGATCTCCAGTTCAGAGCCAGCCCGGGTTGGTGATGTTGAAACGCCTTTTGGAAAGTACTCCGGGGCCATTATTTCTCTGAACATGTTGTGATATTGTTGACAGAGGTGGTAACCCTGCGCTCACTTCTGACCAGCTTTCAAGTAGAACTGGCTGTTGGTTATCATTAATATTCTTGTTTTCTCTTCCACTCCACTACTAATCGACTCATAAATGTACTAACGAAATGCCAGCTGTGAAAGGCCAAATGTCAAAATGTAGAGATCATACTGGAAGCCAATAAAACAAGGTGACCGTGTGAAAGGATATCAGGGCCTAGAGCCAGTCGGCAATGTTGCAAAGAACTTACAACAGGTCTGTGAGCTACCAAGGACTACTGAAAGAACTGTTGACAGGTGTGGAGGTGCGAAGCCTTCTCAACTGTTTGGTAACTATAAAGCCTGAGGGTTTGTTTAAAAGCACATGCGGTTTTTTTTGTTTTTTTATTTTGTTTTTCCCAGCCTCCAATTTTAAGGCAGCGAGGGACACCCCTGCACCCTCAAAATTGCAAAATATCAAAAATGGGGACGGGGAAAACCCTGCAACCCCCACTCTCCATGGCTGGTATTTTGTAATACATGCGACCAAATTGCCCCGAAGGCTAAATGACCCATGCAAAATTCGACTTAATTGTCATTGGGTCAATTTCTTTAGGTCAAACAGGCTAATACCAGCCTGAGTGACCCTGTTCTAAGTTGCCAAAGTTCTCATGATGTTTGTGGGAGCTGCCAAAAGTCTTGTGGTGATTGTGGAAGGTACCAGGGGCCTAGTGACTACAATGGCGTTTTCCAAGGGCCTAGCAATTGGTATAGAAGGTGCCAATGGTATTGCCGGAGCTATGGCAGGTGCCAAGGTACAGTGACAGTGATGGACAGTCCCGGGGGAATAGAGCATTCTATGGATTGGCCTAGGTAGGGCTATGGAAGGTACCAACGGACCCGCAACAGCTTTGAAGGGTACGTGGGGCCGGAAGTAGCTGTGTACGTTGGCAGTGGATTATGACAGATTTAAATGATCAATAAGTCATCACGTGAGGATACTATGGCCTAGTGACCACTGTGGAAGACATAGGGGAATAATGACAACTAATGACAGTGCAAAGAAACTATCAGACTAAGGTACTGATCGAATCCTTCATGGAGTGTATGCCCGTCTAGTCAATAAAGTGATTAATATTACCTGCATCCATCACCCTCATTATGAGGGCATATCATGAAGGTGTGAGGGGCTAGTGTTAGGATTGTGTCTTATGAGTATGGTTGTAGTCCAGCTCCTCGTGCTATTGCTCTGGAGACTTGCTTTGTTCCCTGTTGACTATGCAGGGAAGGAATATTAGGATTGACGGCAGTAATGGCAGCGCCACTGGCCTAGATGGTGGTCAAACATTGAAATCTGTAAAGATATACGACCCCAGAAGTCACGCAATCATTGCAATAGGGAAGAATACAAAGAGTGCTGAATTGTGAATGCATAGGTAAGCCAGTAGGCCAGGTGCAGAGCTAAATTATTAACAGGGCTGTAACTGGCAATTGTTTAATTTATAGAGTGCCATAAACAACTGGGCAAACACTCCAACCAATGAACACCTATGATTCGAATAGTCGCCATCATCAGAAATATTCTTACTCAAATATTAGTCCATAAACCTAAGATCCAACCAGAAAACCTCACGAAGGAGCCAAATCCATCATATATATATAGATAGCCATTTCTTTAAAAACAGAAAACTAAGATATATACAAAGCCTCGGCACAATTCTCCTCTAAGAACATGTACATTCGATGACAGATTGTGGGCAGCATAGGTATACATACCACCGACGTTTACTTGCCCAGCGGCTCATTGCCAACCTTCACGTGGCATATTAAAATGCAAGCAATTCTACCCTTACTAAAATGCTGGGGCATCCTAGATAACCGTGTCGGACTATGGCGCCATTTTAGAGATAAGCGGTGCCTTATTGCAAGCCCTAATTAGAAAACTGGCAGAAGCAGATGGCTCTCCACACCAAACGTACACAACTTGGGCACGCCTTTTGTACAGTTTACGTGGTTATTTCTCAGAACTGGTTTGAGCCACGTGACGTTTTTCTCGGATTTTATGATCCAAGGGACATACAAACAGAAAATGCATTGCTTCTTCCTATAGCGTGGCACAAAAGCCACATTTAAGAGTTTCTGTTTGGCCAGCGTTAGTTGCCGAGACAAAATGTGTGATACAACTGCTGAGATGTGAATGGCTCATTCTCCTCAAAGTGTACTTCAAAGCCAGGCATCCAGTTTCGCGCTGCATATTCTTTTCAGTGGGTTCCCATTGGGATTGTCCGCGTCATGTTCCGAAGCACCCAAGTCGAGGAAGCTGCCTGAACTATAGTTGGAGCTTGCTGTGCCATTTCAACTGGATTTCCGCACCAGCAACTCACATTTAAAGTGGCTAATATGTGCTTTGCATGTGTGAACCGTGGCCGTGATGCTCCTCCCGAGCTAGCCAAGACACCTCCACAGGCGCATTTCTGTAAGTGTCTAGGGCCTCATCAGTTGGTGGGGGGAGCTGTCAAAATGTGGCGGTAACGCTATTACCGCAGCATTACCACTCTGCTCAATCCCGGGTTTGGGCGTAAAGGTAAATCTTCAGCTTTCCGTCTATTTTCGGCGCTATCACCACTGGGATAATGGCCAATTCGTGATGAAATCCTAATTCTGCTGTTTACCACATTCTGAGCCAAAATATAAAAACGGCTTAAGGCCAGCAACATCACCCATGCCCATAAAGCCGAATTCCAATTTGAGTGTTGGGTTTGGTGTTCCCATAATTAAGGAAAATACATTCTTCAAAAAGATGTTTTCACAACGCTCCAAATATGCTGTGATCCCAGATGCCTGCTCCAAAATGTGCACCTGTCTGCCTGTCTGCCCCGTAGCTTTGTATCCACCCGGAGCGGGAAACATCACTCTTAACTCTGAGTAAATGATTGCCACACATGTTCTCTTTAATGTTAATGTTAGTTTGCTTTTAGTTAAATGATCATTCCAGGATCCGTTCCTCTTCAACCTGATTTCCAGGTAGTCAACATTCTCTGCTGAAGTAATGGCAATTCCATTAGCACCCTGGCAGGGGGTGCCAGCCAATCAGGTGGCTAGGAACACTGACTTGAACCGCTGGTGCAAGCCTGCGTTCCATACCGCCTGATGGCCGGCTCTGCCCGGCGCCACCTCCCCCCTGCCCCCTCCGTTCCCTTATTTTTTTGTCAGTTTCCCCTTTTCCAACCCCCACTTACCTGTTTGCTGTGGCGGCCCCGGCTGCCGCCAGAGCTGTTTCCCTGCTTCTCCAGCTGCCATGGAAAGGGAAGAGGGGCTCCTAAGAGCCCCGCTATCCCTGTCCATGGCAGCCATCTTCGAAAAGAATTTCATTCATTGAACGGACGGCTTGCGTGTCCCCTTCAATGAATTAAATCCTTTTTTGTTTTAGCACCCCGGGTTACCGCTTGGGTAACCCGGGGTGCTAATGGCATTAAGCACCCGTTCCAAGGGCTGGAACAGGTGTTAACATTCTAGGTCGCTCAGGCCTTTAAGGCCGTCGGGTCGTTAGCACCCGTTGCAGCCCCTGGAACAGGTGCTTAATGCCACATTAGGAGTTATCAGGGGTGTCCAACTCCAGGCCTCAAGGGCCGGAAACATGTCAGATTTTTGGGATATCCCTCATTCATAGTTATGAGATAATTTTACATAGAATGGACCTCATTATGAAGCTGGCGGTAAAACCGGCACGGCTGCCGCCAGGGTCGTATTTTTACCGGCACCCAGCAATGGGAACTCACCGGGGCATTCCAGCCCCGGTGGACCCGGTAGTTCCTCATTGCCGGGTGCCGGTAACAATTACTCCCCATTCGCATTTGACTCCCATTGGACGGATGCACCGGCATATTACCCCACACTCTAACACAACAAATGTTTTTTCGGTTCCCTTTCAAAACATTGTTAGTGTTCAGCTATTTTTCTTTGCTGATGAGGCTCTGAGTAATGAAAGAAATGCTTAATACCGGAGTCAGTGTGTTGTAATAGAAAGAAGAATTTGACTTGTGGTAGTTTGGAAGAATGGTATTTTGTTTAGCGCATGTCCTGGTTGCTGCAAATGAACATACTTCCCACTGAAGAGCATCATCTCTGACACCGCCTGCTTCGGAGCCAGAAGATGCAAACAGGTTCAGCAACTCCTACAGTACATGGTAAAGGTATCTGGTGTTGCCGGTCAGCCTAAACCATTCCAGATTTTGCAGATTGACTCATGAAAGTGGTGAGAAGTTTTCTCTTTGCTCTTTCCTTTAGGGTTGTGGGTTCTGTCTTTGGACAATGTCCTCCTTTGTCTTACTCTGGTGTTGGGTGTGGGTTGGTGTAAAATGTTCACATGCAACGTAAGATGTTTAAGACGTCAACATTGACAAAGTACGCCAAATGAAGCTGTCGGCCCCACCTTCCCTTTTGTTGATTCTAATAACAAATATAAATCGAGGGGCCTAGAATTTGGAATCCACACTCAAAAGGTTAGTGTGAACGGCATCTTTGATTGCATCTTTACCAGTTTACGTTGCCCCATTCCCCTCTGGATCCTGAACTTTACACCCCATTGGCCGTCCCTTTGCATCGGCTACACATGATTGGATGGGCCCTGCCTGAGGATTGTTCCCCCATTCTGATGTGACAATGGGTGATCATAATACCCTTCTGAGGCTAGAGTAAATTCTTCTTCACACACTGAGCATTCCGTGCCCCGCTTCCCCCAGCGGCTCAACCTTACGTCACCAATTTCCTCCATGAGCGAGTGGGGGAACCATGGTGGAGGACACCCCTCTGCTATTTCTAATGCGCACACAAATGTTAACAAATCTGGAAGTAAAATTGCCTTTTGCATAACCCTCACAACAATGTCGGCATTTCCTAAAGCGTACGCACTCCGAAAAAACAACCAAGTAACCCGTTCCACAATTCTTTCTGTGGATGTGTACAAACCTGGACATAGTACAAACACTAACATTTTTTGAGGCGCATTTGAACCGCATCTCCCTTTCTTCTCATCGTCCACATCTCACCAAGGGATTTTGATAGGTGCTCTCCGCAGCATCCAGAATTAGTCAACATTGGCCTCCTTTGGTGCTCTACGTTTTGCATGTGGTGTTGGGAGAGCCGGCCTCACTGTAATATGGCGACTAACTGGTACAGTGGTGCGATAACATTGCCTTCGGATGATCTGATGCCTAAAACTGTGTTCATCTCCTTGACCTTTGTTTCAGGAATGAAGAGGTGATCGCTGTGGCAAGCATCAACTATGACCCCATCGTTTCAAAGGTGGCTGAAGTCATGGCCTCTGGGAAGCCAATCCGCAAACGGGATGTTGAGTAAGTAGGTGCTGCGTGTCGTTGTGCAGGTGATGCATGGGGGGGGGGGATGTGTACAACGCTGAAAGGTCAGGCAGGCTAGTTGGTTTTTTCCAGGCCGGAATTGCCCGTATCCGAAATATTTCCTAGCGACTGCATTACATGCTGCATTGTACAACGGCATTGAAATACAGTCAGCTATTTACATGTGTCCTACTTCTTTGCCTAATTCTGTCCAGATGTCTATCTCTCTTCACACCGTTTAAGCACAAGGTAAGTAAGAGTGGCGAGCAGGCTCAGTCCCACACAGCCACCGGACTTGCTCCCTTGTGAGGTGGTCATACTCTGCCATATAGACGTACTTGAATCTCTTTTGGGGGGCGAGTATGTCTGCTAGATGAGCCAAAGTGGGAAAGAGCAGAGGTTGGGGAAGGGATCTTAAATCTCTGATATAGAGTACACTGCAACTTAGGGATATTCAGCTGTGAGCAGACCGCTGTGGGATGACTAGTTCAGGATGGCTTGGGAAGTGAAAAAGAGGTATTTAGGAGATGTGCGCAAAATCTGCGTAAGAGAGGTCCCCACCCTCATTGATAGGGTGTCATCTTTATCACAAATGTAGCCGCTTTTCCCCTACCGAAGTATACATTTGGCTCAGAGGTTGTGATGAGAGTTTTCACTGGGGCCTGTAAATATTTTGTGCTTAGTTGCTTGAGAGAATGAGCTCAACTGGGGAGCCCCAACCATCCAAGCGGGTTTGGGGGGGTCTCTTCCCCCAAAAATCTTTTTTTAAACAATGGATTAAAATATTGTATGTTACAGCACACTTTTGTCGGTTCTGTAGGTTAACTCATAACAATTTCAATATCAATTTCAATAGATGCAAGGTCACTGACAGTACATAGGGGCATTTCCCAATGCATTTTCATGATGCCTTCGGCCATAATATATTGCAGCAATTTCACTGTTAAGCACTTCATGGAACCTCAGTGCACAATACTTGCTAGTATTTTTTTCTACCGGAAAAATAAATTTTACTGATGGCTGTGCCAATATATTCCATTGTTGGCACTGTAAGAACACACTTTTGTTGACTGTGTCCAATAATGCCATAGTTCCCACTGTAATGACAAACTCATGTTGGCTGTACCCAATAATACCACAAACGCCACAGTAAGGAGACATTTTTGCAATGGCTGTGCTAATATATTCCAGGATTGCCAGTGGAAGAATACTCATGAGCAATGTAACCAATAATGCCAGTGTTGCCTCTGTAAGAAGTGACCATCATGCTGGCTATGTAAACTGTCAGTTTAGGCAGCCATTGTCCTGTAACACGTTGTTTTGCAGCCAGTGCACAAAATATATCAGGATTGTCATTAAAAGACATTTCTGGCAACTTGCTCACTCTACTTTCCCAAATCCTTTCCCCACTCGGCATGCACACACAACCCCTTGCATATACATACACATGCATAAACAAAGTTCAATCAGCCCACCTCAAGACATGGCGCTGCCAGTTCTCTGGGTCAGGATATCCACATACTCTGCATGCGGGCAGGAAGATGGAAGCGGTGTCAATCAGTCCCTCTCCCGAGTTCTGCTTCATGTGTGAGCACTGGGTATGGAAATACTGCCCCCCGTGATGCCCACAATCTTGGTTATGAACAGAATAGTTCACCTTACGGAAATGTGCATGCTGTATCCCAGACAGCACACCCAATTGGCCATCCAAGCATGTGGCTGCAAAACGCCCCCAGCCTTGCATAGACCACTAGACATACGCAGGCTGGGGCATTCCAAGACATTGGGCCTCATTACAAGGTTGGAGGTAGCCATGGTGCACGGGCCTCCAAACCCATGTCTGAGTCCGGGTAGTCAGAATGGGGATTGAGCGGGTCATTCCAACCTTGGAGGACCCGGTAAGTCCCCATTCTGAAAACCATTCCCCATTCCCATTCGAGCCCCCATAGGGCTCAATGGGAATGGGGAAGGAGCTAATAACGGGCCTGAAAATAGCGGGCCCGGTATTAGCTCCCTGGTCCCTGAGTTATCCTCCCAAGACTGTGATAAATTCCCTTAGGGGCTCTGAATGGCATCTGATATACAAAGGGAGCAAAGCTTGAGCTGTCTATGAGGTCACTTGAAATTCGAGGGCAAATACACACCGTAGTTGAAAGCTGTTATGTCGTGCATCTTCCCCTGCATCACTTTTCCACCCACTTCCCGGTCACCATGGACCAGGCTTGTCTGCAGGTGTTTAGTTATGTCATCTTGCATTTCGATGGCGCCTCCTGCCCTAGGTTATGGCCTCGAAGCGCTTAATGAGGGAACTATATGCAGCATAACAGAAACAGGTTCCCCCTTCACCTTCAGCTGCAGAAACTCAAAAAGGAGAAGATATAAATATCTGGCCGAGAAAATGCTACATTCCCCTGCTATGAATTCACAGCAGCTGATTCTGAATCTTTCATAAGCACCTGCTATGATGTCACCGCAGGAGGATATAGCATTTAGAAAGTGAAGAAGTTGCCAATGTGCAGCTCTCTACGAACACGACAGACAGTGGACTATACAGAAGCCTCTACACCGCACGCATGTAGGATGCAGTAGCCGAGGAAGGCAGTTTCTGGTCTTTATGGCAGAGCTTCTCTTGTTTTATTTACTACCTAACACAGTTTGACAGTGTTGTGATCCCACTCTCTCCGTTCACAGCATTGAAAAGCAGACTGAGTTATTAGCCCCCAGGAGGTGACGTCAAAGACTCTGGGCCTCATTAGGACCCAGGCGGTAAGGGGTTTACGGCGGCGTAAACAGCGCCGACCCTTACCGCCTGATTCCGAGGTCCCTTAGCGCCATGGAGGTTTTAACACCTGCTTTTAGCAGGTGTTAAAATCCATGGCGCTAAGGGACCTTGTTGTTAATTACGCCACCGTAATTTACGGTGGCGTAATTAACGCCTTCCCCACTCCCATTATGCCCTATGGGGCAAAAATGTGAATGGGGAAGGGTAAATGGGTTAATGGGGACTTACCGCCCCACTCACCTCGGAATGGGGCGGTAAGTCCGCCGACCACCATGGCGTAAACGTAGTTTACGCCATGGTGGTAAAGGTACGACCCAGGCGGTAACTTACCGCCTGGGTCGTAATGAGGCCCTCTGTCAACGTTTTAGAAGTCTTGGAGCATGCGCCTTATCTCGTAATATGGACCTGTAGTCCTCTGATGGGCTTGGCGCCCCTCCCGTCAGTGCACAGCCTCTCTCTGCTAGTACCTACCTCCAACACCCCGGATCCCCTCTCTGCACTGTCTCCCTGCACCACCTGTTCCTGTACCTCTGCATCCCCGCTCCTCCCCACCCCTTCCTGACCACCTGACACTTTCCTCCTCCCAACCACTTGGCTGCCAACCAGCCTTGTCTCACTTCACAAAGAGTAGTTCACTATCTGTGTTTCCTCGGCGGCCATCTTATTCTGAAGTTGTTTTTTTTTTTATATAAATTGAGACGCAGCAGCACACTCTTTCTCAATTTAAAAAGAAATATTGCCTCACTGGACCAGATGACAAGGTGATGCTAGGTATAAGCACCTTACAGGCTGACTTTCCAGCAGACTGTAGTTCTCATTAAACACCTTTGCTTCACTCAAGCTTTTAATTCGGTTTACCGGGCTACTATCCCCCCAAGAAAGCATGTGGCTGATGGTTTTTGCTATAAAAAATGATCAAGTGGGCTAGTTTGACCAGACATCCCCAATACAGCCTTCTACTGCTTTTCAGCCTATGATTTCAGTGTCCTTGCTTTTTTTTGAGCACTTTTCCTTCAATGAACCGATTGGAAGAATGGCAGAAACCTGTCCAACTAAACTAGACACTTGCTTGTCACACTGGTAGAGGAAAGCTTTGCAAACAGCAGCAACCTGCCCAGCACCGAATGCCTCTTAACTAAGTCTGCTTTCAAGCAAGGAAGTTAATGCCAGTCTTTGCAGCCTGTCCCCATCCTTTCTTTTACCAAGTATGTATCAAAGACACCTTGGGGCAAATGCAGTGTTGTATGGGCAGGACTTAACTAGGCTATGATTTCTCAAGCAAGTGATAATGACACTCCCCAATCAGCCGAAGAAATGGATTGCAGTAGCGTTAGCGAACGCAAGGACGATACACACAAGACCAGTGATGGCCTTAGTGGTGGCAGCCGCCGGTTGGTTTAAGAAAACATTTTATTTTATCTACAATTTTTGTTTTTAACTCCCCTCTCTGGAGCCTGAGCAAGGACTTAATCACTGGAGTAGGGCGCTCATGCTAGCCGAAGAAACGGACTGCAGTAGCGTTAGCTCCCCTCTGCGGCTCCTGAGCAGGACTTAATTACTGGACTAGGGTGTTCATGCTTACGCATGAGCGCCTTATTCTAATCAAAATCACTGCGCCCCCGCGTCAGAGCAGGGAGTTAATCATCTCAATAGGGTGCTGATGATTGTTATTAAATGCCCCCCGCCGCCACAGGCGCCTTTAACAACAATTGGGTGCCTGCCGCACCTTCTCCCACTACGCCAGCTCGTGGGAGCCCTTCATAGGCTTCCCCGAGCTGGCATGGCGGGGGGCTAATGGCGTCTTGGGGGGCTAATGGCACCCCGGGCAATCGCCCGGCCTTCCCTGATTTAAGGCCAACCCTGCATGAGACAATGGAAGAAGTTTAAGGTCTCAGAATACAAGCAGTGGGAAAAGCTCTTGTTACAGATTTCTGGACCAGAAACATTTCCATCGAAAGGTTCTCTGTTTGAAAGCAGAGGAGTGATCCTGGGGGTTGCATTTATATCGCGCGTCTGAATGCAGAGGTTCTTGAAGATGTAAAAGGCTGGTGGGGGAAATGTTGTAATGCTAGGATGAGAATGCTTGTTGCAAGTTATTTAATAGGGAAAATCCAATATCAATGAAATAATTTCAAAAAGCGCTATTACATGTGTTCCTTCAAAGCAGTACCATCTTCACTAGTTGTCAAAAAATAAGAACTGATGGGGATTGAAGCCAGGACCCCCCCTGCATCCCCCCCCGACGCACCCGTTTCCTCCATAGAAGTGCCCATCCTGGCCTGCTCTGCACCAGAGCCACTAAACAGGCGGGAAAACGGGAAGAGAGCCGCTTTGGGGTTCTTGGGTTTTAGATTGTGAATGTGTGGCATACATTATTGTTGTGAACCGAAGTGTCCAGCTGATGCCTGCTGGAGGGCATACATGCGGAAATGTAATGTAAAGTGGGATTATATATTATTGGCGCCCGTCTGCCGATAACGTTGGCCTAGCTGCGCATGACTCTGTAATAAAGACCGGTGCGCTGTGTTAGTCAGATAGTGAGAAGGCAGACGCAGAAGCCTTTGGTGTTGATGGATGTGAGTAGGAGGTACCTGTCACTTGTGTGTTGAAATGAATATCTCTATGTTGTTTGTGGTTGGTACTGACTGGGCAGGCGAGCCATATGGGCATCCGACAGATTGTGAAGTGCAAATCCTAACAGCTTGGTTGTTGATAGAAGACGGATAGTGTCTGAATCTGTTAAGTGCACTAGACCTAGGAGGCCGCCTGAAGTAGTGAAATAGGACAGAAAGGGTTTTTTTAAATCAACAAAAACAGCAAAATAAATAATTCTTTATTTTTCTATTGGAGGGTCTCCCCTCAAGGCCCCTTTTTCCCCATGAGTTTAAGCCCGTCCCAAACCCCTCCCCACCCATTTTATCCCCTTACCCACCCTCCATGTATATTTTTAAAAAGAATTGGTGTTTTGTTTAGCTGTTTTCAATTCGTTGAAAAGGCCCTCTCTGAAATTGTTGTCGCTGAAATCACTGCATACCAAGAGTCAGGGGTGGTATAAGGTCAGTCACACCTCAGCCATTTCTTTCCCTGAGACAATTGATTGTTGGTAGTGCAACACCCTCAAAACTCATGCGCCAACCACATGCACTCAGGATTTAGGGCCTCATTGCAAGGTGGGCATATTTATTTGCGTCAGTACCCCCCCACCCCAGAGGTAATTACCCCTATCGCCAAAGGTATCCCTGGAAATCTGCCCAATTACGTTTTATAATTCTTTTCATTTCCCATCATTTTGAGGGTGGAATGTATAGTGGTCAGTAGTGGTTCATAAGACTACTTTACATTTTCTTAATGCACAAAAAGATACATTATGACTCTTTTATGGATTACATGCGTAAGGTGGTAAGAAGGAGGGCATCAGGGATGCTCACTTTTTAACGCCCTTCCACTGTACCTATTGAAAACGTTGTTTGCCCCTGTATTGAACATAATAACCTACTCCATATATTAGGTGGAATTTGAAATTGGACGATTTTACCACTTTGTAATGCAGTGGCATTTTTACTGGTAGTGGGTTTCCCTGGCAATACCGACAGAGGGAAATATCGCCTGTAATGAAGAGAAGCCTAAAATAGGCATTATTTAGCAAACTCTGCTTATATTCGCGTTACCTCCAAACTGGTGATGAGGCCATAAACCTTTTGACGAATTGTGTTTGCCAGGCTACTTTCTTCCCGGACACTTATCACAGTTGAATCTATCAACCAAGCCATATGACAATGGGCCTCATTACACGGTAGGCGGTAAACCATAGCGCTATTAGCGCCATGGTTCATGCCGGTAATTTACCGGTACCGCCTTGGAGGAAAGGGGAATTACCGCCCTATTCCAAGGTTGGGAAGGCGGTAATTCCTCCTTCCTCCATTGCCCTTCCCCATTCCCATTTTTGCCCCATAGGGCATAATGGGAATGGGGAAGGCGCTAATTACGGTACCGCAAATTGCGGTACTGTAATTAGCACCCCGGTCCCTTTGCAGGTTTGTTTTTTAACGCCTGCTAAAAGCAGGCGTTAATGTACCAACCCACAAAGGGACCTCGTAGTAAGGCGGTAAGGGTTTACCGGTACCGGTAAAATACCGGTACCGGTAAACCCTTACCGCCTACCGTGTAATGAGGCCCAATGTCTATTTGTGTTTTATGAAGCAAAGACCTAGCTCGGGAGCAACCGTGCTGTCCCTGCATTGGTTACATTTAAAAGACAAACCACGAACGGTGGTAATTCGGGGACAGTGGTCCTAAGTCACATATGGGCAGTCCACTAAAAAGCAGGGTTTAATGTCCCTTTCTGAAGTGCAGGCGCATTGTAGCGGTCCTTATCATGACCGGGATCGTATTCCAGTACGCTAGGGCAGAGAGCGGAAGGCAATGAGTTCCTTCTACTCAAGAGTCTACCTCCCAAATCAATGTGTAAGCACTTATCCCAATTGTCACAAAGTGCATCACAAGAGACCAGTTGATTCTGCAGACATGCAGTACCGGGACACAGGCAGAGATGTCTCTATGAGAGGGTAAAAGGGGCACTTTCCCCGGGCTCCCACCTTGGAGGGTTTCCCCACTAGGCTGCCTAATCTAAAGAAGTCAGTTACCTTTGTTTACAAAACTTAAATAGCACACGCCAAGATATTTTATGGCATGCTGCTGAGGTTCTGAACCTTTTGCCTGCCTTTTGTTGACAAGCACATTCTGCTCTGGTCATTTCCTCCTCTAATGCTTTCTGTGTTCACTGTCCTACACATAGTTTGTGTGTTCACTGGGCACAACTGCAGCATTCTCACCTTTCTATGGGAATTATATGGATCATGTGCATTAGCCAAAGTTGAAATGCATACTGACAAATGCCGCGCTGGTTCAGACGATAGCTTGGTGTGTTAAGCACTAATTACAGAGATCTGTGTTCATTTCCAAGATTATAATACTAAATTCCAGCAAGGCCAACTCAGCCTTTCCTATGTTTGAAGTTGATAAATCTGTATGTAAGTGCACGTTGTTTTGTAGCGCAACAGGTGCTATTATCAGCAATGTACCTGTACCAGGTAGTGGTTGCTATAAAAAATTAATATAGCTTCAGGATGAAGAAGGTCTAGAAATTGGTTTCTTCAGATGGAGGCTTGTCAAACCTAGACAGCCACTTCCAATGAAGACTATAAAGTGTTAGTCCGAGAGGTGATTAGTTATGCAAATTCAAGACTGTGGAACCAAAGCGTTCTTGCTTCGATCCTGGCTTTGCCAGCAGATTATACAATAATCCTGGACAAAATATCTGATTTCACTGACATTACTGCACTGTCATCTTTGAAAAGGTTGGCTTCTCACATGCTATGGGTATATTTTAGCCCCTTCAGTAACTGATCCGACTTTTTATTTAGGCCATTTCAGTGGAAGGGGTTCTAGTTTCAGTGGAAGGGGTTCTAGACAGAAGAGAGGAGATCAGATATTACAGGCCTCTGGCAAGCATATTTAAAGGTCTACACATTTGGCACAAAAAACGGTTGCCTTTTTTGTACAACTGAAAGGTTTTTTGTGCATGTTTGTAAATAACGATTTCACAAGCCTATGCTTTGGCCCAATTGAAAGCTTTAAAATACAAAATAGAAACCCAGATGTAATCTTTTAGGATCACATCAATTAGTATGTTGGTACTTACCTCCCTTGACGATGGAGACAATGAGGTTAGAATCATTCCCATGTTGCATAATATACTTCTATTGCATTTTGTTTTCAACATTGTCATGTTGGTTATGTGATTTGTCAACTTTCCAAGTCAGATACATAAAATGGGGTTATTTTAGGTCATGGTACGTACCAGAAAAGCAAGTGGTAAAGTGTAGCAATTGCAGAGTGGGCGCAAATCCCAGCTTCACCTTTTAACCAATGTGTAATCCTGGGCATCTCTTTTAATATTGCATTACCAATCTGTCAACATTGCCGGTCCCTAAACCATTCACAATTGACGCTCTTCAGAGTGATTTTGTTCTCAAGGTATGAATTTCAGAACCGCTTTACTCATGGTTTCACTGGCTATAGTGTTGCTTCCTCTATAATAATAGCGAGCATTGACATATTGCACAGCACAGCGACTTGTACCTTCCTGGTAGCTTCTAACCTTCATCCGCTATGTATGCTATGGTAGTTGTATCTTTCTCCTTGCTTCCAACTGGTCGCCTGTATCCATGCTCGAGCATTTTTGCATTCTGTGAGGGAGCCAATCTGAGTCGTCTGTCTCTTCTGGATTATGTACACCGTATACATATCATCTGTGTCCTGAATGTATACTATGACTGGTGTACCGTCCTCGTGGTTACTAATGATGAAGAGTGTCCTGTACATATGCTAGAACACAAGTAGCCTTGTCGTGGACTGCTGATGTTGGCCTTGAAATGCGACTTATTTATTATTCTTGTAGCAGCAAGAATGAAGAGGGTAATGGGACTGAAAGGGAGTACCATTGGCTATTTTAATCGCTGTGTGGCAACATGTCAAGCTATGTGTTGTGATCACGATGAAGGGGGCACAACCTGATATTCTGGAGCCCTTAATTGCTTTGGTTCGAGGGAGCGGGGAGGGCCCAAAGTTGTGCATGCCCTGTGCCCTAACATTGCTTTAGATGGCCCTGGACCTAGGAGCATGTCTCTGTAAAATAAGACACTTCATCAGAAGGGGGTTAAGCAAAGGCACACAGTTATGGAGCACTCTTGGGCAGCGCATGAAGGAGATTATATCTGGTTAGGTCCATATGGTGAGTCTTACCACCACTGTGAAGGCTTTGACATGAAATGGCCCAAGCGACTAAGATGGCCATGTGCAACCTCACGGGGAGGCAGCCCCAGCTTCATGCACATGCCCAATCAGAAGAACAGCCCAGCAACAGCTGTGTCCAGTTGGGTCTACAAATGAGTGGAAGAATGTTGCACTCTAAATGCGGGTGATATTAGTATGGTAAAGAGGGAGACTGTTTAAAAGAAGACATGGTTACAGCACTGAAATCACAGCAGGACCCCCTATTTTGTGACCTAAGTTCAAGAGAAAAGAATGAGGATGTTGGAGAACTTGGGAGGGGATTCACCAATTCCCTCATTCCTGATACGAATGGTCACTAACACATTTAATTTCGGGATCATGGCATTGGAGTGGGCTGTACCATATCATATCAGCCCACCATGCCTTGGTAATATCCGAAGCGGAGCAAGGGCATTATCGATCGGCCATTACTAGACAATATGTCCGTGCCTGAGGACATTATCACGATTAGCATCCACCGCGGGTGTAGAAAAGGCATAGAAATCTATTAGAAACTAATTGAAGCAGACACTGCATTTGGGTTTACGTGCCACCTATTCTGTGCAGTGGCGTGTGGTGCCAGCTGTGAGTTGAGATGGAAGGGGTAATGGCGCCAGCCCCGACCAGCAAAGAGGTGAGGCAGAGCGGTTGTGCCATGAGAAGGCGGGGAGTAAAGAGTGAGGCTAAGGAGAGGGACACAAAGAAAGGAGACAGTGAGTAGGGAGGCAGACAAATAGTGCTGGAATCCAGTGCTGAAAAAATGTGGGAAACAGGAGCTTGCCCCTATAAATAATGCCCGCGTTCCCAACATCCTTACTGGACAATCAGGAATTCTGGGGTGCTAATGAGAATTATGGCAAAGTGCAAAAACCAAATATTAAATCTATACTGAATATGCAGGTATGGCCCATAGGTTGTCAGTGTACACAACATCATTGTACACAGTTCAAGGATTGTGCAAGGAAAGCAGAGGTTTGAAAATGTCAGCGCAGGGGGCTTTTCATGATGAATCTCACCTCAAAATTATTGCATTTATCACATTTTCCCCTTGATTACCGCACAAGGAAGTTACCATATGAATGTGTCTTTGGCAGGTGGTAGAACTAATTTTATGTGAACTCCCCCTTTTCATAATTAAGGCCAGTGTGGCATATTCTATGCATATTACAATTGGCAGCTGATTTAGAAAGCTACACCTGCAGGACATATTGCGTACATTGGCTCGTCTGAGTCTTTTTTTCCTGATACCTTTGGCACAACACATAGTTACCTGTATAAATATCAATGACAAACATTGTTAAAGGGACATTATGGTTGCAAGTAAAACCGAAAAACCTCAGAAATTTGCCAGTTATGGTAACCTAAGCAACCATAGCACGCGCCACCACTTTGCACTGCTAAAACTAACACCCAGGACATCAAAGACAACGTTCTTACCAGTGCATGCTATTTTCCTACAAGTTACTAATATCATACTTACCCCAATATAGTAACATTTTTGTCCAATTTACAAAGTTTCACCTTAAAACTCTGCCATTTCCCACCATCTAGCATCATTTTTTTACACTTCAGAACAATTTTTGCAACTTCTTCCACTGTTTTTGCATCTATCGATGTCCGCGAACATCTGACGTCATCGCAGACCTTCCTGACAGTGCCACGTGACCATGCGCTCACGTGCGGCATGCTGATGTGTCAGAGAACACGTCTGCAGTTCACGATCGGGTCTGTGCTTCGAGGACAGTTCAGAACTGCATTTTCTATTGATCTAGGAACTTTCAAGCTCAAAATGTACCCTTGCAAAGCTCCTACACCTATTCTTACTCGTTATCCATTAACAATCTAGTACAAAGCACATAATAATATTAGCAAAACTGCTATTTATCTGAGAAATTATAACAGCTATTGCCATCCATCCTCCACAGGAGCCACCAGCACCACCAGCTGGAGGACCTACACAACATAGCAGTACTTCTAAAGACAATGAAGAGGACCAAGAAGATGAGGTAGAGGAAGTGCCTACCTCTAGCACCTAGAGAGAATCATGGGTGGGGCAGTCCTTTACCACTGTTGGAAATGTACCAAAGGCTAAAGCTACCAAAGTGAAAGATGTAATCAGTAGCGGACTACCTGGACAGTACTCCTACGGCACCACCGCCATGCGCTGCCACACCAAATCCAAACACTGCAATGCTCTCAGAAAGGTTGTACCTTTCTTAGCAAGTAGTAGGTTGGCTTCCTCCACATCATCTTCCTGAACCAATACTGTAACCACACAGCCTACTTCTGTGGGGCACAAAATCCCACCAGCTACCCTGCAAACAATAAAAGAGGCTGTTGATCAATATCTTTCGAAGACAGACAACAGTCCTCTGCATATACTGCAACACATCACTCTGCAGGGGGAAGCAATTTTGAAGTGCTTTTGAAGCTATAATCAAGGAACATGAGAAACTCTGCCCCCTACCTTAGAAGTAACACAGGTGCAACATTCCCCTGTCCACCTGCCCCTCCATATTAGTGCTTGGTGCCTCTTCCCTCATTTCCCTCCCCACCTTATGTTCTATCCTCTCCTGCAAAAACAAAAGACATACAAAAACAAAAGAAAGGTTCCTTTAGGAACCACCTTTCACAGTTAAAAAATAGAACTAAAAAAAAAAGAAAATTTATAGACTCCATCTACTTTGCATTTCTCAGTAAAGTACATAGACTCAACAAGATGTGTTATGCTAATCGGAATAATGTGGCGTTCATCCCCCGTTCCAGGGAGTGGACAGGGGATAACAGCCCGGCAGCCCTTGTTATCGGCCCAAGCGAAGCGAGGGCGGATAACGAGGGCTCCGGACCATTATCCCCCAGTCCAGCCCCTGCAATGGGAGCCATTAGCACTAAGGCGGGAACCCTTAGGTTTTGTCCGGGTCATGACCGTATGCCATGACCAAGACAATCTGGACACTGACCATGGCCACAGGCTATACCTCAGTCACCAAAGGTATAACACTACTTTTTGAACCTACATTATATCACTTGTCAAAAAATAAAACACAGGCACAATTGCAAAACCATGCTGTAAGGCCCTTGCCAATGCTCCTTACACGAGTTTGCTGGAAATCTGCCCATGTTTTATTTTTTCAAAAGTGTCAAAATGTATGTACATAAAATAGTCATATAACTTAGCCACCACTTGACAAAATCCATTCAGACTTTACACAAACATTCACGGTTGGGTCTATAATCTTTCGGAAAACTTTTGTCCACATTCATCAAACGGCAATGTTAAACCCCCCCTCTAATTTAGCCTCCTCTTGACAAAATCCCACCAAACTTTACAAATACATGTATATCTAGATCTAAAATCTTTTTGCAAACTTCTGTGTGGATTCGTCAAATGGCACCACATTTATAAGCCTTTACAATATTCAAAACAGTTTCACAGTTTTATAAACCATTCGGAATCATGTCTGGAATAAAATTCCAAAATGTCATGCAGTTTCATTGAGTGGCGCCAAAGAGTTAAGCCATCCAAAAACTGCTTTTCACCAACCCAGTAATGCCGAAATAGGCATAGATGGCTCCGAACATCTCAAGTGTTTGCGAATATCACAGGGCTGTCCCCGAACATCCGCACTGTTTGCAGACTTTGGGGGTGAAAAACACCTGTTTTTTTGGCTTCTTACGGCCATATCCCATCATCATCTCCCCCCGTCCCCAGAGATTGTTTGATGAGTTTGACAAGTGCAATGTTGTGTTTTTAACAGGTTTTTACTGCGATACACCAAATCTACAAAAGCACGCTTTTGGGACCAAGCCGCCGCTCCTGCCGCATTCTGGGTGGAAATCCGTCCAGTGGTTTGGGCTGTAGACGTGAGCAAAAACGTTTTTCCATTGCGTCTTTGCCCCCCAAATTCCCTCTTGATGAAACCTCACCAAACTTGTCAAAACATTTCAGAGAGGGCAATATTCTTTTTTTGCAAAGTTTAGTAAGGATTCGTCCAGGGGGAGCAAAGTTATAAGCCGCCCAAAAAGTGCTCTTCCTATGAGTTACGCAACTTGACCATAACTACAGGGCTGCTACCGCAGGCCCTGTAATGTGAGGAGCCGCAGGATTTGAACCATGAATTTGCACAATGGATTCTTTTTCTCAAAACATTAGGTTTATTTGCCGTTTACTTGCTAACACATTGCACTGCATCATGATAATTGCATTCATGCATTACTTACTACCACGACTGAGAATCTCAGTCAATATCCAACACACAGCTTGACCCTGTACACATTTCCTCCATTGGACTGATATGGCTCATGCACTGTCCAGTGCTGCATGCATGACCCGCCTCACATACAAGTGCATCGAGCTTCCATTCCCTAGCATTAGATTCACTGTTTGGTCAATCTGTTCAGCACACACTTCACCAATTTCTAGCACACGGTAGTGTACTGTAAAGGGGATCTACGTTAAAATAACGAGGCTCAAAATGGCGAATTTGTTTTTATCGAATTTCAAAAAAGAAAATGTTTGCACTTGTTTTTGAATGCAGGGGGAGAACCCTGCAGCCCCCGCCCCCCATGTCCCAGCCTTTTTTATATTCCCTTATCCAACCCCCCCCAACCATCTATTTATGGCAAAAAAACTGTCAAAATATAAACAAATTCAGTCAACAAATTCGGCATTTTCAGCCTCGTTATTATGGAATTCGTTTTTTCTAGGCAATACCTTGCCAAGCCACCAAATAGCGCAATATATTGGTGCGCACAAGCGAATACAGCTCGGCAGACATCAAAGAAGCTGGGGTTGTTGTGCACAATAAAACGTACGTTTTTCCTGTTAGACACCCATTAGGATTGAGTCACTTGAGACGTCTAATCCTTCCCTAAGTATAATGGGCCATGAAATGCTCAAATCCTGTGTGTTTCTGCTTCTACTCATCTATTCAAGATGGAGGCTGAAGAGTGTGCCTTTCCTCGGCTCTGGGGCCTTTACCTCAGTGGGCATGGGCAAGCAGGGCTTCTCTTGTTCACATGGTCCATCTTACTCAGCATGTTGCTCTATCATAGCAGACTCTTTCAATGAAGGGAGCTTTCTGAGCAGAAATACACTGTGGCTGCAAAACCGACTTTAACACCACGGAGAACATATCAATTCAAGAGAACACAGTTTGGTTACCATCTGCTTCCTCTAGTTTCCAGAGAACCATGCATAGGATATTTAAGAAAAACAAGGATTTTGTGAATGTTCAGGATGTCCTTTCGTGATTGGCTGCAACACCAGAACAGGTGATAGGGCTTTTGACTGTGTACTTTGAAAGCAAGAAGGGATGAACGGTGCAAGAAAATTCCATGAATCGGTCCCCAAGTATTGCATGGCTGGAGAGCTCAAGTGCATCCTTTCGATAAAGGAAGTCAGTGTCATTACCTGAGATGCCAGTGCATATAGTGCTATATTATGCTATCTGACAAGAATGATGGTGTGAAGAATTCGACCATTCACATGGTGGGTGTGCTCTCACCTGTGCTTTTTTGAAATATTAAATGAAATTGATGATGGTAAATCAATCTCCGGAAAATATGTGAGTCTAATCCGCACACATCTTTCCTATGCTCACCGCAGAACATACGCATAGACATGTGGACAGCGACTACAAGCACAGTCCCCTCTGTCATATTTAGTTGGGATATGACAGGAGGAGTACACAATACATCTCCAGAAGGGGGAGGGACACACCTGCCCCCTGCCATGGCCAGTCTAATTAACTAACACAGGCTCCATGGATCTGTCCTGTCCATTTGTTGGGGCCTCTAGCTGGTGGCAGCAATTTGCATACTAATCAGAAACTAATTCAAACAGGCCCACATGGGGCCTGGCTGCAGAGGCTAACAAAGGAGACAGGGAACCCACATACCCTTGTATATGCACTGTGTCAACCTAAAGCCAGCTACTCCCCTCAGTATCGATTGACAGTAAAATATCATGTCTGGGATTGCGTATTTACATTAGTCATCCCCGGAGGAGGATCCCATTCACAAGGTACGAGTATGTGGTTTGACGGAGCCAGAAAGGCTGGTCTCACCGCAGCTTTAAGGGAGACCTGCCGCTTTAATCAGGAACCACAGAGAGCTCCATCGGGTGTGACTTTATATTAAATGTTTTCACCTTTTACCTTTTCTCTTGTAAAGCACTCTAGTTATGACCTTATGCATATTGTTGGCGGGGACCCAGGACTGGTTCATTAAGGTAGGCTTAGCCTGCACCAATCCCTGTGGTCCATTTGGCCTTAAAAGAGGGCCGAGCCACTCTTTTGACAAATCAAATGAAGACTTTGCAAGGAGTAACAAGAAGAACTTGGCATTGTACCCTGGCTGAAGGTACAGTCTGCCTTACACCCAGTGGTCGAAGTGTACGAAAAGAAGTGGTGGAACTATGTTCCCTGATGACCCACCTCCCACAAACCCCATCATCACGCCCCCTCCCAAATGCAATACAAACCCCATAACTGCATCCCGCCTTTCCTCTATACTACCCCACCAGTGTGTAAAGGCTGAAAGAAACACAGTGAAAGAAAATGCAAAATGCATTTTAAACAACCCCCATTAGCTTTATTCATTGTCCCCCACAGCATGCAGCTTTATGCACACTCCCCTTTGTAATCACCCACCTTTCGCTCCTCTTAAGGGGCATGCTAAGGATTAAAGCCACCTTTCCCACCTACTCCTGATGCAGTGCACTGAAGTGCAAGTTTTAACAACTTCTTATACTTTTATTTTAAAATGAAAACGTTCCAGAACGGGTTCTTTTTAAAATAAAAGTATAGCAAGCATGAAGCTTAATTAAAAAAAGCAGAGGAGCACCGCTCCCAACTGCTCCCGCCTACTTCGACCACTGCTTCCGTTTTATGCCAGTGAAGGAAGGCCAGGGCCTCCAAGAGGGAAGCAAGATCCCTCCCCTAAACATCTCCCAAGGAACAGAGGGAAATACCGAATCCAGAGGACCCTTCAGCAGCTCCAGAACCAGTCCGCAGCCAGCACACAGCGTGCCCTGCCAGGATCTGCAGCAAGCCTCCTAGGTGGGAAGTGCCAGAGTGTCTCTGAACCAAACCAAAGACAAGGCAGCTGCCTTCAACACTCTCCTGAGCTTTGAGTTGTCCACATTAAAGGACGACACTAGCCCAGTGAAGAAGCTAGAAGTGCCTTTGACGAGCATCTACCGACGTCCGCTTTAAAGGACATTTTTGAGCCAGTCGAGCCCCTCGAGCTGCAACCAACTGCACCGCTGACTGCTTTTACGTTGCAGTCGCTTAAAGCCATCTGAGACTGCTCAAACAGTGCTTCAGAACCCCCTACCAGCACTGAGACAACAATCCTGACCCGAGCCCCTGTGTAGACCAGCCTGCAGCCGTCCGTCCAGCTTCACTCACCAAATTGCCTGCCGCCTGATACCCGCAGCTGTCTCCCATCATGAACTCTGTCACAGAAGCTGCAAAGTGCCCTGAAACTGACTTGACTCTGTTGAGCACCAAGAACATCTACAAGCACAAGATACATTGTGGTTCTGTGCCACGGTCCTTCTCTGAAAACCATAGAGACCTTTTACGACCCATTGCTCCCTTTGTGCTGAAACCAAGTATCCTTGAACTGTTGCGATTATTTACTATTCCGACTACCCTCCTGTCAGTATCCATAGTGCATCCCTTTTCTTTCTTTGAAAGTGTCTGTCCTCAGCATTTCTTTACAGGGTGGGTTGTATTTCATAGTGTGCTAGAACTAACTGCCTGTTATGATGATAATAAAGTAGATATTGTCATACAACCTTGACTAGACAGTCCCTTTTAACATTGGGTAAAAATTGTATGTTTGTTGTGTTGCAACTAACCAACGATCCACGGCCTTTCAGCGATAAGCCTGCCATTCCGTCCACGTTGCCAAAATTGGACAAGGAGGTTTATAATTTGCTTGTGTTTCCAAACTGTTTGGATCCCTTCTGGTTTACTAGAGTTGTGGAGCTGATTGAAGGTTTAGAAACTGACATTCATCCCTGGAGCACTAGTGCCCCGGGAGTTGATTCGTCACAGATGGTGCCAGAAGTCACCATACCTTTTGCATCAACCCTACTTAAATTACTGTTACTTGTGTGGCAGCTGTTTTGCACCCCAGGCCCTGCCTCTGGGACACATGTTTTATTCTTCAGAAAGGCCAGACATTGCTAATGCATATCTTCACAGTGGTGGGTATGGGCACAAGATGTGTGGTGTCCACCTACTGTAGGTCGTTGATCCACTTCCGGGTCAGAGTATATTTCTGGAATTTGTGCAAGGATCAAGCAACATAAGACCAGACCAGGTATGGTAATGCAGAGGGTGATGAAGATCCTTGGATCCAGCAGGTTGGGAAGAGACCATTGGGGCAGAAATGCCTAGAGATGGCTTGGTGTTACTCTGACAGTGTTTTTAATACTTCAAAACAACGCAATTTAGTGTATGACTATAATGCAGAGTTTGCTCTCTGACTCATGGCTAGAGATGTGCTCTGTCACTCAGAAGACGTGGGTTCCTGTATTACTTTAGCTCTGAAATGTGGACATGTTCAACTACAACGTTTGGGGCCCAAGATATTGGCACAGTCCATTCCTCCTACCAGGTCAACCAATGTAGGCACAGCATGGCACCAAGTAATTCTGGCTCAACAGACAATATGCCTGGCCCCTGTTGCCCTTAAGTGTAGGCTCCGGGGCAGCTGTCAAACGGGTGTAGATGGGATGAGAGGTGGAAGCACCACATATCACAGTGCTTGGGCCTTTACCAGCTAACCACTCTGCTTGAATGCCCACAGGTTGGAGGGAGGAGGGCAAGGTTGCAGCTGGACACCTGTCTGTCTAAAAGAGAGTCATTGCCAAGGTATCCTGAGGCACAAACAATGACCAAAGAGTAAGAGAGAAAGATTGCGATTTCCGTGTGTGCCACATTGTAAAATGTTCCTCCTTTATTTAATGCTGTCGCAAATGTCAGGATGGTCCTTCAGCTCGGCAAGTATGTTGTTTTTCATTCTTTTGTTTTTGAGAGGCATAAGGTGACATCTTATGAAATTGCAAATATGTCTGTGTATACTGCCGGTCACGGGTCCAATTCTGGGTGGGTTCACCGAACATGTAATCCTGCTGAGCAATAGAATGCAAGCCGCCGAGTTGGGTAATAGACGCGCCTGTGATGTAGAGCCAACAAAGGTGTCAACTGTGGTACTTAAAAGGCAAATTATTATTGTTGCTGTTATTGTTGATGTCATTTTTATTAACTAGATATTAAGGAGACGATTTAGGGCCTATTCCATGGAATCTTTTGCGCAGTGCAAAGTGGTGCAAAGTGCCAACAAACACCCTGATTCAGAGAGCGGTGCAAAGTGTATCAATGCAAAAGTACTCTTTGCACTGCGAATTAGGCCCATTTAGTGTATACAAAGAGTATATTTGCAGTACACTCTAAAATTGACTTTGCACCACAAACACCATGATTCACAGAGGAGTGCAAAGTGTATTTTTGTAGCGCAAAATCACTTTGCACCACACTGAACATTCCAAGAATCAGGCCTTCAATGGAAGATCTCAAGAACACATAGGTCAACAGTTTGTACTATTCATCATCAGAAAAACGTCCCTAGCATTCTAGGTCATTTGGCCTCCGGGAATAGAGCATATTCTTGATGTGATGCTCGGAGCTGCTGTGCTGAGCTATTCTGCAGGCTGCACGTGGCTTATTGGAGCCCCTGCAGGCGCCCAGGAGAAAGGTCATGACACGCTGATCCTGCAATCTCTCGGCTTCCTGCCTTCCAAGGTGTAGATGACTAATGAATAAACCGCTCTCTGCAGGATCAATACATTGATCGGCCCTGAGTCGCAGGGCAGAGAGGCGAGAGCACCATATGGACAGCCCTCCCAGTTTGCTGCTAGTGGAGAAAGACCACGCTGTCAGCTTCTGTGTTTGGACATGCAAAGAGCAGGTGTTCACTCCCTTGATAAAGGGGCGGCTCCACCAAACACATGGGCATGTATGGTGATCTGCCTGGCACACCAATTCATCACTTCAAGGATTAACCAATGAAAGCTCGCAAGACATTTGACAGGAAGTTGTTGGGTTATTTAGGAGAAAAAGGTGGCTCATTTTCTATTTGAAGTATTCACGTTTGTACCCTAAGATTGAGGGTGGAGTAATGAGTTCATGGGCATGTCATCTACGAGGTCCCAGAGGGCATAAGATTAACCTCTTAAGTGCCAAGACTTGCATAATAGCCTGGCAGTTCTAAAGCACTATAACTGATGTGAAAATTGAATTTCTTTTGGTGGAACGTCCCTCTGTGCACAGCGACTGCTTTGATGCTACTGCTATTTCCTGCATACTCGGCTGCACAGGTGGCCCTTACTCTTTCCGTGGAAACACCCGGGTGTTTCACAAGCTCCCCCAGATCCAGCCTTCTCAAGGATCCCGGGTTTTTAGAGATTTCGTCAGGTAGAAAAGCTTTCAGTAGCTCAGCAGCGGAGGATCCAATGTAGACGGACACGTGGGAGAGACTTTAGGGATCTGTTTAAGGGGGAGAGGCTTTAACGGTCCTTCAAGTGGAAGAGTATTTGTGATCCAATCAAGAAGCAGAAGCTTTATGGCAGCAATCAAAGTTTGGAGACATAATGGATTCATTTAAGTCAGATCACAGAAGCTTTACGGATTAATTAATGTGAGACAGCATTTTGAATCCATTCAGGAAAGTTGCCCTTTAAGTGATCCATTGAAGTTTCAACTGTAGTGTAGATGCATTGCAGCATGGGAAGGCTGAGAGATCAATTTAACGGGGAGAGACTTTAAGAAAATAATTCAAGTGACATTTACATAAGGAATCCATGCACATGAGAGAGATCTAAGTGATCCACTGAAGTGGGGGGGACTTTAGGAGACGTGAGAAATGTCAAGAGATCCATTAGAGTGACAGGAGTTGAGCAATCTAATCGGGGGACAGAGGTTTTAAGAGATTCGCCAGAAAATGATTTATAATTTAAATCAAGGGCACGGAGGCCATGATTTTAGTTGTGCCATCCTGTATCGAGCTGCTCTCATATTTGGCTGATTCTTGATAGATGCAAAAGTGCTGTATATTGGGTGATGATTCCTTGGAAGAGGCATGATCAGATAGTCGTGCACCGAGGGTAATGCGCATCATGCAGACTGTGAATCGCATAGTTTGGGCTGATATTATGCTGCACCACAGCAGTGGCACACATCTGTGTGTTTTACTTTGGCTTTACTCAGTGTTTGCAATTGCATCAATTGCAATGCTTCCCTATTGGACAAATAGAGGTGTAGTTAAGGTGGTGCATGGCCAATGACTGACAGAAACAACCATTGGCAAAGCCAGTAGTTTGGGCGTTTGCTGCTATGTTTTGCATTTTGCATTTATAGGCACCAAGGTGCAAGGTGGAGAGTGCAAAGTTTCGAAGGAAGATGCAATAAGGGGCACAGGTGTGCAAGAGAGTGAGAAGGAAAGAGAGTGGGGTAAGGGAGGAAACGATTGATGCCATGGATGATGATCAAGAGGAAATATGACGGAGAAAGGTGGAGAGTGAGAGGGTAAAAAATAAAGCCAGAGTGTGGGAGGAAGGATGAGCAGGGTAGATTGGGGTGGGGGTACAGAGAGTGGGCGAGGTTGGGGGGCAGAGTGATTGGGGGTAGGGTGGGGGGGTAGATAGAGTGGGGATAGGGTAGGTGGATGGGGTAGAGAGGGGTGGTAGTGCAGGTTGATGGAGGCAGAGAGAGCGATGGTAGAGTGTGGGGGTAGGGTGGGTGTAGACAAAGTGGGTGAAACAGCAGGCACAAAGGGCACTGCCGGTAGGGTGGGTTGGGGTGGGTAGAGTAGGGTTAGGGTATGTGTGGGTAGAGAGAGTGGGGGTAGGATGGATGGGGTAGAGAGAGTGTGGGTAGGGTGGGTGTGGGGATAGAGGGCTCAAAAGAGATGGGTGAGTGTAGAGGAGGGCTGGGTGTAGAGAGAGAGTGAGATAGGGTGGTTGTGGGTAGAGAGAGCGAGATATGGTGGGTGGGCTGAGGGAGAGCGAGGTAGGGTGGGTGGGGTAGGGTGGGTTGGTGGGGGAAGATTGGGAGTAGGGTGGGTGGAGTAGAGAAAGTGGGGGTTGGGTGGGGGTAGAGAGGGTGTTGACAGAAAGTGGGGGTAGGTGGGTGGGTGTAGAGAGAGCGGGGATAGGGTGAGGGTAGAGGGAGTGGGGGCAAGGTGGTGCGGGCTAGAGTGAGCAGGGGTAAGTTGGTTGGGGATAGAGAGTGTGAGGGTAGGGTGTGTGGGGTAGAGAACAGTTTAGTGTAGAGAGAGCAGGGGTACGGTGAGTGGGGATAGAGAGAGCAAGGGTAGGGTGGGTGGGGGTAGAGAAAGAGGGGGATAGGGTGGGTGTGTGGGGTTAGAGAGAGTTTGGGGTGGATGAGTGCCTGTAGAGAGAGCTGAGTAGGCTGGGTGGGAGTAGTGAGAGCAGAGGAAGGTTGGTTGGATGGGAATAGAGAGAGCCAGTGGTAGGGTGTGTGGGTGGGGGTAGATATAGCGGGATAGGGTGCGTGAGGGTAGATAGAGTGGGGGTAGGGTGGGTGCCTGGGGGTAGGGTGGGTGGCTGCAGAGACGGTGGGGGTTGGGTGAGAGAGTATGCGAGTAGGGAGGGGGTTGGGTGAGAAAGTATGGGAGTAGGGTGGGTGCCTGGGGGTAGAGAGAGTGGGTGTAGGATGGGTGGGGTTACAGTGAGTGGGATAGGGTGGGAGGGTGTCAGTAGAGCGAGTGGGGTTAGGGTGGGTGAGGGTACAGAGAGTTGGGGTACAGTGGGTTAGTATAGGGTAGGTGGGTGATGGAAATTGGTTGGGTACAAAACATGAAGAACAAAGCAGCCTCGGAAGGACTTGTCAAAAGTAGCCCAAGATAGCACCAATAAAAACCAACCAACTCACGTAATGGGGCTGGGGTGGGTGGGTAGGGGTTGCAAGTGGGGGAAGGGTGGGGATAGAGAGGGTGGGCGAGTATAGGGTTGGTTGAGTGATCGAAATTGGTTGGGGACAATAACATGAAGAACAGAGCAGCCTCAGAAGGACTTGTCAAAAGTAGCCCAAAATAGACCAAACAAAAGCCAACCAGCTCACATAATGGGGTAGGTAGGGGTAGAGGTAGAGAGAGTGGGGTGGGTAGGGGTAGAGAGAGTAGGCGTGGGGTTGGTGGGGTAGAGGGAATTGGTGTGGGTGATAAGGCCCAACAAGGCTGAAACACGTGTATGGGGTTGCTGTTGGTACTCTTGTTCAGAGAGGAATTGCCATAGCATTTCGGTGCTGGACTGCCCATGTGGGTGGGACAAATACTGATATGCAAATGGTTATTTCCCATCTGTGAAAGGTACAGTGAGCAAAAAGCGTGTGCCGCAAACTCTCATCTCAGAACAGGTTATCATGACATGTCCTTTCTGGAGAGGAGCGCCTGCTTCCTTTTATTGAAATATTGAATCACTGCCAGCTGGGAAATGGAAAGCCAAGCAACCAACTTGCATCTTTGAAAGCAGCTGATTGGAGCAAATATTGTTAAGGAAATTCTCATTGGGTAGTATGGTGGAGGAGTTGGAAAAAGAGATTTTAGTGAGTTGGGGGTTTCATGCCATGGCATTGCCCCTTGCGATGCCAACCAGATATTCTCAGTTCAGGACTCCCATTCCTTCTCTTTCCCTTCTGTAACAATGGTTTCGGCAATTTTGTGGCTCAAGTGCCACAAAAATTCACCAAAACCAAAAAGAGAAAGAGAGACGGCGAAAGTGGACTATGGCGAAATGGGGGCAGTTTGATGGGCTGGCAGGAAGGAATAGAGTACAGTATTAGTGGAAGGTTGGGGTAAGGTTTTACAAAAGAGGGGAGAAAGGTAGGTGACCTCATTTGCCCTCTTCCCATGGGCAAGATGGACAGCTCTCTCTGTGGCATATGTGCTATATAAGCAACTAATGTGCCATAGGATCATGTTCCCTCCTTGCCTCATTTTTATACCCACCTTCCTGCTGCCTTCTTAACTCTTGGTGCCATATGACCTTCCTTGCCATTCCTCCTGCATTCTGTGATGTTACCGCATTTGGGTAAAAAGCATGATACAAGTAACTAACATGGCATAACCATGTTCCCTCCTTCCCCACCTCCTTGCTCATTACATTCTACTTCTCTGTGCCTTTGCCCCATCGTCTCTACCATGTTATCTTCCACCTTTCTATGAATCCCTCTTCTCCGCAGCACTTTAGGGTGGCTTCCATGTTCCCCATTTCTTTGTCCATCACCCTCCTCATTTATTCCCCCTAAACCACTTGTGGCGGTAGACATGTGGCAAAAGGTGCTATACAAAATATTTCATGGCACCTTCATTCTTCTACCCCTTCCTCTGCACTAGCTCCTCCTTCCCTCTTTGCTCCATCTTGCTCATGTCCTGTGCTCCCCTCTTCTGCATCCTCTGAGTGCTTTTGGGCAGCCAAAAGGTGGCACAAGTGTTGGTGTTATACAAGCATGTAACATAACATAGCATAAAACGTTTACAAGATAGACACGAGGGTATCCATGCTTGATATTAATCATAACCATAAACCAACTTGAGACTCATTTTCAATTTCAAAATTAGTTAATGTATTAATATGTTAACAACATGTCATCATTTGGTTGCTTTTACTCTCAACACAGTATACCTAATATTTTTGAAAAATATCTTTTACTAAACTTTTCATCAATATATAAGAAATGTCTGACACATACTACAGTGCCCACTAATCATCCCATTCAAACACCTCATTCATACCTAAACTGCTCCTTATAACACTTGCCTAAAGGGCATCAGTGCTATAAAGACATTACAACATTCAAAGTTCAAATACCAGTATCGCTCTTCTATTATTTTAAAGAGATGTTTTCGTCCTCATAGGCCTTGCAACTAATCGCCAGAACTATATAAGGGCTAGTTCTTTTAATAACACAATGCTAGGCCTTTACAAAATTCAAGAATATCTATCCACCGGTTGAAACCCTGTATCTCCCATGTTCTACTGCATCCCATATGTTGGCGCATCATTAGTATAGTACAGGACTTCTACGCTCACAACTCGTGTGGTTTTCTTCATCCAACTGCGATTTCATGAGTCCCCCATTGGATTCCACTTTCGCCAATATCTGCAAGCAGTCCATATGATCACAGTTAGTTGTATTGTGATCCATCACCAACCAATATGTGGAATATGGAATTAGTTCAAAAACACCCAGAAGTGGTATATGCACTCACAATGGCCTTCTCTATTCACTGCAGTGACCGTCTTGTCTTGAAAACGCAGTACGATTCGTCACATCCTGTGCCCAACATTAATTCCTCAAACTGCGCCAGGCATAGAAAACACCAAATTACTGTTGTATTATCTCTGCCGGGGTCCCGTATTCACACTGTCATTCGTATCACTTGTTCTCAGTCGACCACACAATGTCCTTCAAACCTCTGAGTAGGACACTTAGATTACACTGGGCAACACACACAGATTATCTGTCCAGATTGACAAAACTAGACATACATTCGTGCTTGCAACCTCAGATCTGTCTTCAGTGGTAAAGTCTGCTGTCAACAACCTAAAACCTGCTGGGCCAGAAGAAGATTGAACTTGCTTGGTTCAAAGATCAAAGATGTGGGACAACTGAGCACTCGATCTTGCACTAAGGGAAGACCAACCAAAATGCAGAAAGACTCTGAAGACCACTCTCTTCCAACCAGCCTTCGCGCTCGAGGCAAGCGCACTGATATCTGGTTGCATTCATCAACACGACTGTTAAACCACAGACAGAATCACCCAACAGCAGCAGCCGTCTTGCTCCTGCATGGTGACGCTCGCTTTAACTGCCTCTTATTTTCTATGCCAAACCCAATTGTAATCTTCCCTGTTCCCGGTTACCCTTCACGTCACCCACCCCCGATCACTTGCTTGCCTAATTGCAGGTTGGAGGGTAAATACTTGCCTACAGCATGGCACCCATCACCAATGAATGAATAAACAAATAAGTTGTCGGATAATTGATACAGAGTCGCGCTCTGAAACACCTTTGTATGAGCGCGATATAAATAAAATATCAATTCAATTCAATACAGTAGAGTGTGGCTTACACACATCGGGGGATAATGAATTCCGAGTTTGCCCTAAGATTGTCTCATTAACCTGCTGACTGAGCCATCTATCAAAATCCCCCAAAGGTTTTACTAATCTGAGCCAGCAACACATGCACTGCTCCAGTAATAGTAGTACACTTGTTTATTGTGAATATATTTAATAGAACAATACAACTTTCAAAAACAATACTCATATCAACCAATTCATCATAATAAACACATAATAATTACATACAGTACATACACTAATCAATTACAACATCATAATAATTTAAATTTAAGAATGACCATCACACTCAGGTTTTGGTAAATCAGATATCAGTCGGATGTCAGTTTCGTTTTCCATCAACATTTTTGCAGTTCTTGCACCGATGGTTTGGGGAGAAGCAATTCAAGACATCGCTAGACTCTACAATCATGAGCCCGATGCTGTAGAGGCCGGCTGTCTGAAGATGCAAGTCTCAGTGGCACTACCAATATTGGACGGGCTTGCAAGAACAGTTCGTTGACCTTGCTTTTGGCTTGGCAGCATTACCTAGGAAAGGGTTTGCCAGAGAAACACACCATGGACGCAGGATCAAAGGAAACAGCCTGCTAACTACACACATTGTTAGCCATATAAGTGGTTTGTCAAGTCATGTCTGCAGTGACGGTGTAGCACCAAATATCAAAATACAAGATCTTAAACAGATCCTGTACATACCGGCCACTACGGGCAATATCTTCTCAGTCACACCTCGCTGCTGGGAGACCAGTAAAAGGCCCAGGATGAATTCCTATTACTTTCCATGTCCACAGAACACATTTTACTGTCAACAGCACTCTCTACACAAATCTAAGATTAAATATCGGACTTTGGTAGATTCCCATACGCCGGGATGGAGTTGATCAGTTTATTAAGGTAATCTGTACCATAACCTCAGATGTACCAACTCGCAGAACTGTCCCCAGCTAAGGTAATTTTTATAATTTCACGCACAACGTTCCCTCAACAGAATTGCATCACTAACACATTGCCTACCACACACATGCATTGCTATACTTGTGTGGACATCACAAGGATTCACACAGGGGAAGTGAGGATATGTTTTACTACTTAGGACTCAAAGGGCAAATGGATGAATTTTTTGATACTATACGATACTTGAGAGGACCTCGTTGACTGGCACACAGCCTACCAATAAGCACTCCATGTCGGTCCTCACTAAGGTCGGAAAACATGGGACCTGTTGCGCTTAATTGACTATTTTCTACTCTTCGCCACATGGATTCTGCTCATGTATGTTAACATGTATTACACCGATAGAAATTGAAAAGATTTCAAGAGTGCTGAAAAACTTAAAAGACTTAAACAGAAGAAGTTACTAATATTATTAAGATCATGCACTTCACCTTAGTTAAGGTTCAGCCCATTTTTTAGACGGATATTATAAAAACATGCAGGGGAGTTGCTAGGTCTGGAAAAGACCCGGGGCTGAGCTGATGTCGGAACTGTTGGGACTGGGGGCTAGCTAGTCTTTTGGCTGTAGCTCCTGAGATTCTATCCGGGGCTACAACCAAAAGATCAGGGGCTATAGCCCCCTTAGCCCCCCCCCCCCTAGCAACGCCCCTGAAAACATGTCAGCAAAATGAAAGCCAGGCCCAGCCTAAGTTATAAAAGACCAAATGTACACAGGGGCACCATACCTAGCTCACTTGTACAATACCTCTTTGCAAACAGGGACATTCCCAAACTCCTTTATGCAAGCCGCCCTCTGACCCCTTCTAAGAAGTGCTCCTATGATCCAGAGGGGCTGGCCACAGCTTCCCATCCATGGGTAAAATTCTTGAAACACTGACCACGTGCCAACTACAAGAATGCAGCAAAAAGGTGAACCTTTCCCATGACCGGCAATCAGGCTTCTACCCAAACCACACCACTGAAACTAGACAGATGGATATTAAAGAGGCAATGCTTAATATCCTGGACAAAAATGGAAAAACTGACCTCATCTTTCTTGTTCTCTCAGCCGCATTTGTTATGGTTGATAAGAACATTCTCCTGGACAGAATATATTATAACCATGTCCTTGGAGGCAACATAACCCCATGCTTGTTGTATTTCATTAAGCAACAGACCTGCAGAGATCCAAAGAAAAGACTTTGCATCTTTCACCCAAATTCTGTAATGTGGAGTTCCACACGACTCCTCAATATCCACCTGGATGTGTAATGGCTGTCCAGTTGCAGGCCCTTTTGACACCTATGCAGAGACGTGTCAGCCTTATGCGAATGGCACCCAGTTGTTTAAGTCAAATCTGACTTGCAAACAATGGCAAAATCGTGGCACTTTGCTTTAATGCAAAGAAAACAGCAATTCTTCACATAGGTTTCAACACTCGCCTGGTAATACCTGTCATTGGGCAAACTACTCCGTCTCACATCAAACTCTACAACAACATCGACGAACTTGGGATCATTTTCATCTCAAACTTGCCTTTCTGACACCCTCATTAAAAGCGCACATCTACAGCTCCACGCCAATCAAAACAGCCTTACCATCTTAACTGTGAACCACAAAACTGAACAAGTACAATTCCTAGATCTAATTAATTAAGACTAGTGCAGTCTCGCATAGATGGGTATGTCAAGCACCTCATAAAGCTATGGCAAATAGTACAAAACAGAAGTGCAAGCCGTGAAATGTGATCAATAGACTTCATCACATTTGGCAACCCTAAAATCGCTGAGCTGTCTCCCACTTGAGATGAGAATTGAAATTACTAATGAGCTAGGCAAGAGCAGAACCACAAATGCTTCAATAGAACCTTAAAAAAAATCTTAGAGAAGCATACATAGTGCCATAGTTCCCAACACTGAAATATCTGGACACAAATAACCAGTAGCACTTTAGGCGCCCGGCAAATGGCCTGTTGGCCCCAAATGAACTACTCCCAACCAGTTCTGTTTTAATGCAAATGTTTGCCAAATGTAACTTTTGTGTATGCCTTTATAACCCTAAACATATTATGTTGTATGATTTAAATATCCTGACTCGTTTATTCATTCCTTGTTTAACCGTAAATGGTTTCAGTGCTGTGCTGTAAAATGCTTTAATTCCACTGTCTCTGCACTTTTCATGCTGTATTATGCAAGCTCCCGGAAGCGATTAACCATGGGAGCTGTGCATATACAATTCACAACCAATTAATACCTACATTGTAAAGGGTCTGTATATACATTCTGTCTATCAATTAATTCACACAGAATTCAGTTTGTATTAAAGATGAAAGCCTCCATTTTGTGATCCCCTTCGACATCTTGTAATAGGAATTAACCTTAGGGGGCAACGGCATGTGCAGCCTTCTAAACCATTATAGCAGAGAATGTTTGGTGTGAGGGGTTGCTGCTGTAACCAGAGATATTCCCTGGGGCCAATGGTGCACTAGGAGCATTATCTTTAGTTTTCTGTTGCATGTAAATAGACAATCACCTAGCACGTCCGACCTTTGCACCATTCTCCTAGCATTCAACACCCTAGCACCAAATCCAGCATCAGAGCCAGAAGCTATATATCTCCTCCTTGTAAACCATGCATGAAGCCAGTGGCGGTTGGTGATTTTTTTAAGGGAGGGACCTACATATTTCCCCCAAATATGCTGGAGCGATCGAGCTTAGGGACAGAGCCTGAACCTATCAAGTTGGGTTCGGGGGCTTCCTCCTCCCAAGACATTTTTTAAAATAATGTGTTAAAATGGTACATTTTACAGCATACCACAGTACAGAATGGCTAGACTAGCTGCACCAACATGCCAATCTAGCCACGCAATAACCGGATCATGCTTGCTTTAAAATGTCATGCCACAGTAAGAAATGGCTAGACTGGCTGCATTAAAAAGTCTGTCTAGCTACATAATAAAAAATTGTTATGCTTGCTTTATCAAAGATGCCCAATACAACATGTCATGCCACAATAGGAAATGGCTAGACTAGCAGCACCAATATGCCAATCTAGCCACACAATAACACTGATAATGCCTGCTTTATCAAAGATGCTGTATACAAAATGCCATGACACAATAAGAAATGGCTAGACTGGCTGCAGTCAAATGCCTGTCTAGCTACATAATAAACCATTGTTATGCTTGCTTTATCAAAGATGCCCAATACAAAATATCATGCCACAGTAAGAATTGGCTACAATAGCTGCACCAAAATGTCAGTCTAGCCATGTAATAACACTTATCATGCTTGCTTTATCATAGATGCCCAGTAAAAAAAAATGCCATGCCTGCCCCCTGGTGCGCCAGTGCCTGGCACGCACTGGAGGATTTAGGGGGCAGATTATGTATGCAAAGCGCTGCAGTCCCAGGGGAGAGCCATTGCATTTTTTACTGAGCATAGGTGCCCAGTAAAAAATGCCATGACAGCCCCAGGAGGCCCCAAGCGCCTCCCAGACACACATTATCAACTGTGTGCATGCAAGGCACTGGGGGGCACAAGCATTGCATTTTATTTACTGCCCATCTATCATAGATTCCACTTAAAAAATAGAATGCCTTCCCCCTGTGCCCACCAGCATCTCACACGTGCAGATAATCCATTATGTGTGAATGGGAGTAAGTGGGTGGATCAGGAGTCAGGTATGACATTGCATGTGAGGCGCTAGATTTCCCAGAGTACTGGCAAGGCATTCTTTACTGGGCATACTCATGAAAAAAAGATGGGCCTGCCCCCTCGACCCCCTAGTGCCTCACAAGCACACAATCAATATGATTATGTGTGTATGCATGGCACTGTGGGGCCCAGGGGTCAGGCATGGTATGTTTTACTAGGCATCTATCATAGATTCCCAGATGGAAAAAATGACATGCTTTCCTCCTGAACCCCCCCCCCCCGCCCCAGCTCCTCACACAATCAATTTGATTATGTGTGTATGCGAGGCCCTGGGGTGCATGGGTCAGGCGTTATATTTTTACAGGCCATCTCTCTCACATGCTCAGTAAATAAATGACATGCCTGGGCCCCCCAGCGCCACAAACATGCACACAACCAATGTGATTATGTGTGTATGCGAGGTGCTGGGGGGACAAGGGGGCAGGCATGGCATTTTTTACTAGACATCTTTCATAGATGCCCAGTAAAAAAATAATACCATGCCTGTCCCCTGCACCTTTCAGCAACTCGGAATCGGATTTTGCCAGTGGGGAGGGAGGGACGTGCATCAAAGGCATTGTTGTACAACCCCCACACCTCCAGTCACCAAACTCAGCTCCTTGGCCCAGCACACACATACACACACAAACACACTGCATTGACTTAACATTCACACGCAGCATGCACTGGCTCATTACACAATTGCACCCATCATCATACAGTTACTCATAACACAAGCAGACACACATCCATACACATATTTCAATTAACATAAACTTCGCTTGTTTCCTCCCAGCGCTCCAGCTCCCTCGTAGCATGAACAGGAGGTAGGAAGCATATGCTTCCTGGCTCCTGCACATGCACGCAGAAGCCAGAGCAGTTGTAAGGAAGCTCCCCGCTCTACCTGTATGTGCGGGGAAGTGCAGGAGCGCCCCCTCGCATATACAGACACGCAGTTCCCATGCCAGCATTCCCAATAGGCTATGCAAGTCTAGGGAAACAAAACACCTCAGACTTGCATGATTCATTGAGCATGCCCAGCTGGGGAACAGAACTGGCAAAGGGAAACCGTGTTTCCCTTTGGCAGTTCAGACAGCCCAGAAGTGCTCTCTGAACTGCCAAAAGCAGCTGAAGGACCGCTCAGTGTTTACACTGCGCTAGTTCCTCTGCTCCCCCATAATGGGAGGGGTGACGGCTGGTCAGCTCCCCATTATAGAGGAGCCACCACTGCACAAAGCATTCTTCATTCCAGTTGCCAAGCCACTTCCACACACCTGCCTCTTTACAAACCACAGAATAAAAGCCTAAAACATAGAAAAGTAACTAACACCAGAAAGCAAGGACTAAAAGCACAACGGCAACACAGTACAACTTCCCCATACAGATAAACAGGTGCCCTCAAGCAGGTACCACCGTTTACACCATTGAGGAATCAGTGCCAGCACTGCATCTGGTGACCAGAGAACCCTGAATGCCCCTTACTACAATGAACCTCAGCCAGCACAACAGCCAGAGAACGGTGCACCCTAGCATGCACCACAGGGTAATTAAACCCACCCAGAAAGACAGCTGTAGAACAGTGCACCTTCTCAAATGCCACACTACAGTGAAGCACGTCACGTTTCAACATGTGATGGACTATGCACCATTTGCCAAGAAACACACCCAGCACCAACAGCTGGTGAACTGTTCAACCTCATATGTGCCACTCTGTCTTTAAATCGATGCATGGCAAACAACAGGGTCCCCATGAACTCACATGTGCACCTTACAGAAAAAGTGTGCCATACACAACCAGCCCAACTGCTGGCGCCCACGTGCACCCTCGTGCTGATGAACAGAACATTTAGTGAAGACGTCTGGACAATCGTGTGAACCACAGACAGCACCCAGAGGAAATGCTGCAAAAGATGTACCCACACATGCAACACCTCCACTCACACTGCACCCAGTATTGCAACAACTCCACTCACACTGCCCCGAGAATAACTCGCATGCAATCCATAGAGCTAAGTGATAGCAGCAAATTGTAATACACACATGCTTTGCTAATCACACCTTGATAAACAGAAGGTGCAAACTTCAAAGTGGATTTCTGAGGAGGCTGTAACACATAAAAATAAAACAAGTAATGCGTGAAACCCAGGAAGGAGGGTCATTGGTGAGGAAGGATAGCCCAGGGGCAATGGGTTTGTCTTGGAAGCAAGCCAACGCAGAGCCACACAGGTTCGAATCTCGATCCCCTGCTTAGAAAACACAACGTTGGTATTAAGCGCATATAAATGAGCAATTAAATAAATAAATAAATTATCAAGGGTAGAAGAGCAGCCCCTTACCTCAGTATGCACACATACACATGCAGCTGCAAAATGTCTCTAGTAACTAATCGGTCCACCGTTTTTTACACAATTTACTACCCCACTGCACTGTACTCCTGACCTATTTGCACGGATGTCAAATTTGTTGGGTTGAGCTTCAGGTATGTGTTTGTCATACAGGCTTTGATGGTGTTGCAGCAAGTCCTGAGGCATGAGAAATCCTGGACAGCACTTAACAATTAGATACAATTGGGTATCATTGGAGTGAGAAGTTGGGATCCTTAAGAAGGGAGCCCCAATGGTTCCATCTGTAGATGAAAGATCACCAGGGAAGGTATTGAGCCTTGTGGGACTCTGCAGGTGACCAGGCGGTGTTCTGGGATAATCTAGCCCTTCCCTTCTCCCCAGGCTTGGGTTAGCACAGGTCAACGTTTGAAAACCCGTTAGCCACACCCCAAATTCATGAGTGGGTCTTCATGATATGATATGATATGATATGATATGGCATTTGTAACGCGCCTATACACAAGTGTTTCAAGGCAGGTGCAGTCTGCTCTGCTAGGTGTTCGGTCCGGTTTCTCTTCTGTTGCTCTTGCGCCAATTGGCATTTCTCTGCTGGGGTCCAGAGGCTGTTTGTCACCTGAGTTGTTTGGCCTTGGTGGCTGCCACCTGGCATTCAGGGGCTTTTAGTCCAGAAATAATTAAAAGAAAACCGCCAGAAATGGGTTGGCAAGGGATTGTGCAAAACACTGTGGCATCCAAGGTATCATTTAAGATGCATTCATGGGGTTTTCAGGGACTGGGGCCCTCCTAAATCCCTCGCCCCACCACTGGGGTAGGATCAACTCTGACATATGCCCTGGTAGACCGCCTACCCAAGGTGGGCTGAGATCCCTGTCCCCCCCCCCCGGCAGGGTCCAGTCCGTGACCCTATCAGTTCATCAAGATCTGACCAGGTGCGATGACTTGTAGACAGTGATTGTGGTGTGGTATTTTCAATATCCACTGCGTTGCATCACCCTCTGTGGCACCCAGCATTTCAGTATCGACTTTTCCTTAACTTGAGTTCCAGCAACTTACCTGAATCCCTACTGTACCTCATCCACCTTGGGACCGTCTCTCCCTTCTTCTGTTCCCATCCACCAGTTAACTCACAGTTGGACATGGGGACAAGGTGAATGGTAGCGTAGTTACCAACACGATCCATTCCAATCTGTAGGTGCTTAACCAGTCCTGGTTTTTTTTCTGTGCATTCTGGCACTTGTTGTGCGAGTTTTATACGGAGAAATGTAGAAGTAGACGTCCCAGAATTCAAAGTATAAACCAGGACTGGATAAGCACCTACAGATTGGAATGGATCATGTTGGCAACTATGGAGTAGCGAGAGGCATGAAGATTGAAAGCATGGTAGGACATAGACTGGTGAAACATGGAAGAGCGCATAACTACCAGGAAAATTGGAGGAGCGAAGCAACTAAGGCGTTCAGAAGGGGGTACGCAAAATTAACAAAATGCACAATATCAGTCTACCCTGTTACAATACAGGAAGTGGCCACTTGGTGAGATAATATCGGGTGCACCATGTTATAATCAGACCAGACCAAGTTGCCATTAGCATAACTGGAACCTGTGACCTGCATATTGCACACATTTGAATTGCTTATTTTATTTGTTTATTGTGTGGTTTGGTTATACCACCCTGTTGCCAAGGATGAGATACCTCGTCCTTGGCACTTAAGGGGTTAAGGAAACCGAAAACGTTAGAAGGCATTAAATGGCGAAATACCAAAATCGACAAAAAAGGCCGTGGCACTGAGGGGGGGGAACCCATGGCAGTTAAAAGGTTAAGCGTACGCAGGAGCTGTTCAGGTGACTGAGAACTGCACAGGTTTGCATGGTAAACAGCGCTGGTCATCGGACCAGATTTTCCAGGATCCGGCAAAAAATGTCTCCCTGGATCTCTGATCTGGGAAATACACGTGCCCCTTTTATGGGTTTTAGCTTTTTCTATCTGCTTTTACTGCCAAAACCGGGATTCAAACTCATGCTGTTGGGAGACACTTATCCACGAGACTACTTGAATTTCTGGTCAGGGACTCTGAAAATATGCCTGGTAGGAGTACAACTTTGTAGGTTTAAAAGGTATACACCTTTTATACTTTGCATGCAACATTATAGGAAACGCTCATGCTCCCTTGGGTGATTTCGCAGATATGAATGAGTTAACTCCCAAAAGGGAAATGTTTATTCATGGGGGGGGTTGAGAAAAATCTCCTGACACCCCTACCCCGCAGGGCCCCACAATACCATACCCCCTTCGCTAGTGGGATCCCACAGCTAAATATTGCCATTTGCAGTACTGATGGCAATAGTATACCTTGTTCCAATAAAAAGTAAATCTAGTAAAGATAGCAGAAGATGATGATATCAGCTCCTTGGCAGAGGCAGGTGCTTACAGAAGCAGGTGGGCACCAGCAGCAGTTTGACCCTTGATAGCGCACAAGCAAGAGGAGTGCAGGTGTAATCAACTTGACAACTACAGGGAACTCTGGAGTTTTTGTGGTGGGCCTCTGCACCGTTGGCCTCTTTTGAGTGGGATAAATTAAAGAATGTGTTGCAAAGCTTCCAGTATATGGCTACATGAGGCCACCTTGAAAAACCATTTCCTTGGCCACTTTCCGTACTCAGTCCAGCCCTGCTCGACACATGTATAATTCTATATTGTTCATTAAGGATAAGGAACAGGTTGTGATTTCACCAACTCTGTGAGGATTTGCAATAAGTAGGACACACTTGACCTCTGCTGTAGTACCCAACCAGCTAACAGGACCAGGCATTACACATTAAAGATGTTCCAGCTGCAGGGGGTTCCTTTTCAGAAATGTTGAACCAACCAGTCTGCACCCTCTTAACTTGCTGTTCCACAATGCTACCACTGCCTCTCTTTTGGCCTATCACCAAATTCATCACCCAGCCATTGGCCGACTCTGCTCAGTAATGCTGCGCTGCTGCCTAGATCCATGTACAAAGTGTGACACGGCTCCTCCTTTCTTCTGATCCCTTCTGTGGAAATTTGTGGCCTGGCTCATCCATCCTCTCTTTCACTGACGCACAGCCAAATGCACACTCCACCCCCGGTACCACCAGTCTTCAATAACTAGTACCCCAGGGCCCATGCACACATGGTAAGCAGTGTTCACAAATGAAAATGAAATGCTCTCCGCCATACGAGCATGTTGGAGATTGTAATTGTGAGCGCCGCTTGCCATGCAACATTGGTAGGCAGTGCTCACAATCAAAAGTAGATGCTGACTGGCATGCCAGAATGGCAGGCAGTGTTTACTCACTTTGCACTGCAGAGTGCAAATGTGAAGGTCAAAAGGCAGCGTACATGCTTGTTCACCGCCGTTTGCCATTCACATATGGACCCCACAGTGCAAATGACCAGAATGTGGCAGTGGGGACCAGCTTACGTTAAAGTGTAAAGGTAACGGCTCCCCACAGTCCAATTACGATTTTCAAGAACATGAGCCCCTTAGAATTTCAGAGATCTTTACAAATAATTGATCAAGTGATTTGCCCAATCTAGTATTCGGCCTTCATGATGAATGTATGACTTATTCCCAGTGTCATTTGGTGTGCTCAATGTATTTTCATATTTAGATAATAAGTCTCTGATTTGTATTTTGCTTTTGACAGTCGCTCTTCTTTGATTTCCCTATAGAACTGGTGACATGTCTTGGCTAACTGGTAAAGGATCGTAGCATCGGGCAGACTTGCAGTGATGCAAGAAGAGCTGAGTTGACGGAAACACGGACAGAAAAATATAAAAATCAGCACTCATTTTTCCAAAGGTTGCCAAAATTCCTATACTCGCTTGAAGAAGTCAAGGAGAATTAGAAACTAATCGTGGCAATAAAGGATTTATCGGCTAATGCATTGAATATAATCCCATGGAATCAAAGAGCCATTATGAGAACGGGGTATTCTCTCCCCGCTGATTCGCCGGGAGTCCATCCAGAATACAGAGTCGGCTTCTCCAATAAAGACACATCTCCTAACTCAAGCACTGTTGATTCCTTTGGGGGAGTCATGGAAAGGAGGGCATGCCGGCAACAACTCCTTTGAGGATTGATAAACATGGAAGTTCACCCCTGGCTTCGAACATTCATGTAATTAGAAACATTGCAAAAAGTGGAAGAGATTACTTTTTAAATGCTTAAAATGTATGTATTGTTGTAGAGATATTTTTTTAAGTGTCCCTGTTGAACCTGGGGGAACGTGTAAAAGGAGGACCTGAGGTGGTCATAAATGAAGGTTTCAAACAGCTCCGAAGCGGTCAGGTTTGGGAGCAGCAAGGCAGACCTAGGGTATCTGCTCTGCACTAAATGCTCTGGCACCCGATTAGCAGTTTAGCACCTGCTATGTATTGGCAGCCATTTTGTAATGTACAGGGAGAGTGTGAGCCTTTGTACAATGCCCACAAACTAAAGAGATCTAATGAGTGAAATGAAGGATACACCAATCATTGGGTTGTCAGCCATCTGAACTTCTTCCATGAATGCGGTGGCATGTGGCTATCTGGACAAGTTGATCTGGAATAAACTGTGGTTTGCTGATGTGCATTTATGAAAAAACACATGTGCCTGTGACCTAGAATGCTACCGAGATGCCTGCACGCTTAACTTGGAGCTGGATACAGCCATGTGCCTGCAGTGCTAGGACTGTTCCAAACCTTAGTCTTCAGTTGATGGCATTTCTTCAGTCTGATATACATTTTTGCCACTTTAACAGGCATGTAGTTCTGCAATGTGTCATCTTAAGGATTAAAATTGGCTGTTCCTTGAGTACCAAGTCTTTTTTGCCGTGATTGGACTGCAGGGCAACATTCACTTTAAGGACACTGCATGAGGACACTGCATGTGTGGAACAATCATGAAATATGATTGGGTAGCAAAGAAGATGAATACCTCATTACGAGTTTGGAGGTATCAGCAGTGCTAATTGTACATTATTAAATTACTACTATCATTGGTGGTAGTGGTAATTTGCAACATGATTCTGACATCATGGGACTACATTGTGGAGGGGTAGTACCAGATGTGGTAATCAGCCCAAAAGCTGCCACTGTAAGTGGAGGCAATACCTCCACTCACAAGCAGGGCTTGTCTAGGGGGTTTTCAAACCCATAATCGAGTGGGGAGGTAAAGCAGGTGATGTTTGGAAATGTCATCTATTTTGCACTTACGTTGATTGAATGATTGATTGATTATTTATTATGCACCTATTCACAAGTGTTTCAAGGCACAAAAAGGCAAGGGAGGGAGAACAGAGGGAGGACAAGACAGCAATCTTACTAGGCCTTGTGTCACTGAGATCGTGCAATTGCACAAACAAGAAGAACAGGGGAAAGGGTACAGGGAGAAGTGCACCCAGAGCAGCAGGGCCCTGAGTTAAGTGCTGGGAGGCTGGGATTATCCCAGCCCGGAAGTGCAAGGTTAGCCAGAAGGCAGTGCAAGTAGGGCCAGGTGAAAACTGCAAGGGGACTGATCAGGGGGGCAAAAGGGGGCTTGTGTCCTGAAAGACTCAGAGGACAACCAGGCAGCCAGTCAGCAGACAGAGCAGGAGCAAGGGAAGGTTAGCAGGGTAAGAAGAGGCGAAAAGGTAGGTCTTGAGGAGTTTCCAGAACTTACGTAGATCCGGCTCAAAACGAAGAGAGGCATGGAGGCCATGCCAGAGGGAGGTACCTACAGAGGAGATAGTTCTAACCCCCAATATCTGCTTGGAGAAGCGACTCACCCACAGAGAGTTAGAGGTAGATGAGCGAAGGGCTCTAGGCAGAAAGTACGTAGGAAGAGAAAGTTGACGGTAGAGAGGGCCACTGCGCCAAAAAGCCTTGTGGACCATGTAAAGAGTCTTCAACTTGATCCTTGCAGCCACCGGGAGCCAGTGGAGGGATTTCAGGGCCGGAGAGATGCAGTCCCTGGGCTTGAGGCCAAGAATAAGTCTTGCGGTCCTGTTCTGGATGAGTTGAAGAGGGCGAAGGGTAGAGGTAGGCAAATTGAGAAAGAGGCTGTTGCAGTAGTCCAGCCTAGAGAGAACTAGAGCTCTGGAGACAGGGAGCTTCTGGGGGAAGGTGAGAAAAGGAAGAATACCTTTGAGGAGGTACAGCTGGAAATGGGCCTTCTTCATAAGATCTGTGATGTGTGGAGAGAAAGGGAGTGTGGAATCAAATATCACTCCAAGGTTTTTTGCCTTACCATAGGACCCAAGGCAGGCAGCCAGAGTGGGAGAGGGAAAGCGGGAGTGAATGCCCCAATGAGAAGGATCTCAGTCTTGCTGGCATTAAGGCAGAGCTTGTTAGAGGCACACCATGACTGAATAGCAGATATACAGTCAGGGATGAGCCAGGAGGAGGAGGCTGAGGGTAGCCTGAAAAAGAACTGCATGTCATCTGCATAACTCTGAAAGTTAGAGGTGAACAGAGAGATCAGGAGTGCCAAAGTGGCCAGATAGATGCTGAAGAGCCAGGGGGGAGGATAGAGCCATGGGAACACCACATGTAGAGAGAGGTGGTAGAGAGAAAGAAAACAAGCTGGACCTGGGAGGGTCAGTCCAGGAGGAAGGTGGTCAGCCAAGCCAGATCCTGATCTGTGATGTTGTGGTTGACCGTGTCAAAAGCATAGGAAAGGTCGAGAAGATTAGGATAGAGGGAGAACTAGAGTCAAGATTAGAGAGCAGATCTTCACAGGTGCTCAGGAGTGCAGTTTCCCTACCTCTGGCTGCTCTGAAGTCAGACTGATGGTCATGGAGACAACCAACAGATTCAGTGTGGAGGCTTAGCTCGGAGATGGCCAACTTCTACAGGTGTTTGCTCAGGAAACGAGTGATAGAGATCGGACAATAGTTTGCCATAATGGAGGGGTCGGCAGAAGGCTTTTTTAGAAGGGGGGGTGCACAAGGAAGTGCTTGAGAAGAGAGGGCCAGTGGCGAAGGAGTGATCACAGAAATTGGCCAAGACTGGAGCGAGAGAACCAATGTTGTCCTTGATGGTTCTGGAGGAGCAGGGGGCCACCTGTTTAGATGACTTTCATTGGCCAGACCTGTCTGGAAGCATCTTCAGGTGTTACAGGAGAGAAGGAGGAAAAACTGAGAGGAAGGGGGGGGGGGGGGGCAAGGCAGGCCTGAGAGGGGTTAGGGGAGAGGCAAAGAGGAGGAGAGTGCAGACAGGATGTCCTGGGTTTTTGTGGTGAAATGAGAAGCCAGAGCCATGCACAGCTCCTAAAATCTGTACTCTCTCTTTCCAGGTAGTGGTCTTCCCGTGTATCAAGGGACCAATGGAAGCTTTTCGGCTTCCTTCTAATTTTCCATCTCTTCCTCCCCTCTCTGGGTTAACCCTGCTTGTCTATAGACTCTCTGTGGTCGTACTAACTGTCTCAGCCCTTGGGATAAGCCATATGAGGTTAATGTTGGGGTTTGGGATTCACTCCTGGTTTGCGCTTCCCGAACCAATTTTCAAATCTGTTTGAATTAGTCTTTCCGCATTGCATAAGGAGGTGAGTCTTTGCACCTGTACGTTCTGCATCATGATATATGCCTTGTAGCATCACTGCCATCTTGGAATACTTCCATTGTGGGTTAGGGCATTCACAGCATTCTTTACCTGCTGGTGTGTGACCTTCTGTCCAACTGCTGGCTTGCCCTTGTTGCCCTCAGTCCTTCGGTTTCCAATGAGGCGCAAACTCTGTACTTCACGTTACAAATGGTGTGCAGGTCTGACAGGGCCCGACCAGCACATTGCCCGGCAAGGTTTGCCCTCTATTAAACTATGTTCAAGTCACATTACAAATATGAGAGAATCACCATTCTCCTGCAAGTGAGAATGCACATCACACCAGCACTGAGAAAGTTCAGTTGGCTGCCAGTCTCCTTCAAAACGCTCTGCATAATACACAAAGCGATCCATGGCCAAGGAGCAAAATGCATACAGGAGAAAATCCCCATCTACAAACGAATATGAATACAAAGATCCAGCCACGACGTCCGCCTCGAACACAAACGATACTCAAAACAAACATTTTGGGGATCAGGATTTTCCTGCACAGCGGCAAAACTGTGCAACGCCACCCCCAAAGGAAATAAGAACAGAAGAGGATCACCTCAGGTTCAGGAAACAATTGAAAACTTGGCTCTTTAACACTCAGAGCTGAAAACAAATGTTGAAGCGACACAAAATCACCCACCACAACGCAAAAGAACTCCAGGAGAATGGACCACTCAAACATCAACCGCAAATTCATCACGGAACAAGACAACGTGAAAGAGCCAACCCATCGCAGCAAATCAAAAGCCCCACCCAACCCTACTAACAACTCTCTTATTCTCAAAGTCTCTAATTCTCGGCATATCCACCACCCATTACATAACTGACTAGATACAAATCTCAGACATGATACACCGAAGCCAATAAACTCTACCTTCTCGCACAACACTCAATACACGCAAGTAATATCTGCATACAACACACAAATGACAATCCACCAAATCATACCAGCACAGAGTGACTGATTTTTCCAACTGAAGCTACCAACAGCACATCAAAGCTCTCTTGCGCTTTCCCCTCTCTGCGCCTGAGCACCTGGAGACCATGAAAAATGGCAGTGGTGCGCGGTACAAGTCCCAATAACATAAGTGTGCTGTACTGGGTTTTTCATGTACTCTCTGATAGTTTGTTTGTATGTGGCTTTAAGGGAAGGATACACAGCACCCCTGAGGATGTGACACTGGGCCTCATTACGACCCTGGCGCTAAGGGGTCTGCGCCAGCGTTAGCTGCGCGGACCCCTTACCGCCAACTACGAGTTCCTGGAGCGCCATGGTCATTTTTCCGCCCGCTTTTTGCGGGCGGAAAAATCCATGGCGCTCTGGGACCTTGGTGTTAATTACGCCACCGTATTTTACGGTGGCGTAATTAACTCCTTCCCCACTCCCATTGAGCCCTATGGGGCCGAAATGGGAATGGGGAAGGGTAAATGGGTCAATGGGGACTTACCGCCCCGCCGACCTCGGAATGGGGCGGTAAGTCCGCCATCCGCCATGGCGTAAAGGGACTTTGCGCCATGGCCGGAAAGTCCGTCGCTGGCGGAAAAAATCCGCCAGGGTCGTAATGAGGGCCACTGTCTTCGTGGAAGTAGCGAGCCTATGCGATACCACTCTTTCCACCGACTGGGAGGCACATTTGGTGGTGGCCGGACCAACCCAGTCCTTAACAGCTCACCACTCTCACAAACTAAATTGAGTGAGAGGGTGGATATGTCGAGGGAAAGCTGACAGAAATTGGAGAGAGGGCACAGGAGGAATGGATGATGACTTAGAGAGAGGGAGGATGTGTGAATGAATGAATGGGGAGACGTGGATGGATAAGTGTACACTGCTGGAGGGATGCTTGAGAGATTTTGAAGATGGATAAAAGCATGAAACTTTAAGGGCATATGACTGTGAAGGTGTCTGGATGGATTATTGCATTAGTGTGATATGGTTGAATGGATTATCGAATATCCATATAGGGCTAAATGACTGAGCATGGGCAAATAAATATGAATTTGAGGACAGGGGAATAAGTGAGGCTGAGAAAAGTGTGACGCCCACAGCAGGGCCGCCTCACCTGCCCCATTTGTTCACCATGCAGCAGCCAGAAACAGTGAGCCTCTCTGACAAAGAGTGCAGGGTGTGAAAGTGACGGCGCACGTGTTCACTTTACGAAAGTTCGGAATGCAACAGGATGTGTGAAGGTGTTAAGCCACAGCCTGCTGTCCGCATTTCCATAAAGTGAATTTGTGAGGAGAGTGACAGTCGCACTCTACCAGCAGCCCGGCCCTAGGATGTACACAGTAGACGATGGCATGTCCTTTCCACACATTGGTGGGCGTAGCTGCTATGGTCAGGAAGGACGGGTGGCTCCTGAGGGCACACCAGTCTTCTAAAAGATTCCAGCTCATTCGTAGCTGATGAACATTTTCAGAGGAAGAGCATTCATATTTTGCTAGAATTGGCGTGAGAAAACTAAATAAAATAGGGCGGATCTGGGAGATTATTTTAAAATGGTTTAAAAAGGTGCATTGTGCAGCATAATATTTGAGAAAAAAGGAGTTTAAAAGTCATACAAATTACAATTGTTTGAACTGGGTAAAATGAAAAAATCCAATTGATGTAAAAGCATGAGCAATAGGCATGAGCGTTTTACAGCATTGACACTGTAAACTCTTCATAAGGCTGTGCCTGCAATAAATGCCAGCACTCCCATTGTAAAGCACCTTAATGATGCCTGTTACTACAATATATTCCAACGTTCTCACTGTAAAACATGTTCAGGATGCTGATGTCCACAGTGTAGGTTGCCCTTACCCATTACCAGCTAGCTATCCCTAGCTCCCATACCCTTTCTGTTGCTACAGTACTGGGTATGAGCTGCACAGATAGCCCCGCCTCTGAACCCAACCATCCAGGCATTCTTCACCAATGGAATGCCAACCTGTTAGCGATGGCTGCTTCATGGTTTTTCCTGCATTCCTGTTATTTCTCCAACTAACCAGATGTAGATTCCAGGTGACAAAAGCTGTGGCACATTTAGCTGCATTTACAGCCGCCTTTTTTCAGGTGCAGCACAGATATCTGCTCTTGGCGCTGCTTCTTTGTCCATTGGCCCAAGGGTTGCAAGGACAGGTCTAGGGGTAGAAGAGGGGGAGCCAGGGATAGCAGCTTCTACCCCTTGCAACCCCTAAATCACGTCCCTGTTCCAAATCAAGCCTAATCTACAGAGAGCAGAGTAGTGAGGACCAGTCCTGCGCTGCAAGTTACTGACCAGTTACTGACCAGTGGACACACTGTGTGTATGGGAGGTTCTGGTGTGCATGTGTGTGTATGCAGAGGGGGCACTCCTTTCCATTAGGGAGGGGGGCATCTGCTCTCATAACCTGCCACCACATACTCAATTACAATGTCAGATCTCGTGCACATTACACTCTTGCACAGAGAACCTGCAATATAGATCATCTGACCATTAATGCACTGCTCTGAAACCTGGAATAACTGCCCTTTTCTTTCCTGTGTGTTTTGGATTTGGCGTCAGATCTGACCATCTTGTCAATCATCTTGTCTTACGGCGGAAATTGAAAACTATATTATTTTAAAAGCATATCTCTATTGTAACCTCCTTTATGCCTTCAGTGCCATGACGCCTCTGGGTGTACATGTGCTTAACAAGTTCTGATAACATAACATAACATCTGCAGATTTGGCGCTATTCAGCGAGCCATTGTGGCATGCAAATAATGCAATGCAAAGCAGAGATTACTCCTGTTTGGCCAAAGTCACAGTGGGCTGCACGATGTAGGACTGAATGTTGAATGTACAGACTAAATGACAGAGTACCTTCACCTTGTTAATGTAGGCCTGACCTTTTTCTCTCTGTGCAACGCAGTTCCAGGGACAACAATTCAACAAAATGCCAGGAGTAGCAGAAGTGACATCACACACACGATATCACAGGATGTGATGTCGCATGACCTTTGACCTGGAGGGCATCAGTTCCTCTTTATCCCTTGTGACATCACCAGAAGCGGCTTGCAGGAATAAAACAAGTACATAAATGTGCAATTTTTAAAATACCAAATAACACGCCTATAAACAATGTGTTTCTAGGCGCAAGACAGGTGGGTGGGGGACCAAGGAGGATAAAACAAAAAACAAGCCTACTAGGCCTTGTGACATTTGTATTGTCTAAGTGCAGTAACGAGAAGTGCAGGGCAGAGGGGAGGGGGCGGAGTGCCGGTCAGGATGGAAGGGCCCGTGAGAAAAGCGAGTGCCAGGAGAGGCCAGGTGGACAGAGCCAGGGGAAAGCAGAGAGTGCAAGAGAATGAAGGACCACGAGCTAAGTGTGAGGTAAGGGTCTGGAAGGGTTACAAGGGCGCAGGCCCAGCTAGGCTAGTGCAGGGGGAGGGCTCCAGAAGGGCAAGTGCAGGTTGAAGGGCGGGGGACAGGGGAGACCAAGTGCAGGGGTAGACTGGACTAAGGGGGGCCTGGTGTCCTGTAAGACTCTGAAGGAACTAGGCAGGCATGGGCAGCCAGTCAAGGGATACGGGGACATTAGCAGGGGAGGGGGAGAGGGAAGGAAGAAGAGAAAAGGAAGGTCTTCAGAAGCTTCCGGACCTGAAGTATATCCAGATCAAGTCTGAGAGGGGCAGGGAGGCCATTCCTGAGGGAGGCACCTGTGGAGGAGAGAGATCTAACCCCCACTCTCTGCTTGGAAACGCATCAGATCTGTGGAGAGTTAGAGCTAGACGACCGAAGGAGGAATTTAGAGAGAGAGAGTTGGATATAGCAGTGTCCCAGGCCCCCACAATCCTTGTGAATGATGCAGAGGGTCTTGAACTTGCCCCTCACAGCATCCAGGAGACAGTGGAGAGATTCTAGGCCTGGAGAGATGCTGTCCCTGGGCTTGAGGCCAAGGATAAGTCTTGCAGTCCTGTTCTGGATTAGATGAAGGGGGCGAAGGGAGGACTTAGGCAGATTGAGGAAGAAGCTGTTGCAGTAGACCAAGCTGGAGAGAACAAAAGCTCTGGAGACATTGAGTTTCTGGGAGAAGGTGAGGAAATGAAGAATGCCTCTGAGGAGGTGCAGCCGAAAGTGGGCCTTCTTGGCAAGGTCTGTGATGTGAGGCAAGAAGGAGAGAGAGGAGTCGAAGATGAGATCAGGTTTTTTGCCTCATAGAAGTGTGAGAGGAGGTCGGCCCATGGAGGGTGGCCAGAGGCTGGAAGGGAAAGAGGTTCCCAATTAGAAAGATCTCAATCTCACTGGCATTAATACAGAGATCATTTGCAGTGCACCATGCCTGAATAGCAGAAAGGCAGTCAGGAAGAGAGAGGACGAGGAGGAGCTAGAGGAGGGGAGCTTTAAGGAGAGCTGCGTGTCACCCGCATAACACTGGAAGTTAGGAGAGAAGGTGGAGATCAGATGGGCTAGAGGGGCCAAGTAGATGTTGAAGAGCCAGGGCAATAGGATAGAGCCCCGAGGGACACCACAGGTGGAGAGTGAGATGGTGGAGAGAAAAGGCCCAGTTGAACCTGGGATTGTCGGTCGGAGAGGAAGGAGGTCCACCAGACCAGAGCCAGGTCCACGATGCCAGGTGTATCACCGAGCCAATTTATCAGGGTGGCATGATTGACCATATGAAAGGCAGGGGAAAGGTCAAGAAGGATGAGAATGGAACGAGAGCTGGAATCGAGATTAGAGAGCAAGTCTTCACGGGTGTTAAGGAGAGCAGTTTCCATGCTTCTGGCAGCTCTGATGCCAGACTGGTGGTTGGGGAGACAACAAACAAATTCAGTGTGGTGGATAAGCTGGGATATGGTTGGGAGATGGCCAGCTTCTCCAAGTGTTTGCCCAGGAAGGGGGTAATGGAGTTAGGGTGGTAGTTTGCAAGACAAGAAGAGTCTGCAGAAGGCTTTTTTGAGGAGAGGGTGTACAAGGGAGTGCTTGAGGAGTGAGGGGAAGGATCCAGTGGCAAAGGAGTGATTGCAGAAATTGGCCAAGGCTAAAACAAGGGAGACAATGTTGTCCTTGATAGTTCTGGAGGATCAAGGCAGCACCCTTTTGAATGAGACTTTCATAGAGTGGACTTGTCTAGAAACCTCATCAGGTGATGTGGGAGAAGAAGAGGAGAGTAGGAGGGGAAGGGAGAGGGGGCAAAGGGAAGCCTGAGAGCGGGTGAGGGAGAAGACAAGCAGACAAGAATATTTTAGAAACCAACCACATTTTAACAAGGCTGCTGCCTTCCTATGTCATGGATGGGGGTCATGATATTATGGGGTTAAACCCAATAGACACCACAAAGCTGAGGTACTGCCATAGGTATGCCACTTCAACATTATATGGGCAGTTACTTCCATATTGTGCCATTTATAGCTGCACGTGGGGTATTGTCATTATGTGATAACTGGAGCCCGTACATTGCCAGTTGCTGCGATATTGCAGTTTCCAAAAATCCAGTGGCTGCAAGTCACCAACAATGCACAGGAACATTAATGCTTTGATTCATGATAACGATTTGTTTTTTATAAAGCGCTTTCTCCAAATCACTATTCATAGAACATATTTAAATACAATTATAATTCCAACAGAAGTTTAACATTTATTTATTAACCTCTGAAGAATGCAATGGTGAGTTGGCCTTGCCGGGATTCAAACCTGTATATCTCACATAGCTTGCAGCAATTAGTGCTTAACCCGCTGAGCTTTCTTATTGCTTTGCTGTTTAAAATACAATACCACAATAAGAAAACATGTAAAAACTGGCTGCACAATGTAGGCTAGACACGTAATAACAAGTGTCATGCTTTCTGTGGCCTTGATGATGCACAGTAAAAAAGGCCATGCCACAGTAAGACAAACCTTGATGGGCTGCACCGAAATGGCAATCTAACCATGTAATAACACTTTTCATGCTTACTTTATCATAGATGACTAGAAAAATATCCCAGGCTACTGTAAGGAAAGGCTTGACTGGCTGCACCCAAATTACACTTATGCTTGCAAGATTAGCTGCATTCAAATGCTAGTCTAGCTACGTAATAACACTTATGATGCGTACTTCATTATATATGCCCAGAAAATATGCCATGACACTGTAAGAAACGGCAATACTGCCTGAACCCAAATGCCAGGCAAGACAGGTAATAACACTTATCATGATTACATTATTATAGATGGCCAGTACAAATGTCATGCCACAGTAAGAAATGACTAGACTGGCTGTACCAAAATGCCAGTCTAGCCACTAATACATATCATGCCTGCTTTATCATTGATGACTTTTATGTATTAGCAAACCCTTCTCCTGCCCCACCCCTCCCACACGTCTCCTCTCCCTCCTGCTCTCCACCAAATCCCAAAATCAACTCCTCAGGCCAGTATATCCTCAATGTCCCTCTTCCTTGTCCCAGTACTTATATATGAGGCAAGGTGCTTCATCGGCAAGCACTGGGATGAGGAAGAGTGGCACTAGGAGTAATAAAGATTACCGATAAGTAATCCACATATTTAACAAAAGCACACACATTCACACGCCACTTGCTCCTTTATACATGCACTCATTCACTGTTCACTTATACAAACATGCCCAACCCCCGAAATATCATGCAAACAAACTACATGACAAGGCTCCACGGTCCACTGCGCAGGAGTAGAACCAAATCAACTACCCCCACCACGGTTTTGGGACATGCAATTAGAAAAACACAGGGCTCTGTAACCCTGCTGAGGAAAGAGGATTAGGGTCTCATTAGTTGGATAAGAAGGGGGTTAACCGGAAAGAGGATTAGGGAGAGGTTGTGGATGGGAAAAGGGTTGTAGGGAAAGCTCTTGGCTCTTGTGCAGGTTCTGCTGCACGGTCGTTCTCTGGTTCCACAAACAGTACACCAACTCACATACACACAACCACTCTGTTGATCTTGAGTTTGTTAGATCCAGGCAATACTACAGCATGCCATCCTCACCCCAGGTACGGAAAAAACAACATGCCATACTCACCCCAGCCTGGCAAGAACTTGAGATCAACAGTACACAAAAATCATGGCCTAAACAAGAAAGCGCTTAGGTTGGTACAAATAAATATTGCATAAACGGAAAACCACTTAGCATGTGGTAACTGCTAGCAAGGTGGAGGGTAAATGGTCAAGGCAGTTTTGTCACACTCCTTTCTATTATATATATATATATATATTCTTCTACATGGGGTACAAACAAAAGGCTGTTCCAATCCTCATAAAAACATTTGTTTTATTTTTTTGTATCCACAAACCTAGTATGGATCTAGTCTTTAAACCAGCGCAGGCCTGATACAACAAAGTAAAGACATTTGAAAACAAGATCCTGCAAAATATCAGTATCATTTATGTGTCTAGGAAAAGTACTATGTTGGTACTAATGTACAAAATATTGTGTGAAGGCTCGATGCGTGGCCAATGAACGTGTATAAATGGATTATATGTATTGGTATTGTTTTTAAAAACCTCTTACGTTTACTAACAGCATGGCTGAAAACATGTCTTTTGAGGAGTGAAGATGACGTAGGTAGGTTTCAGCCAGACCTTTGTTACGGCCTGCGGAGGTAAGGGAAACTGCTGCCGACAGCGGAGCCTCCCTTCAACTGTAAGCCACTCACAAGCCGCGCGGCTCAAAGTCAAATCATAGCACATCCTTCCCCTCACCACAATAACCAAGGCAAAAAAAGGAGCAAGGGAAGAAAAGGAAGAAAGGAAAGCTGGGGTGGAAGAGAGGGGAAAATAAACTGAGCAAAATGGGACCCCTCCCCCACCTACCCACAATTAGAACAATATTAAGGTTTCATGGTTCAACACACACAGTATTGAAGGCGAGTAGGCCTCCTTCTGACCTATCACTTGCACTGCCCCTAGCGTCAGCATCCTCAATAGAGCCAGAATGTCACTGGGCTCATCAACACATCCTTCCTCTGCCCTAGCAACACTCACTCCTGGACTCAAAAGACCAGACTAAACATACCCTCGAATTGTACCAATCTCCCTTTTGACCCAACCTCACCTCCTTCTACCACAACCACTCCTCACAGCAGTGATCCTTTTCGGGCCTACATTTTTACTCTCAAGACATTTGAGACCAATCCTGGGGTACTTGACCACGACATGATCACCAACAACCCGCCCTAGCAGCGTTACTCTATTGGTTTCATCCCAAAAATGTCCTTATAACATTTCCGGCCTTTCTGTATGACCCTCATTATTGCCTCACAATCTACCGACACCGCTCCTGCAATACCCAACCACCCAGGGCACACTTGGTTACCAGGCTCCTTCCTGCCCCTTCAATGATACAAGTGGAGACACTTTAGTAACAGAGTGTGGAGTTGTGCAGTAACCCCACATCATTTGTCTGACTACAAGCTGCCATTGCAGACCAGACCACAACGCCAACCTAATCCCTCCTTTCACAAATCTGTTAATGTGCTTCACCAGGCCATTTGCCCTGGGATGATATAAAGCAGTATACACATGCTTGATGGAGTACTGATTCAAGAACGTCCTCATATTATCTGAAGTAAACTGAACTCCATTGTTAGTAACAGTCTCCATCGGCATCCCTCCCAAAAAAACACATCCTCCAAAGCCCTGAACAACTCTCTAGTAGTGGCATCCTTTGCAGCCCTCCACTCCACCCATTTAGTGTGATAATCCACTAACACAAAAACAAACGTGTTACCATTCCCCAAACCCTGGATAGGACCCATAACATCCATGGTCACCTTTTGCCAGTGTTGACTGGGATCTGGTAATGGTAACAATGGTGTTTCCTGCACAGCCTTGCTCATGTCACTTGCTAGGCAAGTGCCACAATCCCTCACCTTGTGCTCCACACACATGTCCATCATGGGCCACCAGTAACATTGGCACAATGTCCCTTTTGTGCCACCATCCCCTAAATGACCCTGCTGTGCCAATTCCATCAGTTTGACTCTCTCCCCCTCCAGGCGAACACGTGTATCGCCCCTCATGAGTTTCTTCCCCGCCAGGGACAATTCATTCTTCACCTCAAAGAAAGGTTCAAACCTCTTCTCCAGGACATTCTTCTGAGCCCATCCGGCAACTGTCCACTCCACCACGTATTTAAGTACTTCATCAGAGAGTTCTGCTAGACTCCATTCCATCTGCCAATCGCTTCCTGACCAATACTCCACACAACTACATGTGCCTCCTCACTGACTACACAAGGCTCCACAGGTAACCTTGATAGGCAATCTACAACCGTGTTTTTTTACCAGGTACGTAACATACTTGAAAGTCATATCCTTGCAGTCCTTAAAGCCATCTCGCAGCTCCAGGTGATCCACTGATCTACCCCTTTCCTGACAGCATCTATAGCAAGGGCTTATGGTCCGTTCTGACTATAAAACGTCTGCCCCACAAACAAAATGTAAAATGCTAAATCACCCAAAAGACGTCAAGGGCTTCTCTTTCCATACAGAGTAATTGCCCTATGCACCTATAAGGGGCCTTGATGCAAACGCTGCAACATGTTCACCATTACCATCACTCTGCGCCAATGTCACCCCCAGACCTAACATGCTTGTGTCCAAAGCCAGATATGTTTTACTTATGTCACAAAACGTCCCTAGGCTGGGATCACTGACTATATCTCCTTTGATCCTTTCAAAAGCCTCTCCACATTCTTCCAACCAGTCACACCTCAATCGTTTTTCAGCAGAGATCTGAGGGAATTTCATATCAGTGCAAAATTGCGAAGAAATGTGTGGTAGTTGTCGACTAACCCCAAGAACAATCTCAATTGGTCTTCATCTATGGAACGAGGTGCTATACCTATAGCTTCGACGAGATTTGGTTTAGGCTTAATCTCCTGAGCTGTTATCTGATGGCCCAGATATTCAACACTTTCTACTCCAATCCTGCACTTGCCGCACTGAACTGTCAGCCCTGCTTCCCTGAGCCTGCCCAACACAGCTCTCAACAAACTGTCCTTCTCCCTTTCCGAGTCTGCATAAACAAGGACATCGTCTTGAAAAGCCACAACATTCTGCATGTCCTCCAAGACCTTCTCCATCATGCGCTGGAAAACGGCCCCAGCCGACGCCAGGCCAAAGGGCATCCTGCAGTACTTAAAGCTCACTCATTGGTGATGAATGCAGTGACGTCTTGTCAAGCAGGTGCCAAGGGTACTTGATGGTAAGCTGACGAGAGGTCTATAACCGAGAAACATCTGGCCTCACCTAGCATGGTCAACACATCTGCAATGATAGGTAAGGGGTGGCAGTCAGACGAAATGTTCTTGGTCAGGTCTCCAAGGCTGACACACAGTTGCAGGTTTCCACTTCTCTTGGTCACCAGAACTATGGGGGATAACCAATCCGTCGCCTTCACTCTATGATGCATTTCTGTGCTAAAGCATCCTGCTCACTCAGGAGCTTGTCCCTGAGATGGTGTGGCACTGGTCTCACTTTGTGAACCACCGATGTGGCACCCGCTTTAACCCTAATGTGGTGCTCGATATTCCTCAGTTTTCCCTACTCATTTGTGAACACCTGCAGGAATTCTGGGGCTCATTTTTCCACAACCTCTGCTATTGTCACAGGCATGCATGCAGCTGCCCAATACTGCCTGCTCCTCCCATCCGAGAAGGAATGATCCTCTAAACCGAACTGACATCTAATGTGAAGAATGATAGCTGCACGGCGACCGCCTGTGCTGATGGCTCACCTGCCAAGAAGGATCATGCTCCCAAAATGCAAGCATGCTTGGGTGTCAGGATCAACACCCCCAGGTAGCTGCTTAAATGGGCCGCCCGCCCAGACAGCAGCTTCAAGAGAACACAGGCTGCCTGCCCGGACTCAAAGCCCTGTGCTTAGAATTGCACACACATGGGCTCTGCAGGCCCTGGCTGCTCACCCACGCAGTGAAGCATTTCATCAGTATTGAGTAGAGAAGACGACACAGGTAGACTTCAGCCAGACCTTTATTATGGCCTGTGGAGGTAAGGGAAACTGCTCCCAACAGTGGAGCCTCCCTTCAACTGTAAGCCACTCATGAGCCGTGCGTTCCAAAGCAAGCGCAGCTCGAAGTCAAATCTTAATGTCCCCTAAAGTTTCTGTTAGATGCAAATCAATCCACAACCAAAGTCCCACTTTCATCTTCCTTGGCCTGGCTCCTGATAACCATTCCTTCCCAATGATCATCAACACTCACTTCAAACAAATCTCATTCCATTCAACTGAGATGTGCCGCTCCACTCAAACTATTCTGATGACAAACCTTCTACAAATTTGATCAACCTCTTTTTGCTCCCCAATTTCCCAATCATGAACCCTGCAGCCTTGCACATAGTTTTGCCCCTTGAATTGGAGTGGAAAATGTAAAAAGGCACTTTTCTGCATTCCCATTTAGTGCCCAATTTTGATTGTTGCACTTTATTTCCTCGAGAGCCTGGAATCATGGAAATGTTTGTGTTTCTTCTGGGCTTTTTCAAGCCGTTCATTCCTTTCCTCGAACTTCAATTTGTTACTTTGGAAATAACTCAAACACACTGGAGCAAACCTACATACAGAAAACCTGCCCACTGTGGGTATGATTCAGGATTCCCCATTTGAAGCATACATCGTTCTGTTGCTGTATGTAGTTTCATGTGTGCCTTTTGTTCATTTCAAATCTTGATTGACCGCAACTGGCATGTTCACACACAAAATCCTATTCATTCACTCGGTTTTGCCATTGCACTTTGGATGATAATTTGTAGAGTGCCTACATTCAGGCCGATTTGATTTGGCATATTAATACAATTATCCTCAATTTAAAACTGTAGGTGTTCACCTCTTAGAATACACGTTGGCTTTCCCTCTCTTACAAATATACCACCAATGGATCATATTACTTCTTCTGAAAATACAGTGGAAAGCACCTTGAACTCTGGCCACTTGGAGAATAAAACATTAATCACAATAATACATTTCATAACGCTTTGCAGATTAAAAGGCCCTCACACACCTGTGACCAATTTGACAGGGGTATATCTGCTACCAGAATGATTTCTATCAGAAAGTCGGATGTTATTTGACTTGTGTTGCTATTTGTACGTGCATAAACTCCATGTATTACAGAATACAGGTGCAGACTACCAAGAGCCCAGCACAGGGAGAGGAAACCGAGCCCTATAAAATCCAGAGTCTCTAGACAATGAGTTTGGTTGTTGGAGAAGCAGGTTGGGGTGTGTAAGTGATTGGTGAAGAGAGATATTTGGAGAGCGCAGAGGCTGAAGAGATGGATGATATTGGCAAGACAGAGGTGTAACGGAGGAGAAAACCCTGATGATCATGGGTTTGTAGGAAATAAGTATTATTGAGGAGGTTGTAAGTTCAGGAGATGAAGGTGGCATTAAGGTAAGCGATACAGAGGGGATGGTGGCAACATCAAGAGGTGGAAGTATTATTAAAGGGGGGTGGTAACATCAGAAAGTGAGTTCAGTGCTGACGAGGAGGTAACAATGAGAAGAGAACATGGTATTGTGAATGAGGTTGGCTTGGTGAAGGACCTGGAGTAGAGAGAGGACTTGGAAGGAGAATGTCAGAGGGCAGAAGTCAGAAGCTGTCACCATGTAGAAGGAAGAAGGATTGTTAAAGGAAAACATTCAGAGAAGGAATGAAAGGGGAAGAATAGTGAGACCCTGGAGATAGTGACTAACCATTGAAACCTAGCCAATCAGCCTAGGAAGGTTCAGGCCCGGTCAGATTTAGGCATGCCCAGAAGGTTATTGGAGGAACGGAAGTGAAACAGGGAACGTATGTCAGGAGTAGAGAAACACAGGTGGAAGAGACAAGAAGGGTCTACAATTGGAGAGAATTAAAAGGATTCATTTCCATTTCTATCTCTCTGTCTCAACAAAAGGACTTGAAGACTTTCAGAGCTTCCCTGGGTGCCTGAGGGACTAGTGGGAAGAGTTAGCATTTGGAGTATGGGGCCCAGAAGCCTGCCTGCAACTAGTTATTGTAATAAGAAGGGGTTGGGAACCCTAATGCCTGCAACGCAAGCAGATCTGTGGAAAGAGGTGAGAAAACTGTCTGGACACTTCAAGATCCCCAGGCGACTGGGTGAGCATTCCCAAAGCCAAGACAGCCAGGGAGGTCTACAGCAGCCTGGGAAACAGGCCATCCGGACTTATTATTTCAGTATTCACTATAGATCATGTTTTAGTTTTAGTTAATCCATTTTGTTGCAGATAATCCCGAATAAAATACTTGGGACTGAACATTCTGGTCTTGGCGTACTTCTTGGTCCCAGTCACTGTGTGAGAACACCAAATGCTCTGTTCTAGAGCTGCTAAATAATGTCCCCAATGTTCCCATGGTTTGGCAGGATCACGAGGAGTGATTGGAAAACACTGGGGTTATTATATCCTTGCACAGATTCTATGTGTTTGCGCTGAAGTGCCACACATCAAACTCGGCCGTGCCAACTCCTGACTCACTGAATCCCGCCGAGTGACCTCCCCTCTTCAGCGAATCCCTTTAAGCATTTCTGCTCCTTCCCCCACCCTCTGCTTAGTTTTCCGTCCCAGGGGGGATCCTCACCAAACCCCCTTCCATCTCTCAATGGGAGGCTCTCCCCACATGCCTCTCCATCACCCCACATCACCGACATACACCCACGCTACTCTGCCTCAAGGTCTCTTTCCCACCTTGCCCCTACCCACTGTTCTCTGTCTTCTTTCAGGCCAATACCCCCATGCCCGCCTCCATATCACCAATCTAGCACCACTCCACCCTGATCTTCTCCTAACCTGTTCCTCCTCGGCTGCCCATTGCTCCCTTTGTTCCTCTGTGCACGCCCCACATAGTCATATACTATGTGTTCAGTGTGTGGACGCATTGGCGGGCCATCCTTCTGGTGACTCATATTCGGCCAAGATGGATTCCGATGAATCCGCCTTTGCCAGATATGCCTAAAACCCTTGCGCAATTACCCAGCAACATTTCACACAAGAAATACAAGAGGGTCATTGAAAGGAAGCACAGAAAGAAAGGACAGTGCCTTGAATACAAAAGTGTTTGTCATGCACCAGCCTTGAATACTGTGGATACAGTACCACCAGTTAGTTTGCAAATATTCTCTTAACATAAAATAAAGTGGGCATATAAGAAAGGGCAGGAATGGCTCCTTCCAGTGGGCTAAAGACGGATCCCTCAGATGCTCCTCCACAGCAGGCAAGGGGGCAGGGTATTGTGATGCTGATGCGCCTTGTCGCCAATATAAAGACCACCATGTGCAGAGATTCAAAATATGTTTATTGGAGACAGTCCCGCTACACACCTTTCCCCCTTGATATCCTCCAACCAATGGTCTCCTCTGGGCCTTCAATCAAGGTTTCATTGCATAGTTGCATTCCAAAGTCCTTAGAGGGTACTAAATAGTTCCTCAATGCGTGCCTCTGATACTGTCTTGCTAGCCACCCGAGAGGCCAAGCTCTGATTAACCCCCACCCATACATCAGTCAGTGACTCTCAGCCTATAATGAGAAGGTTCAAGGGCCCATGTCCACCCTTGTTGGTAACTGAACTCTGACTCCACCTGGTCACCTACCCACTGCCGACACCACATCCAGTCTCACTGCACTTGTAGCAACTGCCCCCTGCCCAGTCTTTTGATGTGGACAGCAGCCCCTCTGTGGCATCTACCAGACAGCACGCCCACTCATGCACTATATACATCCCTTTCTGCACAGAAAAGGCCACCAACATGCATGAAATCCTCTCCGCTCTTTTGCATGACTTCCCAGTTATGAATGAGTCACTGTTCTCCGACTCCTCCACCTCCCACGTTTCAATCTGCTCGCACTGCATGATGACATCCTCAGCAGAAACAGAGGATGCGGAAGGGCTGGTGGTCTGATGCTTATCATCTCCAGTGCCGCCCGTGAAGAGCTCTCTGGGCCGAGCTATGCCTATTTGAGCATCCAGCTCCAATACCATAGACTAGTCCCCTGAAACCCAAAGACCATAGGTGCATTGTGTCAGACTTCTCAAAAGATGTTGGGGGTAAATCTACATTGCAGCCTAACCCCTGAGCCTGCTATACATACTGCAGATTCTAAAAGTCTAGTGTAGCCCAGTGCAGGACCTGCCCCACCTCAGCCTGTGTGGCCTTCATCCTCTACTGATTGATCATGAACAGGTTGCAAGACCTGAATGGGATGATAACAGCCAAATAACTTTTCTGCATCTTTCAGAAGTGGACACTCACCTCCCCATAGGCCTTCTAGGTCCCATCACACAATCCTGCATGTCTCCCTGATGAGGGTCTTAATTCCCCATTTTAATCCCTCCAACCAGCTCCAGTCTCATAAACTCCCCCCTCGCCTTGATCCTCCTAAAGCTCTGCCCGGCTCGCCCACACTATTCAGGTTTCCGCTATCTCTGTCATCTGCCATACATTTGCAACTAGAGTGTGGCACAGCTTTGCCTGGCAGTGATGGGCCACTTCTGAATCATCTATGCAATACATCTTTAAGCAGTGGCAAAGCTTTCCTCCACATGCCACAATGGCCTCACTCACCAAGATGCCCACATACCAACTGCAGGCCCTACTCCACTTCAGCTCGATCACTGGAACCCTCTCCCCCTCTTCCACCCCCACCCCCCGTGAAGCAAATGATCTTGAAACAATGGTCCCTTATAGGATATAACGGGCATCTAAATAATGTGTAGTTGGTGTGTGTGGCCTCCCTATGGCATAGAATCTATCCTTTATGGACATCCGGGAAGAGCTACTCATAGCTAAGAACTGCAGCCATTGCTTGCTTTGGTTCAGCTCACCCTCTTGGTGACTTTTGAAAGGGTTCACTATGGGTTATTACATAATCCCAAGCATTGAAAACACTACAAACAACTGGTTTGCAAACGTCCGCTGCAATGGGACCAACCAAGTGAAACTGACATCCCTCTCGTCTCGTTTTCACCATCCGAGATCAAATGGAGTGAGCCCCATGCATTTGCCCCATCACTGATGTCCTCGTTCACCCACATTCTAAGCAGCTCTGGGATAGGTTTCCACCTGTATGCTGAAAACGCTCGGCTACATCTGCAACTATAAGACATATATTAGGGCACTAGCTGGTGACCAGCTGCCCCACAACAAAAAAAAACAGAGGCTGATGAACACGGACCAATGCTGAATTCTTCCAAAATTAACGTTTCACCTCCTCGACCCAGTTGTACCCGCTCTCTAAGCCCCACCCTTTCTACCCACGTATCAAGTCTTGGGTGCGAATTTCAATGACAACACATCCTTTGTGCCCAGAGTTAATGCATCCTCCAAGATGGTGCTTCACTGTAGTACCTGGGCTCTCTTTAGACTCTTCCTCTTTCTTCTGTTGTTCTCTTTCTTGGTCTTCTCTGTCATTTCTACAGACATCTCTCAGGTTTCTGGGAGTGAGTTCCCTGTGCTGCTGAGGCGCCTCACACAGATCGCCCCTTCTGCTTCCCCTTCACACTGCATTTGATCATCTTGACCTCGGAAGATAAACCTGTTCTGATCAACGTGTGGAGTATGGCCATTGGAACAGCTCTCTGGCCATCCCAACTCCTCTTGCCTTTCTCCCTATGTGCTTGAAGGCAGCGTGAGCGCTAGATAAAAATAATTATTAAAAGCAATGAATAAGCATTCCACAAGGTGCCATGCTGCCCTCTCCTGACATTGGTCTGGAAGTAGATCCAGCAAAGACATCAATAAACAAGGTTAAGACTTTTAAAAACAAAAAGAGACAAGTTCTCTGAGAACCCAGGCTAACTGCAAATGTCTTCAAATCACTTTTACATTTGTAGTGTGAACTTTCCTGTAAGGGATTCCAAACTGTACAGATCCATCCATCCATCCATCCATCCATCCATCCATCCATCCATCCTACCACCCACTTATCATATCGTTTATGAAAGTAAGGTTGGTACAAGAAAACATTCGTCGAAATTACTGTTCAAATACAAGTACGTTTGCACGCTTATAACAATAGAGAGGTCATTGTGCACGATATTAACACAGCCTTCACATGAATAAAAAGGCATGGATTCAACCATGTATGCAAATGTACCAACTGTAATATGCTATTTAATCTCAATGTTTGGAAAGGACTGCCACGTTTCGCGAATTTCATTTATGTAGATATGATATTGTGTACTAATAAATAAACATTAAAGTTCACTGGAAAATGTTTGTTAAAAGGACATGTGGATTGGGTGGTGAGGTTGAGCAGTAACAAGATGTCCGCCTAAACATGGAGCTTCAGCGCCTGACAAATATCCTTGAATAGCTCCTGCCTTCAGAGGCAGCACCTGGCCGCTGAAGAAACAATGCCTGCTCCTGGGAATTTGTGGAGACACCTGAGCTAACCTCTTTAATGGACCAGTATGTATCGCGGTGCGTCCCCGCCATCTGCGGCGGGGCTGGGTTATGTTCCGAGGCTGGCAGGCGGTATGCAGTAATAAAATTGCGGCAAAAATGTCGCCTTTACAAAAAATCGTGGCAAAAATGCTGTGGTTTGACCCGGTAAAGGTGTACCCCATTGTACCATTTAAGGGGAGCGGGGATTGCGGGGGTGTTTCCTGCTCCCCTTAAATGGTATAATGGGTCTGGGGGTTGCGGGGGTGTCCCCTGCATCCTTTACATGGATTGCGGCAGCAAAACCATGGCCTTTTTTGCCACAATTTCTTGTGTAAACTGTCATTTGTGACGCGATTTTAACACATGGAACCCGGCAGGCTTGGTGGCTGCGATCCAGAGCCACAATCCTGTGCTGGTCCTAATAGCAATCCCCTATAGAGGATGCTGAGGGTGTGTGTACTGCCGTCAGCTTGTATGGAGTGCAGAGCATGACCTGGTGGGGGGCTTTGGAACTGTGCCAATGCTGTGTTGAGGAATGTCTCGCCCACGCTGAGTCCAGCAACGATGCTGGAATAGGGCCCCTCGAGCCTGTGTCGCTCTCGTGTAGGAGGATCAGTGTCGAGAGAGGCAGGTACACCTCAGTTTGGGGTGGCAGCTGGTGTCCTGGGTGCGCCTCTGGAGGATGATCGGTGGCCCCCCTGCAGACTGGGGGCTGGAGAGACTCTTACCATCACTATAGGCCCTTCTGTGACCATCTTGGATCTACATGGTGAGTGCCCAGATAATAGGAGTCATTTAATTTGCTGTAGCTGCCTGCAATGGTGTTGTGGGCCCGTTCTGTGGGGAAAGGGTTTGTGGTGTGTGCCAGATGGGACCCTCAGTATGGGGTAGCACATGGCTGTGGCCCGACTCCTACTATGTGTAGTGCTCACTGCTGGTGCCCTTCACATCTATGACCAGAGAGTAGGAAGCGCTGCCCCATGGATTTGTATACCAACACTCCATCCAGGGACCCAACGCTGCTGGCTACGCAATCGATGGACAGACCAGAGGATACTACTGGGCAACGCCCTCTCATCCCGATAGTGGAGGCCATGCAGAGTGGATTTGCGTCTGTGAACTCCCAATTAGATAACAAGTCAGCCAATATGTCCTCACTGTGGACTAAGCTTCAGAAGGATAGTGGTCTGATTACACATGCAGAGACTAGAATAAGTGACACGGAAGACAGGATGACCACTGTGGAGACGGATATTGTGGCTCTCAGGAAGGAGTTGACACTCACCAGAACAAAATGCAACAACCTTGACTCTCGCTCCAGACAGAAAAACATACATATTGTGGGGATTCTGGAGACACCCTTCATAGGATCTATGGTGGCCTATGTATAACATATGCTCAATGTGATACTTGATGACCCTTTATTCTCCTCTTAGTTCATGGTGGAAAGAGCGCACAGAGCCCTGCAGCCTCCGCCCAGGCTGTGGGCCCCTCCAAAGACCATTATAGTGCACCTGCTCAGCTACAGGGGCCGATATTTAATTCTGAAGCTATCCATGGGAACGTGGCGAACTACGATACGAAGCCAGCAGAGTTTTCATATACCTGGACTTCGCACCCGCAATGCTGTATGCAATGCTGTTCCCAGCCAAGCTCAGACTTCAGTTTAAGGACAGTGCACACTTTTTCACATCGCCTGGGGAGGATAAAATGTAGATTGAGTCTAATATACCTATGGGCCACCGAAAGGAAAGGACACAGCGAAGAAAAAAACACAGTGGGCAAAGGGCTCCTGCAACAGGGAATGGCTGATGGCATGGTATCGGCTGTTTCCAGAGTGCCTGTATTCGTCCCAGTGGCCCATGCGAATGGCTGGAAATTCATGTGCGTGCCTACATGTAAACAGTACAGCGAGCCGACACAGTACCGATGGTGCCTTTGCCGACTGCTGTATTGGGTTTGACTTGTATATACCATACTTTCTTGGTAGGATGTGCTGTGGTGGATATTGGACTTGCACGATAGCGGCTGGTGGCGATAGGGGTATGCTAGGAGCAATGCAGCATTGCAGTCTGGGGATGCAGGCTATTACTCTGAAGATGTCATACCCCGTGGCAAGAACGCAAACATTTATACCCTGTTGGGCAGTTTTCCTGGGGGCAGCCGAGTTGGCATGCTGCTCGCAACGCCCTCTTTGAAGTTTGCATTATTGGTTGGGGAGGAGGAGGATTTCACTGTCGAGTTGGGGTGGATGGTGTGGGGGAAGGGAGGGGCGAAACACAGTTCTAAAATTGCATTGTTCTGGCTCTACATGGACTAAGATGTTATGCTTCATAGTACTGGCATCGCGACTGATCTTAGACACATGGACAAGCTTGCACTCTGATGACGGCCTGCCTCTTAAAACCAATGGAACTCCTTAGCTGGAATGTGAGAGGCATCAGCAGCCCAGCGAAGGTTAGACAATAGATGGCATATATTGCATGCCTCTACCCCCGAAAAGTGATGTTGCGGAAGATGCATGCAACAGCGAGGGTTCATGGCGCCTTTGCTCCAGTACTATACATCATAATCATTCCAATCCTGTGGAGTGCTGACATTAATCCACCATACTCTCTCCTTCTAATTCACCCACTCCATTATAGACCCCGGTGGTAGGTATGTTCTTCTGCGAGGAAAGGTGGCCGGCACTGACATCATCTTGGTTAATACTCAGAGGCCCAATCTTAACGGCCCTGCATTTTACACTCAGCTGCCCTCCATCCTGGATAATTGGCTAGATCTTCTGATGATATGGGCAGGGGACTGCACACAATCCTAGACGTGACGATGGACCGCTCTACATGCACCAAAAGAGCAATCATTAACACTGAAAAGGCCATTAAACAAGTTATGGAAAAATTCGGACTCAGACGCATGGAGAACCCTGTACCCGCCAACCAAACAATACTCCTCAGTCCACGACATGATGTCTCATATCGACTACTGGCTGATCTCCTCCTTGCTGCTTGATTTGCTGTCCCATTGTGTTATACTGCCCCGCACATACTTATTTAAATCCCATCATATTCCGTAAAAGAACCTTGAAACTAGTTATTGCAAGAAAACATAACCCCAAAAATGTCCCAGCTATGGTTTCTGGGACAACCAAAACTGCGACACCACCATAGTGAAACAACCATAACTCAGCTGCATCCATGGATGGCTCATGATCATGATGCCACAAACATCCCAACAAAAATGAAATGTAGGTAACCAAATGTTGACCCAGAAGTCATCAACAAAAAAGTCATAGTTAGTAAGAAAGCTTAGGGTTTGTTTCTAGTTCACCTGTTTAATTATTTATTTAGGAGTTGTGTAATGTTCACACACGAAGAACACGACTGCCTCAGAGTGGACGGATGGGGGAAGGTGGAAAGGAGAGAGAATAAGTGAGGGTAAGGGACACTACACCCAAGTGAGCCCTGAGGCCCACTGTCCTGGAGGTCCAATGTCCTGGATGGAATAGGGGGGCGGCTTTGGTGAAAATCATAAAATTCTGTTGGATGTGGTCGCTAGGCAGGTCTTCTAACTAGAGCCTGCAAGAGATATAGGCCCTCATTACAAGTTGGGCGGTATTCTGGCAGGAAAAGCACCGGAATAGCACCCAAAGAAATTACCGGTATCACTACTTGGTCAAGCGGGATTGCCGCTGGATTACAAGTGGCGGTGGCAGAGTTAATACCCCTTTTTTGAGATGCATTGGACTGTGTGGGGCATTTTTGGCAGAATGACCACCGGTGGAGTTAGCCTTTTCGAGCATTTTTGTATTTGTCAAGGCCAAAGACATTCCCCTTTTCACCTTAGAGTTAATTTACAGAGTGTAATGGCCAGAATAGTATTTCGGACATAGGACCTTTTTGCTTTGGACATCTTGACATTGGACAGAGCCTTAGTTTTGTTGTAGGCAGGGAAATACCTCCTAGAATAGGGATAGTGAGGTGTTTTCCAACTCCTTTTTGTTTCAATAAAGGTTTATGGCCAAAACCATGAGTTCTCTGCGTCCGCGTCTCATTCCTGGCTCCTCACACGCTCTCTATCAGTAATTCTATTTTCTCATGGAAATCGGAAAACCTAGTAAGATCTGCGCCCAGAAGCAGTTTAGTGTGCCCAGTTTCTCCCTTCACAGAAAATTATGCACATTATAAATTAAATACGTTAAATTAAAACAAATCAAACCAAGGATTTATCTATGTTTGAGGATTTGCGAGCGATGCACTATATTTTATTATTTGTATTTTTATTATTATTTTGTCATTTATTGAGCGCAGACCTAGTTTCGAGAATCAATGGCGTGCTTTACAGAGGTATAACAACAATACAGATACATAACGAGTGCTTTACAGAGGTGTACAATATTCCAGATGCATAACAGAGTGCTTTTTAGTGCTAACAGCAGAACAGATATACAGCGCTGTATAGGATACAAAGTGGGAGGAGGAGAGGTACTGTTGTACCGGGTGGCAGGGAGGAGAGGGGCGGGTGGCGTCTAGTGAGTTAGGTTGCACGAGGGACGATTTGATGGCCTAGGTGTTGAGAAGGAATGACTCCTTGAAGAGTTGGGTCTTGAGTTCTTTTCTGAATTGTAGGAGCATGGGGGCAAGTCTGATGCCGACGGGGAGGAGGTTCCATAGTCTTGGGGCATAGGCAGAGAATGCTTCTTTTCTGGATCTTTCCTTTTTGCAGCGGCAGATTTCAAGCCTGCACGTGTCCTGGCTTCTGGTGGTGTGCTGTCTGCCGGAGATGCAGAGTTTCTCTTCCAAGGTAGCTGGGTGACTTGAGGCCAACTGGCTTATAGATGATGCAGCAAGACTTGAAGGTGATTCGTGAATGCACCAGGAGCCAGTAAAGATTGATGAGGGCCAGGGTGATGTGGTTGTATCTGGGTAGACCCTTGATGAGGCGTGCGGCCATGTGTAGGGCACTACTCAGGGGCACAAGAGAGAATGACGGGATGCCTTCGAGTGTGCAGTGTCCCCATGCAGGTGGGATAGGATCTATGCTCGAACGGTGGATCTAAAGCTGTCCAGATGGAGGAAGGGCTGACTTTTCGCAGGAGGGAAAGGGAGAGTTGATACCAGCAGAGTATTTTTAGCTATGTGTGTCGTGAAGTAGAGGTATTTGTCGATGTGGAACCCGAGGGACTTGGCGCAGGAGGTTAGCTCGGGTGTGAACCCCTCAGAGTTCATGGTTGATAGCAAGGTCTGCATGTCTGGGTATTTGGTGTTGTTGGTGAGGAGTAGGAATTCAGTCTTGGATGGGTTGAGCTTCAGTTATGCACTGGAGATCCAAGACTGGATCAGCGAGAGGTAGGTTTTGAGCCTATGGATGTCCTAGATGGAGTCGATCTTGAGGAATAGCTGTCTGTCGTCGGCGTATTGCTAGATGTGGATGTTTTGTGTGGCTAGGAAGGCTCCCAGCAGCTCCATGTATGGATTGAAGATCAGTGGGGAGAGGATGGAACGCTATGGGACTCCACAGGTTACGGGTAGCATTGGCAATCTAAATGAGCCCATCTAAACAAACTGCTTGCGGTTGGCGAGGTAGGACTTGAACCAGCATAGGACAAGCTTGCTGATCCCCATGCACCGATGTAGGGTGTCCATAAGCACCTGGTGGTCTACTGTGTCGAAAGCGGCCGAGAGGTCAAGCAGAATGAGGAGGCAGGGGTGGCTGTTGTTGTCAACCTGTATGGTTGCTATCTCCGTGCTGCATCTGGGTCTGAACCCGGATTGGTAGGTTTGGAGGAGATTGTTGGTGTTGATGTGTTGCTGCAGTTGTGCGGCTACCACTTTCTCAATGATCTTACCAAGGAAGGGAAGATGGGTGATGGAGCGATAGTTACCTAGGCTGACAGGATCCAGAGTGGGTTTCTTTAGAAGGAATGGTGAATTAAAGAATTTCTGAAAGGAAGCAAGGGTCTCATGTGTACATTGAAGAGCCACAGTGAAAGGAAAGATCGCTGTGGCACCCCAAACGTTTGGAAGTGTGTTTTGAATTTATGGTCACCAATTGGGAATTGGAAGCTTCTCTCTTTGAGGAATCCAAGCTAGGGCTTTTCCAGGTATTCTACCGGCCATCCCAAGTGGTCTAACAGAACCTCAAGATCCACAGTACCAGAGGCTGCTTATAGATACAAGAGAATAAGGATTTTGGGGAAATTAACATCTAACGATTTCAGAATCTCCTCCCGAAAGTTGAAAAGAGTTCTCTCTGGAGGGCCTAAGCATGACTATTGGCCATGGAAGAGTGAGATTTATTCACTGCAGTTGGCCCTTGCACAATATTTCCACAATTAAAGGCCTTGAATGGAAGAAATGCAACAGGGGTTGAAGTTGGCTTCAAGAAGAATTACTCTGGATGTCTTGATGAAGGAGGCAAGGAAACGTTTTTTTAAAAAAAGGAAGCATTGCAGATGGACATGACGTGGGGCCCTATGCTTCTCAGATGGCCCTTCGTGAATGATGCTGAGCATGGGTACTTATTGCAGATTAGTCTTTGAATTTGGAAGCCTTCTTGAGCACCACCTCTACTGGAATTGATTGGCAAGAAGAGGAGAAGGATGAAAACGACACTAGGAGAGTATGATGGAACACCAAAGGGGGTTGCAATTTATGGATGTTTCCCATGATGTAATTGATTTTTTTCCTAAAACGTTTGCAATATCCTTTGCAGTCTCCAGATTAAGGGCCTCATCACGAGTTGGGCGTTAGCCTTTAAATCTGGCGGTAACATTATTAGCGCCGCCAATACCGCTCCGCCTGGTTCACGACTGCAATTCAGCCGGCGTTATTCCAGTCGGGCGCTATTACAGCAAGCTGTAATAGCGCTGGCTGTAATTGCGCTGACAACCCAACGCGCTATCACAGACCTATCACAAATACAGTATCGGCACTCCTAGCGCCGGAAAACCGGCGCTAATAGTGCTGAAAATACCCTTGGTCAAATGCTGGAGGTAAAAGAACACAGGTTAGAGTAACAAAGCCACAGGTGGAAACAATGCACACAAGAGGCCTACAAAAGACCCACCCATGCCCCACACACTCTTCCCAATACCATGTTGCCATTTGGAACTGGAGCCTTGACCTCTACATGCTGCGCCAGGAACTGCAGAGGCCTGACAACCAGCCCAGGGCACAAGGAGGGGAGGGGGCAGGATGATTATGATGATGATGATGATGAGGAGGAGGAGGAGTAGACCAGCCCCAGCAAGGGGGCCAGCCATCCCCAGGGTCAGGCCAACACCATGGGCCCTGACTGATGGTCAGTTAGTATCCGAGTACAGGCTGGACATGGCTACCATCAACCAGTTGCTGGACACAATCCAAGGTGACATTGGCAGCAGGATTGCCATCAGCACCGCTGTGGCCCCACTTGTGAAGCTGGTGTCAGTCCTACAATACCTTGGGACGGGCGGCTTCCAGCAGACAGTTGCCAAGATGCATGGCATGGCCCAGTCCACATTCAGTGCCGTTCTGGGCCATGTGCTGGATTCACTGCTGCACCATGTGAAGGAACACATTGCATTGCCCACCACCCAGGCACAGGTGAGTGAACTCAAGACATATTTCTATGTCATTGCCAAAGTGCCGAACGTGATTGCAGCCCTAGGCTGCACACATGTTGCACTGATTGCACCCCGGGACCATGATGCAGCCTACAGGAATCTGAAGCATTTCCATTCATTGAACGTGCAGATGACCTGTAGCCCAGACCTGACCATCACCCACTGCTGCGCTCACTACCCTGGATCCACCCATGACTCCATGGTGCTGCGCAACATCACACTGCCAGCCTACATGGAGAGAAACAGAGCCCAAAGCACATGGATAATTGGTGAGTACAAACCCTGCCTGAAATAGATGCCAAAGTACAACACATGTAGGGGAGGCAGAGCCATAGTAAGCCTTTCATGCCACCAGGACCATCACAGCAACAGTACCATATATGTGAGGCACACAAGGAGACCTGAACATGGCCACCACATATAGACCCACAAAAGGGGATGGCACACACTTCTCAAAAAACCATAACAAATGGGACCACAACAACTAGAATGCACCTTGTCTGTGTTGCAGTGGTGCTTTACACCCTGACACACAAGAGTAACCTCATCCAGGGCACCCTACAGGAAGGCAAAGTGAGAGGAATGCAATACCCATCCACTAAACCACTGTAGATGATCAGGCCAAACCCAGACATGAACATCCCTGAGAGAGTGACCCATGAATGCACATTTACCCGCATGTGAAACAAACAAAAACTGGTGCCGTGTAGCTAAAGTTCCACCATCCAGTGAGCCAGCCACAACCAAATACAAATCAACACTAGCCCTGAACAGGCAGTCATGACGGGAGCCTCAACCTGACGGTATGGATGCACCACTGTGCCAATCAAACCCAGGGAGCGGTGCATGTAGAAAGTGGGCTGCAAGGGACATGGCACACATTGCAGAGAAAACCTGTGGAACATGAATACACCAAATTCAAAGGACAAGTGGTTACATGTTGAGCATGAGTGTCCCACACAATCCCATACACATAGGTCATCATCCACCAGTGCGCGTCCAGTAATCCCTTATGCAGGCAAATGTAATCTGCCACAGGACAGCCAACTCAATCACACAGGGTGCATGTACGGGTCAGATGATGTATGTCCTTAAAGATGATGGATGTATACCAATCACATTGCATGTCCCCGTTGCACATAAAGATGACCCCAGTGCATAGTTTGTTGTTGCTTATTCCTTGCACACCCAGTGAAGTAACCTAGGCCTCATGTACACATTTCATCCAATGCAGGTGATTCAGGATACCCAAGGCTCACCTGGCTGATGGCCCCTGTGAGGAATACACAAACTGCATATAACAATGCCCACAGTAGGACCTGCACATGTGTGGAAAGGACATTTTGTTTGTTGAAGGCACGGTTCCGGTGCCTTGACCATAACTGGAGGGGCACAGATGAATGCTCCAGAAAATGTTGGCAAGATTGTACTCACATGTGCCATGCTGCACAACATCTGCTGCCGTAGGAATGTGCCACTACCCCTGATGCTGAGGGGCAACACCCAGGGGATGGGAGTGACAATGACCATGTGCCCGTTGCCGGGGCTAAAGCACACAGGGAAGGGGTGAGGGAGGGAAGGTTGGCCAGTTAGGCGTTGAGTGAGAATGTTTTCTGATTTGGTGGATGGGCACATGTCACGAAGAGCACTTGTAAAATAAATTACACTTGTACACAATCATGAATATCCAAGCTTTCTGTCATGTTTGAACAGGCTTTAATTAAAGTGGAACTAACACCCTCATCCCCAAAACTCCCCAGCACACATACCCCCCTCTGCCCACCAATCCCCAGCACACATACCTCCCTCCCCCACCAACTCTCCTACCACACATACCCCCCTGCCCCCACCAACTCCCCAGCACACATATCCCCCTCCCCCAGCACAGTGCATGTGGGTCCATGTGCCCGGCCCATTGTCCATCTAACAGGGACGTTGTTGCTTTCCACATGCTCTGCCTTCAGGGGAGTGCCATTGCAAATGCCGTTGTGACCGAGGCCTGGGTGACCCTTGTAGGGAGCCCTCTGAGGGGGCTGTTGAGGTGGATGTCACCAATACAGCCAACTGCAATTGCTGGCGGAGGAGATATTTGACTCACGCATTTGTTCTGCATGCTCAGATTGTACCTCGCATTGTTCACATACTCGCTAGCCAAACCCGGTGAGTGCTGCAGTGCATCCCTCTACAACCTTACGTGTGCGGGCATTGTCGCGCACCATGGTTTTGGCAGCCCCCCAATTTCATTGCTAATGGCCTTGATGTGGCGGTTGTCTTCGCTGGCCATGCCCTCTATTCTCATCTGGCGTGCCTCCATTACATCCAGGCATGCCATGACTGAATTGGCCAGACCTGTTCCTATGTGGTCCTGGGCTATCTGTGGGGGCTGCAGTGCCTGGCAGGTCTACTCAGGGTAGTGGGGCTGCTGTTGCTTGTGGTGCCGAGATGTCTGGTGGGGCTGCTGTGGATGGAGGGGCTGCAGCAGGTGATCCATATCAGGGTATGTCCTCATCCGCCACTGGTGTGTGTGAGCAGCGGCATGCACAGGCATGTGGACTGTGGCTGGGACTCTCCACATGCTCAGGGGTCCCTTCGGGTGTGTCCATTTGCTGCACTGGACTGTGTGTAGGCGTAATGATTGGTACACCATGCTGCTCTTCACAGGATGAGGCACCCTCCTCTGGGGTGGTTGCACTCGTGGTGACTTCAACATCCTGTGAGACCTCGGTGGCTTGGGATGGGCTTGGTGAGGCAGCCCTCATGGCTTGTGTGCGCCGAGGTGGTCAGTCCCTGGTGGCTTGTGGGCACTGAGGTGGTGAGCCCCTGGAGTGGTGGGGTGGAGTGTGTCCTCTGCCTTGGAGTATCCTACCGGGCCCTTCACGGGTGGTGGGGCTGGTTGAGGGCACCTCAAGTTATGTTCATGCATTTCAAGGTTTACAAGGGGGGGTTGTACAGGACAATTTCTATCATGCTTGGGCCTGACCCTTTTTAGTATTCACGATGTTGGTATTACTGGGGCATACTACATGGGTGAGACACAGTTAGGAATTGTTGGGATAGCTTTTTCATGCATATGATGCAAATGCACAGCTGGCATGCTGCAGTCAGTGAGGGGGGATGGTACTACACATGCCCACCTGATGTTGCTGTGCCCCGCCATGGATGTGTGTGCCATGGTGTTTGCATGTGTCCATTGGCTGCCCTACTCACAACTCTGGATCCATGGGGTCGCCTAGGCACACTGGTACAATGGTGCAGTCGTGGGAGGCTGTGGTTGATCACACGTACTGCACCCACTCACAGTGCCTGGCTGTCAGACATTCACACTGGGGATGGAGTGGTGGCCCATTTACAATGCATTTTGAAAGGGGGGGTGCCTGCCTCCTCTCCTCCCACTCCCTCAATGGATGCCATGTCGATGAGGGTGGTGCACTGCTCTTCCCATGGTGCCAGCTTCCTTGGTGGTGGTGGCCCTCCACTGGTCGCCATGCTCTCACTCCTGTGCTGTGCCAGGAGGCCCCTGACACGGACCTGCAGGTCGTTAAATTGCTTGCGGCAGTCCTCTCCATCCCTGGGGACACGGCCTGCCGCAGTTACCTTCTGGCAGATGTCTGCCCAGATGTGGTAGCCCGTATTTTTTTGTTGGGGACCATAGAGTTCACCCTGGTGGGAAATTACCTCCTCCACCAGTATAGTGAGTTCGGAGTCCGAGAACTTAGGTTTGCGCACCCTGTCCAGGGCAGACTAGCCCCTCACACGCTCCTGAGAAATGTTTTGGGGTTTGTTGGAGTGGATGACTTCCAGGGGCTCCGGTTTTGGGTGGATTGTGATTTCCAAAATGGTCACCGCTTTGTTTCCCGTTCTGGCAGTGAAGCATTTCCTGCAGAACTATTAGTGCGCGCTAGTAGCGCACACTAATAGCACAAGACACTGGCGGTAACGCAGTGTTCACTGAGTTTTCAGGTTTTCAGCTACTAATGCCGCTCAACGCTATTTCAATAAACGCCCAGGCCGTGTGTGCGGGCCCGCCAACTCGTGATGGGGTTTGTTTGCACCACAACTCATGGAGTTAACGCAAATACCACTCAGGAGTATATATGCCCTTATACCGCCAAACTCGTGATGAGGCCCAAATAGTTTGTCAGCAGTGTTCCAGATTTCTGACAATCTCTCCTGCAGGGGTGACTTTTCTTTTGTTGAATCGATATTTTAGTCCCAGTAACGTGGGTTTTGCAGGGTGTTTTATCATTTGGGTTGTTAAATTGTGCCACTGCTTCGATAGTCCTCTCTTCTCGTTTGAGGAGAGAAAGTGCTTTGTTATGCCACTTATTTGATGTTTTGATTCTGACTTTAGTTCATTGGGTCCAGTGTCTTTTCAATTTCTTGCAGAATCCATGATGGCCCTTGTTCTGGCTTATTAGCATTGCAGAAACTATATAGAGTGTGGGAATCCTCTTCAGGTGCCAGTGAGGGTATTGGTTTAAGCTTCAGGGAGTATCTGCCTGAGAATAAATGGTGGTCAGGCCACAACAGGTTGGGGATTGCGATGACCGTGATTGGTGTTTTGCTAGTCAGAATGGCATCCAAGGTGTGGTCTTTCGCATGATTAGGGGCGTGCATCAGCTGGTTTAATCCCATGTTTGACATGTGGCATATCCAACTTGCAGGAGTCTTGTCTGGGGCATTGTCAAGGTGCAGGATGAAGTCTCCTGTCACAATGATTTAATTCCATTAGATCTAGCCAACCCTCGAGAACCTGTTTGTAGCTCTAAGTGGTCGACAGGCAGTAAGAGTGAGGAAGAATGTGTTTGAATTCATAGAGCATTTCACCAGCACATGCTGAATAATAGTCTCATGTGAGGGCCACAAGAATCTTTTATCTTTGGTTTAGATATCGTCCGAGAGGCAACACAAAACATATACCCAACAACTGTCAAGATCAAATAGAAGAAACCATTTCCTAGGGTAGTTACAATCCTGAGAAACGTCATGAGTAGTGCTTGGCAGTCGTTGAGGTATGCTTGATTTATGACAGTGGCACAGTTTGGTTGCTTTCGAACTCCTGACTGGTGAATTTTTGCAGTTTTTTTTTTGAGCTGCAACCATAACGTCCCTTTAAGAACGTTTTTTTTCAATGGATTTTCTAGGTTTGTAATTTTTCAACTTCTTTGTAAAGTCCCTTTTAACAAAAGTTATTTAACGGAATTTTAATGTTTTTAATGATATGGAATACCATATTTTACAGTACCCAACGGACTTGGCCAGTGGCCACTTATCCCATTAAATGCCCTTTAGCCATGCCTACGGCCCAACCAAGCCACAAATAAATGGACACTGCACCTGGTCCAGGCCTAGTAACCACGTTACTCCTTATTGTTGGTCCATGGGCCGCTTGCCATGTGGCTATGTCCAGTGGGCACTTTGCTGGGGAAGGTCCTATGGCCATGCCACCATGCCATGCTACGTCACCCAAATTTGCTCGACCAGTGGCCTCTTCGCCTCCTTTGCGGGGCTGGGGGCCACTGGACATAGCCTGTGGCTATGGCCTCTGGCCACAATGCACCCGGCCCCACCAAACCACATAATTTAGCCACTAGGCCACATCAGTTTTTGACATGCTTGACCAACCCACCCTCTTTGCTTGTGTCGAATCTGACGACTCCATGCCCACTGCTCATAAAATCGCATAATGCGTGGAAGCCATATATTCTCGGATACTACGCAAATGGCACAAGTAGAATTGAGACACATCTGAAATCCTGATCACTGTGTTCATCTCTTGGGTCCTCCTCCTCCAGGTCCCACAGTGCCCACTCCTATGCAAAGTGGTGGTTAGCTCTTGCATCTTCAAACTCAGCACTCTAAAAAGAGTTCTGCAAAACCTGTCTCTCCCAAAGTAACTGTGGTCAGTGCCCTAATTTCCTCCATACTTGCTGTTACAAACAGCCTCTACTGTGGCATTTCCTCCTTACACATCTTCAACCGCATGAGAATCCAGAATTCTGGGACTCACCTGCTAATCGGACTCTAAATTCAACCACATCAGCCCTGCCATGGCCTGCTTTCCACTGGCTAACTGCAGACCAAATAACGCAATTTAAGTCCCTTTGCATCATTCACCAACCTATGGCCCTTCAAAGCCCACATCCCAGAAGAAATTCTAGTTGTAAACTCCAGTCGTACTACGCTCACCCTCTACTCTTCGTCTACATGTTCTTATGCACTGCAAGGCTCAGTATGGCAGCTCGTCCTTCCGCACATCAGCCCACCCCCCTATGTAACACAATCAGGCCCATTGTCTGGTCACCTTCCATTGCATAATGCTGGGGAAACTGATCTCTTTATGCAGTAGCCTCTCTGCTGTTCTGCCCTTTCATGGCATCTGGCAGCAAAATAACAGTTTGGTGGTGTATGTTTGTGCTGAATGCATTTTCAAACAAATAAATAAAACTGTTGAAAAACAGGGCATCTTTGTCAAAGATCAGATTCGCTAGGAAGCCACTTGAGAGAAGAGCTGCATAAAAGCGTTTACCACCACTTTGGCATGAATTAATCTTTCCACCACCCCTTCTGATATGTAGCAGCTTCATCTGTGAGCACCAAAATGAAGCTTTTACTAGTGCCCCTGGGAGCTTGCAGGGGACCATTGGTGTTCATCCCCACCTACTAGGAAATTGCCCCATTGACATTAAGGGAGTGCCCACAAGATCCTTAAACTGCTCCCATGCCTTGCCTGTGATCTGGCAATCCTGGCATGACCTACAGAAGATCTGATCTGGCAATCCTGACATGACCTGCAGAAGATCTTCAGGTGGTTTATGATAGTGGCTACCAGTAACCACACATAAAGGTGTCAAGCAAGGCTGCCCTTTGGCAGCTGAATTGTTCAAACCATTCATAGCTGAATTGCCCGTGTGGCTAGACACAATCCACTGCTTTCCTCCCAAGATCAACGGAACACCAATCAAATGCCTTGTCTATGCAGATTATGTGGTGCTGACTGATTATATTCAGATTGGTCTGCAGCGTCTCTTGAATCGTTTATATGAGTATATGGAAACAAACGAGTTTATGATAAATGCAGAAAAAACAAAGATCATGAGCATCGGACAAGTGCTTACAAGAAAAGACAATAAATTCAGAAGGTCTATTGCAAATGATGCATTAAGCACTGTAAAGTCCATAAAATACCTTGGTGTGATGTTCAATGACTCTATCTGTGAAGCAGCATGGACTAAAGACCTAACTAATAGAACAATCAAACTTGGTCTACAAGGAGTAAAGATCAACAACGAATATGGGAAATTCACGATCGCCCCAATAATGACATTCTACCTTCAGAAATGTATTCCAACTATCGTGTTTGGTGCCGAAGCAGGTTGGAATCTTGACCATCGTCTTTCGCAAAGATTAGCAGGCATGTTTTGGAAACGAGCCCCTAGGCTCCCCCATTACATCTCAGTAATTGTGCTGAGACATGAATTGGCCATTAACTCTTTCCACATGATAATTATATGGAAATCTCTCGCCACCCTGAGGAAAATGTACCTTGGTGAAAAGATTCCTGCATACAAAATCTTTGCGATTGGAATCAAAGAGATGCGATCCAAGATAACATAGATGTGGAATCTAAAGTTAGATGCCATCATGGAAGCTGCTAGCATAAACAGATCGGAGTTACTAAATCGGCCGCAACATGCAAAAAAAAAATGTGCAATCTGGGACTGGATTTCGAACTCCAAAAAACGCATGAAACTCAAAACTGCTCTTCCTTTATCACTAGGGGAAATCAAACTACATAACCAACCAAAGTACTTATTAGACTGTCCGTCACGTCATCACAGAAACCAATTCCTAAGATTCAGGCTAAACGTCTTGAATATTAGGGAAATGCTCTGGATACGAAGGAATAAGGATACAATTTATAATAAATGCAGATTCTGTGGTACTGGAGAAATTGAGTCCTTAAAGCATCTGATAACTGCCTGTACTGGCACAAACAGCCAGCGGATTCTGCATTTGAGTAGCTTCAAACCGCAAAACAATGACATGGACGAATGGTGGGCCTATGTAAGTGCTGGCAGAATCATCAAGCTATCATGCAGGCTAATTGACTACCTCGATATGATCCTGAGCGACAAATAGTCAGCGACTGGCAAAAGAAAAATCAGAGGAAAAGAAAAGACCTACTGCAAGAAAACATAAGTGTCATGAAATAGCCTAAGGAAATGTAACGAATGTGGACCTCGACTTAGACTTTGAGAACGACTTGAGACTTAACATGTAAATTACGATGGTTTACTAATGTAACAAAAGTTCAGTACTGATTTATTGAACAAAGTTTTACTAAAAAAAAAATTTGAAAAAAATAGTGGCTACTTGCAGGCAATTGAAGTAGTTCAGAATCTGGTTCAGGTTTAAGTAAAGCCCAGCGACGCAATCTACAGTATCTCATGCTTGAGCATGAGAGCCTCCCCCTGGTAACTGAGAGGAACCGCCATCTGGTTCCCTGTTACAATGTGGAGGCATTCTGTGCAAAGCAACCTGTTCCCTTAGAACACTGTGTTCCAGGGCAGTCGGTTGCAGTTCAGGATATTCTCAGAAAAGAGCGCTTTGGCCTCAGCTTGCAACTTGGTAGCTAAAGACTTGAATATGGGAGAGCAGGGAACTGGGGTTACAGGGACCAGGGAATCCACCAGCTACGATCCCTGCTCACAGGTACAAGCTGCACCTCAGCGATGATGCTTAAGGAAGCGAAAAACGTGCCTGGAGTCGCTTTTGGTCTTGTGCAGAAAAGAGCAGTTTGGGCTGGACTGCCCCTTTTTGGATATGCATATGGTCTTTCCCCTTCTGCATTGGCATGGCAGGCTGAAAGCGTAGTGTTTGGCAGGTTGCCCAGAGAAATTCCCAGCTGTTACTATTCATTCACATCCTTCCAATCGGTTTTCCTAAGATTATCTCTCGTTAGCCACAGAACCTCCCATTAAACTGAATTCAGATCTTGGATTGCTGTACGATCAGTTGGTCCCCTGTTCTGGATCATTTGGTTGTGCTCTTGCAGGAGCCAACATGCTTTGGATTTGGTTCTCCATCCATACATGAAACTGCTGCTTTTAGAATGCCGGCAGGGATTGAAGAGTTATGTTGTTATGTTATATTGTGTATATTTATAGAGCGCGGACAATCACCAACTGGGGCATCATTGTGCTAATGGCACATCCTGAAAGACAACGAGAGATCAAGGGCAAAGATTTAGGCGGAAAGCAAGAAGGTTTTCACCACGTGCCGGAAGGGAAGATCATCACAGATGCTGCAGAGCAAAAGAGGTAAAGGTTTACCCAGCAGAGCTGTGGCGACTGAGAAAGAGCGCCCCCTATGAGGGAGCACTGAAAAGGGGAATAGAAATACAGCAAGTGGTGGCAGAGCAGAGAGGACGGGTGGTAATCTATTGCTTAAATTTAGACTGCAAAAAACTCTCTGTAGAAGGCAAAATGGACCAGGCAGAACGTCTTAAACTTCAGACGTTTGCACACCGGAATCCAGTGCACGGAGTTGATGGTGGAGGACGAGGAGCCCCAACGGCCAATCCAGCCGCAGAATTTTGTAAAATTGAAAGGTGCTGGAGGAGATGGGCAGTTTGGGCAAGATAAAGGGAATTGCAATACTGGAAGGAACCTGAAGTGAGAGAAGAGACAACTAGAGGACGAAGATGAGGTGCGCAGAATGCAAAGTTTAAACTGGACAGATTGGCACACAGCGTTCACCTGGGCAAGCATGGACAGGGACGCAGTTAACTTGACCCCAAGATCTTTTGCTACTGCCGAGGGAGGCAGCAGGGGGCCAAGTTCAGCCGGCCAGAAGGCTGAGGACCAAGGTGAGGAGTAAGGGGGAGCACCAACCAAAAGGACCTCCATCTTATCACCATTAAGACAGAGCCAATTGTTACCCATCCAAGCGTGGATGGCAGACAGACAGGAATGACAATGCTGAGCAGTGGAAGGGAGAGCTAGTTCCAGGCGAACCAAGATTTGCATGTCATCCTCGTAGGAGTAGCACCGAAAACCAAAAGAGTGAATCAGTCTGACAAGAGGGTGGATATATATATATATATTGAAGAGAAGAGGAGAGAGAGCAGACCCCTGAGGTATACTGCAAGTGAGGGGCATAGGGAGCTTATTTAATGTTTATTTATTAGTCATTTGTAAGGCGCTTATACAAGTAAATTGTGTTTCAAAGCGCCGACAGGGCAACAGGGAGGGAACATGGGAGTAAAATTAGGTATTACACTGTAAGATGGAGGCGGATCTACTAGGCCTTGTGAACATTCAGAATGTGCAAGTGCAGAGAGAGAGAAGGGGTGAGGGAATACAGGGTAAGTGCTAGGTGTATCAAGTGGGAAGTGCTAGGAGTGAGCAGCTGTAAGTGCCTAGGTGGAGTATTCAACCACCAATAAATAGGTAAGTGGAAGTCTGTGGTGGCACAGGCCAGTGGGTGCCAAGGTAAAGTGTTGAGCGGGGCGGGGGCTGTAGGCAATTGGGTATTGGAGGCCAGGACCCAGGAGGACACATAAGGGCCTTGGTCACCAATCTCAGCAGCTGTGAGGTTAGCAGAGGAGGGAGGGAGAGAAGGAGTAGGTTAAAAGGAGAATCTTGAGCTTCTGGAATTTGAGGCGATCCGGCTCAAGATGAAGAGGAAGGCAGAGACTGTTCCATAGGAGGGAGCCTGCTGAGGAAAGAGATCGGCCACCAGCTCACTGTTTACCGAAGCATTTAACACACAGAGAGTTGGTGTGGGAGGAACGTAAAGATCGGGAGGGAGAGTATTTAGTGAGAGCAAGTTGCAGATAATATGGTCCCTGGCCCAGACACCCTTGTGGATGATGCAGAAGGATTTGAATTTGATCCTTGCAGCAACCGCGAGCCAGTGGAGAGTTTTTAACACTGGAGAGATACTGTCCCTGGGCTTGAGGCCAAGGATAAGCCTTGCAGGCCGATTCTGGATTATCTGGAGGGGTCGTAGAGAGGAACAGAGTAGATTAAGGAAAAGGCTATTGCAGTAGTCCAGCCTAGAGAGAAGCAAAGCTCTAGAGAAACTGAGCTTCTGGGGGAAAGTGAGGAAAGGGAAAATTCCTTTGAGGAGGTGGAGTTGAAAGTGGGACTTCTTGGCAAGGTCAATGTGAGGGATGAAGGAGAGAGGGGGGTTGAAGATGACTCCAAGCTTTCTGGCTTCAGACAAAGGAGAAGGGGAAGAGCCCATGGAAAATGGCCAGAGTGAAGTGACAGAAAGAGGGATCAGGAGTCCCAATAGGAAATATCTCAGTCTTGCTGGCATTGAGGCGGAGGTCATTGGAAATACACCAGGACTGGATGGCAGATAGACCATCAGGAATGACAGATAAAGTGAGATGAGGATCGGAGCAAAAATTGTGGGTCATCTGCATAACACTGGAAGGTGAAGGGAGAGAGAGAGAGAGATTGGGAACGATCTGAGAGAAAGGAAAGAAACCAAACAAGGACCCTGGAGACACCCACTGCTGAATGTCTGTTGATCAGGATGGCATGAACAATGGTGTCATGATCAATGGTTTTGAATGCGGCAGAGAGGTTAAAAGGCTCAGGGCACCAATGCCTCACTGGTCTACAATCTGGACCAGGTCATTGACTACGGTCAGCATAGCAAGGACAAAATCAGGCGGTCAGATATTGAAGTCCCCCAGGACAATGAGAGTGTCGTATTGTAACCTACGATCAGTAAGCTCCTCAATAAAGGGCAATACAAAACCTGAAGACTGTGCCATTTGTTTTACTTTTCTTTTTCTTTAATAGCAGGGGTGGGGGCCTCATCTACCATCCTTATCCTTCTCAACCCCCTCCTATGTGCAGATAAAGGGTGATGCAGCCAGATTTGTTTCTTCTAGCATTTTAATTCAGGCATGCATCAAGTTCCGATTAACTACCTGGATATGACTTCTCACTGTATCCCAACATTTATACAAGCGGGGGGTGAACACACTGACACCCATTTCAAATAAGGACAAAGCTATATTGTAGTCAAGGATAGTATACATATAGTGCAGGTCTTTTAATTATTTAATCGTTGTACTGTACTCAATGCAAGTCAAAACTAAAAATGTAGAAAATTCACGTTAATGTTTTGGAATAAAAATACTCTAAGTGTACTACTTTCTTGAGTTAAAGATTTTGTTCTCAACATAAGTGCAGCATATTACAATAACAGTACATCTAAGTAGCGCAACCTTATGCAAAGATTCCTCATTTCAATTACTTTATCAGCACATGTACAAAAGGAGGCACACTCCTTCTGACTTGGTGGCTGTTAGAAAGGCCACCCTGAGAGAGTCCACCCTGAGAAAGGGTGGTGCTATAATGGGGAGAGCTTAATAAAGTAAGAAGAACTTGTGTTTGCTAAGTCAAGAAGGCCGAGCATTGAGTGCAAGTCAAGGAGAAAGAGATTCAGGCTGAAGAGGATGTATGGATCCTAAAGAACCTGATGCTGAAGGAGAGAATCAAGTGAACTTTCAAATACGAAGAAGAAAATTACATGTGCATTAAGTGCTGCAGAAAATCCACTGCCAACTAATTATATTAGTCCATATATCGAAAGACCTTACGTTTGAAAACCAATGAGAAACCATGTACCTAATGTTTCTGAAGATGGTGGTGTGTTTTAGAGGTAGGCATGTGTTGTCCACCTGATAGTGGGCAGCCAATTACAATCCTAGTCCCTATAGAAGATATATTTGGATGTCTCCCGTTAGCCAATCCCGATCCTTGATATGTTTTCACTATTTGCCACGTCGTACTATGACGTCACCGACGTCTTTTTAATATAAAAGCTATTGTTTGTGTAAAAATCGCTGAGAGAACCTGAGCGCACGTCCGGTGATGTTCGTTGTAAACTCCCTGTTTTAGATAATTGTTAATGAAACAGTACTTTGCCATCTTCCTGAGTTTGTTCGGTTATTTGGACTCAGAGTAATTCTGTGTGAACCCATCCATTGCATGCACATTCCTAAAGGATAATACGTTTGATACACACTTCGACTGCGCCACCCACGTTTATTACTTGAAAAAAAAAACCGGTCACTCTTCTTTCAGTAATGTTGGAGCAAATTTAATTATTGGTAAACTCCCATTGCCCATTCAAATGTTGTTTATACGTGTTTCAGCCTCTCAAGGGCCTTTTTCAAAACAAAACATTTTTGAGGGCAAATTACTTATTAAATAATACTTTCTATCTGTGTATTCCACAGATAGCACAGTGAAAATACCACACATAACATAAACAAAACAAAACCATATTTTGATAACAAATCAGTCATGTGGTACAATAATAACATTGTAAGCATGCATGTATGCATACAGATTTTTTTTTTTTATTGTTTTGGTTTATTACAAATCTTTACAATCTCACAAGAGAAAACATACAGTTATACAATTTTTACAGAAAATCATCAATTATTAAATTAATTCAACAACGAGTTTAAACATAAAATAGAATGAATTCAAGAGCTTAAAATTCCAAACTTTGTACACATCAGTAAAGACTTGCATTGAATTAGTAGCAGCAGAGAAGTTAAAAGCATAGATGAGAACCATAACCTTTCAACCAATTGTATTGAAAAAATAAAAAAATAATAACATTAAATCCAAAAAATAAGTTAGAAACAAATCCCCTTTCTTAACAGAAAATTAATTATCCCAGTTAACTCAAATCACAGACATTTCTCAAGAAACTTGTCACAGCTATTTTTAGACTTAAACAGTTGTCATGGAGCATTCTGTGCCAAATAAAGTCTCTTTGTACTTCAAAGATAGAGACTACAAACTTTGAGAAGTACCTAATCCTCTGTGATTTTAAGCCAGGACAGACCAGTAGAATATGCTGTAAGGTTTCAACAGTCTCAACTGTTTTGCAATATCTACACCAAGGGACAACCTCATTGGTCCGATTTCTAATACATAAAATTTGTCTGGTGGGTAAGACATTAAAGCGGAAGCGCATGAAGTCATTGCTTAACCTCTTGCTTGGGTATTTACATAGATAGCCTTGTATATTTGCCTGCCATTTCCAAATGGAGCAGGCTGAATTATACAGTTTAGAGTCTTCAATGACTGATTTCGTAGATTGCCAATCTGAACCCATTAAACTAAATTTAACTTTGCCAGGTTTGTTACATAGTGAGCTCATAGCTAGACCTAATTCTATCAAACAAGTCTCACTTTCTGTTTTTAAGGCAGCCATAAAAGGATTCGAAGAATCAAGGTACACACAATTATACAGCGTTTCTTCCTTGCTGGTTTTGCATTTTTTCCAAAGACATACCCAGGCGTTAAGGGGTTAACGGCGCCGTAAAAGGTGTCGGCGCCGTTAAACCCTTAACGTCTGATTACGAGGTCCCTTTGCGGGTTGCACTTTAACGCCTGCTTTTAGCAGGCGTTAAAAAACCAACCCGCAAAGGGACCTAGGAGCTAATTACGGCACCGTAATTTACGGTGCCGTAATTAGCGCCTTCCCCATTCCCATTGAGCCCTATGGGCCAAAAATGGGAATGGGGAAGGGGCCAAGGTGAATGGGGAATTACCGCCCCGCCAACCTTGGAATGGGGCGGTAATTCCGCCATTCACCATGGCGGACCCCGGCATGGACTATGGTGCTAATAGCACCATGGTTTAGCGCCGGGGTCGTAATGAGGCCAATAGTCTTTTCCAGACTGCGTAGGAGGAAAGGGAATGCAAACCAAGTTCATATCTGATTAAGGCTAAGGGTATACATTTCGGCAAGAACCATAGCACCGCTCTCAAGATTCTCCCTTCAATAGTTATCAGATGGGTATGTAATTCCTTAGTAAATAATTCTATACCATAGGTTAAGCGTGGTATAACCTTTTTTATGTAAAAGTCTCTTAGCGGCACCATAGTAAATTTACCAAATGTATTATCTATTGCCCTCGATTGCCTAATGGCAATGTCTGCTTTTAGATTTAGCTGAGTTTATATCAGGGCAAGAGAGTCCTGACCAGAAAAATAGAAACCTAGGTAATTAAATGAAGGTAGCGCCTTAATTCTCTTTCCTTCACATAACCAAGTAAAGGCATTCTCCTTTTTATTCTTATTGCCAAATCTAACAATAACAGTTTTTGTTGGGTTAGTTTTCAACTTAATACCCTCAACAAATGATTCAAAAGCTTTTAGAAGCCTCTGCAAACCAATTTTTGTTTTGTCCAGTAAGAGAAAATCATCCACATAAACCAACCAGTCAATACACACATTATTAAGCTTAGGGGAAATCAAACCTTTACCACTGAGGGCATTTTGGGCTCCACATACATACACATTAAAGACCGTCGGGGCCAGCATACAACCCTGTCTTAAACCATTCAGAATTGTAATAGGTCTGGAAAGTAAACCGTCCGTTGTCAAGCGGACCATTAAACTGGTGTCAGTGTATAAGGCAATGATCATCTGGAGTAATGGAGAGGTATTTTGAGATCCTGTAGCTTCCGCCAGAGGAGTTGTCTATCGACAAGGTCAAATGCTGAACTGAGATCCATCGATGCCACAAACAATGATCTAGTCCCCTTTACCATAGAGTTGGCTATCAACGTTTTTAGCACTAGCCCACCACAGTCTGTTCAATGTGTTTTTTGAAGCCAATTTGTTTGTTGTCAAGAATGGATTTTTCAGTAATCCATTCTTGAAGTTCCTTTAGGACCAACGAACAAAAAATGTTGGACTCAGGGTCCGCAATTGCAATTGGCCTGTAACTGGATGGGGACATGCGTGCTCCCTTCTTAAAGACAGGAATAACGATGGACACTTTCCATGATAGGGGTATAAGCTTGGTCTCCAAAATGTTACTATACAGTATATATAAGATTTTTCCCCAAATCACAGGGTCCCTTTTTAAGAATTTATTAGATAGATTATTCGGACCCATGGCTCCAGAGTTTTTGGATTTCCTAATCATATCAGTAATATCATAGCTCGAAAACTTCAAAGACCAAGACTGAGGTTAAGACATGAGCAATTGTTGGTTACCTTTGTTCAATGCATAAAGGTTTGTAAAGTGTCCATGCCAAACATCCTCATTGATTACATTTACTGCCATATCTTGTTGAGGTTTTTCGATTGCATTTATCAGGTACCAGAAGTTTGAACAGCAGTGCCCTCGCACTGCTTTCAACATAAGCTCACCATCTTGCTGCATGCGTACTGCTCTATATTGGATATGCCAATTCTTATAGGTTTGCTTGATTTTGTTTTTTCTCTTATAGAAGTCAGAGGATGACAGTACTTCCTTTTTTAATTTTCTCAGTTCTTTTCTATAAACAAGTTTCCGTGTATGGATCACCATATCCATAGAATGTTTACATTTTGGTTTTACTTTAGACCCTGGTGTAAAACGGGGGGACAGATTGTCAATGGTGTCCTTAATATATATAGAAAGGTTCGAGGGAGAATAGCATAGATCGCGATGTAACTCAGTCATTACCCGATAGTCCCTTATCATAGTTGAAGTAAACTTGACGATTTTAGTATGGCACCATTTAATTCTATTTCCCTGTTGATTTATCATCACCCCATGAGTATATTTTTCTTTAATTGGGGTAGGGAATTTCAAGGCCATTTTACAGGTAAGAAAAGAGTGATCACTAGAGCTAGAGTCAATCACCTCCAAATCATATACACTCCTAAAGATACCAATAGACACAAAATATAGTCTAAAGTGGATTCCAAGCCTCTGGCTTTCCAAGTATGTTGGTGCCCTCGAAGGAGATCCAAACCCAGAGATTCCGCAAAATGTAACCACAATCTGCCTCTCAATACTCCAGAGCCACCAACCCTCACAGACTGTTCAGCATTGGCCAGCATTTCATCCCCCACTAACATATCACATAGACAGTTTGCATTAAGATCCCCCGCCATAATGATTTGACCTCCCTGGTTTGTCTCACGCCAGGATTCAATTATAGATCCCAAAACGGTCAGTTTCTTACCAAGTTGTAAATCGGACATCTCACTGGGGTTCCAATAGATATTAATAAATAAAATAAAGAGGGACTCGTTGTTTTCTATATCCATTTTAAACACTGCAGCAAGAAAGTGGTGTTCCAGACACCATTCCCCCATTTTTGACAAAGAGTTGTTTTGTTTGATGGCTATTAGTAGTCCACCTTTTGAGCAGCCTTTGTTGGAGCCCCGTGCACAAACATTGACCACAGTAAACCCTTCCCAGCATAGCTGTTCCCTAGACCAGGTTTCCTGAAGAAAAACAAAGTCAAATTGTGACAGAAAATTCATGCATTCTTCGTTGTTCAAAAGATTCACATTTCCCCGAGAGTTCCAACTCACAAATTTGAAGAACGAGGAGGAGGCTAGAGGGTATTGCCAAGCTTCCTGAGTGAGTCAATAGACTCCCTCAGAGTCAAGGCGAGCCACCTCCATTCCTGCTTGTTCAGGTTTGATTCCTCATCAGGGGGATTAGTGGATTGACTAGGTTGAACTTGCACCTGTTCAGACAGAATAGTTTTCTTTTGAGCAATAATTTGAGACTTATATTCATAGATATCAAAACCCAGTTTTTGAAAAGATTCTGATTCCTTCAACAGAACCGACCTAATCAGAGCAGAGGGTATAGCAAGTCTCACATAGTCATAGCTGATCCTATGAATGAAATCAACCAGGGTAATATCGGCCGAAGGGATCAGACTAAGTTCAGGCATGGTAGAAAGTAATGAAAGTATGTACGATCGGTTCAGTGAAATGGGCACTTGCTCTTGGAATAGTGCTGTCAATATCAAACTAGGGATTTCAGGAGAAACAGGTTGTTTCAAATCAGATCCCATATTGTCAAAAGGTGAGAACCCATTAGTGTATATATTTTCCTGTGGTATAACCTTTTTGTCAGCTCTTCCCATTCCGTGATCAATTCTACCCATACCACCCTGCACAAAGCCATGGGTAGAGACAAACTTCTCACCAGTTTGCATGCTAGTTTGTTTCGTACCCAGAGTAGAGCTACTTGTTGGAGTCTGATTCTCACCCAACACCTTCAGAATAATACGTCTAAGTTCTAGCTCTTTTTCATCTTCAGAGCAACCAAGAGACACTACATTGTTGTCAAGGATACAATTGGCATTCAGATTTTTATTCAGTTTAATTTTACTGTCTACTGTTCCGGCACTGCTGTCAACATCCAGCTCCAAACCATTTGAACCCTTATTAATAGATGTTAGTGTCTTTTTTGGATCAGAGAGAATCATAGTATGCTTATCATAGTAGGGTTCTCGTGGCAGGCAGGAGGTTGACATTCCTTCGGAATGCAGTGGACGGGTGAACTCCCGGGCAATAATGGATGCGCACGCGTCATGGAGATTTGTTCCCCAAACGCTCTTTAGGGTAGTATTGTCTTTAGTTGCTTGAAGTGAATGAGGACCTTTGAAGATTTGGTACATCACATCTGATTTCTTTTTTAGCTCTTCACTTAGAGTGTTAGCCCCATCTGAAAAGGAGTCCCTCAAAGAAATTCCCTTGTCACGTGTGAGACCCATAGCGTTAGTAGTTGGCAGTGCACGTGTGTCTGGATTAGCATGGACCGTAGTAGGGTTCACAAGTAGAGCCCCCTCTACGTGCTCTAACTGTTGAGGATCCAAATTCCTCAAAAATATTTGAGACATTTTATTTCTAGCTGCATTGTTATTATTATTTTTTTTTTATTTTGCTTTGCCAGTTTCTTACTTTGACGTTTGGAGATTTTTACCTCATAGACTTCGTTGTCCTGGATCTTGGAGGGACAGTTTATTTCCTTGACCTTGTCTGTATTATGGGCCTGTAAATTGTTGGTAGGACTATTTGGAGGCACCCCCCCCCACGGTCTGTGTCGATGGAATAGTGATTATGACATCAGACAAAGCCAGTTTTTCCTGGAGAGTGTTCGTATTGTCCCTTATTAGCTTAAGAACCTGCGCCATAATGCAGGGGGTTTCCTTTTTTAACGCCACCGAAATGGACCCCGATAGGTAGTGGGGTATTTTAGATAGTTCTAACGATAAGTTCAAAACCTGGGTCTGTTTTCTCAGTTCGGTTAGAAGGAATCTATTAAATATACTTAGAGTGGTAACAAGATCCGAACCCAGACCCCCGTCCCCCACCTGATTGTCAAGTTTCACATCAGGGACGGAGGCCTGCCCGAATGCAGTTGATGGACTGATTGGCAGTTCCAAAAAGTTGTCATAACAGAAACTACTGTCTTTCTGTCCATTAGAGGCCACCGAGGCAGCTTCACCCTCACAACCATTTTCCCTCCCCTCAGTAAGCTCTATCAGTTCATCATCAACAAAAAGAGGTTGCAAGGGGTCAATAGTATCCTCAATAGTTTTGCAGTATGGTGAGCAGTCCTGAGCACATTGCAGCAGGGCTTCTTCCTCATCACTGATTACAGGGAAAGGAAGAGCAGCAGCCCGCGCCAAACTAGCGCGACGCGTGCTAACAGCATTGAAAAAATCTGCTCTTATATCTTTCATTGGTAATCCTGGTTTCTTTTTCCCCATCTTTAAACACACTTACTTGAAAACCACAACAGAGACCTAAGTCAATCCCTAAGTGTATCAAATTATTTTTACCCTATAGTGGCCAGCAGTCGAATGTAGCCAGTCGAGAGTAAATCTTGCGGAGGAATAATGACAGACATGCACAGTTGTAGATAGAGAAGTCGAGGCACTCTTCCCACTGCACACAGCGAACAGCAAACAGTGCTTTCTCGTGCTTCCCGGTGCACGCGCGAGTGCGCTGCACCACGGGATTTAATAGGAGAAAAAAAGTGCCCGAGGCACAGAATGGGCGGAGCCACGGGCGCACACTCCAGGCAGCGTGGTGTAGCTGCTAAAGACGTCCTCCGGGCCGTGTAGTGAAGCAGTCCTCACGAGCCACAGATGTCGGGTCCGGCCAGCAAACAGTGCTTTTTCTCGTGCTTCCCGGTGCGTAATATAGTAATATAGTAATTAGTGAAACAATGCAAGAGAAGAAAGAAAAAAGAGAGACAGGGAAAAAACAAGACAGGGCGGGGGACTTGATACTACATGCCTTTCATGATATACAGTGAAGAGCAGTTCAATACATACGTTTCTTTATTCCACAGTGATTAATCTATGACTTTTGAGAGATGGAATCCCGGTAAGCCACAAATTTCTCTTTATAAATGGGCATTTATTATTATCAAGAATAGGTGAATAATAGCAAAAAGATGTTGCGCAAATAGGTTATGGAATGACAATATTTAATGTGCACAAACATGGGGATTTTAACTTTTAAGAAAGACGTTAACAACAACTGCCAATTTAGAAATTATTGTACAGAATACTGTGGGGAAATGATAAATAATAAGAAGGTTTATTCATTGGCATGTTGAAGATTGTTTGAACCATTAAAAGGACATACTTTGGGATAGCGACTTAGAAGTACTGAACAAAGACAAACATTTTGGAAACAAGGATTAGTACGTTTTTTTAATTTTGAATGGAATGTAGACATGAGGTTGAATCATGTACACGTTTTTCACAAACCTATTATTTATTGTATTTTCTTTTTCCCCATCTTTTTTCTCTTTCCTCTCTTTTTTCTTTCTTCTCTTGCATTGTTTCACTAATTAATATATTACTATGTACATCTGTATGCATACATGCATGCTTAAAATGTTATTATTTTACCACATGACTGATTTGTTACCAAAATATGGTTTTGGTTTGTTTGTTATGTGTGGTATTTTCACTGTGCTATCTGTGGAATACACAGATAGAAAGTATTATTTAATAAGTAATTAGCCCTCAAAAAAGGTGTTGTCTTGAAAAAGGCCCTTGAGAGGCTGAAACATGTGTAAACAACATTCAAATGTGCAATGGGAGCTTACCAATAATTAAATTTGCTCCAACATTACTGAAAGAAGAGTGAGCGTTTTTTTTTTCAAGTAATAAACGTGGGTGGCGCAGTCTAAGTGTGTATCAAACGTATAACTTTGTAACCAAGGGAAGGAGGGGATTGGTCCTTCCCTGAAATAACACACCAGCACGACACCGGACTGACAAAAGTGTTATTTGGGTCACTGGGTCAAGTAGCTGCGCCCAGAACAAAACCCCAAACATAAATCAACAACATTCCTAAAGGTCCCTAAGCTCACAAGCTTTGGAAAAGCATGTTTAAAGAGACAAGCTGGATTGATGGGACAGCTGAGAACCTGGGCCCAGGGAGCGACTCGGTCCACAACCTGCAATTCCCTAAGCACTTTGAGTGAAGCCAGCTGGGGCTGTAGCCCATACCCTGGTGGGAGTTGCTGCAAGACCACAAGTCTAAATAAAGGAAGTCTTGCTAACCTTTGACAGCCCAGGTAGGGGGGATAAATCCTAACTGAAAGTACCCGGTAGGGGGCAGAATGTCAAACTCCGGTATTCACAAAGAAACCTCTAAGGCAAGAGAGGTCATCTACAGGGCTTGCCCAGGTAGTTGTTGTGAAGTCACTGCCTGATCCTACAATCCAAGGCTAGGACATGGATCAAGACCAAGCCAAGACTGAGACAGCAGCCAGGAAAATGACCACAAGTCACAAGCCATGACAAAGGTGATGCCATCATGAAAGTACTGTGCTTGAACACTTTCAAAGCCCTGTGACTGACTTACAGAACATTGCCGTGGGAAGATATCTGGGCGTTTTTTCAAGAATACTAGAAATTGCTCACTGGAATACCGTTCCCTTAGATTTGTCTATTTGAGAGAATGTGTGTTAATCATTTCACTGTTTTGCTTTGATGTATTTTTTTGAGTTGCTGTAGGTGCTGAAACATATCTCTTGTGTGTGCGTTCTGTCATGAAGCTACTCATGACATGATTCACCCATGAAGAGCGCCCTACAAAGGTAGTCTGGTTGCCATAACTCTCATGGTCTTTGGACATACACCACAGCCCTGCTGGGGCATGGCACGCCCCCTCAGAGAAGTTGGACATATTGAACTCTTAATTAATCTACACAGACGTTCCACTAGGGAGTGATGGTGAATGCCACTGACAGATCTAGTAAAATAAGGACCCTGACACCTCCGCCATCCACCACCTGCCTAAGTTCATCCATGGCTGTAACAACCACCGACTCAATATTTTGACCATGCCTAAATTCAGAGTGTGAGTCACCCAGCAAACATTGCACCTCCATAAATGTCTGCAATTGTAACAGTCACCGCCTCACTCAACTTTCCTGTGTAATAAAACTTGGGGGATTGGGCAAAAATGTGCAAGATCTCCCAGGCCCAGGGTCAACCGAGGTGTTATTACTGTGGATTTAAGGTGATGCGGTACTAGATGTAACTCAAACAACCAAATTGATGACCCTACAGAGACTTGGGACCGCCAAAGATCTAGCTTCCTAGCCAAAGATCATGTGGGTAGCTATTAGGGCAGTATGTGACCATAGTCTCAAGTAACAAATAATCTAAAATAGAGTGCAAGGATGCCAAAATCACTTTGGGGTTCAGATCATCTGTCATCAATGACATTGTGGCATAATGGTGTGGGATACTGAGCATTGGACAACAGCAGGGTGTATACTGGGAATGTGGCAGAAATACCTAGCAATGAGCCAGCTTAGGCATGGGTAGTATAGCTTAGTGGCAAAGCACTCATCTTGAAAGCAAGACGACGTAGAGCGTGAAACCTCTTTAAGCGTGTTACAAATAACCAATTACAATTACAATTAGAGGGCCTTTGATGGCAATTCCTGCTATATGATGCTGGTACTAGAGCATATCATGGAAATACATGGAAAATGTAGTTACTGTCTGGGTATATAATGGCAACAGCTGGCAAATGGATTCGGTAACCACCATATGATGCCAATACCTAACACATGCACATATGTGTGGTATTCTACAGCATGTAAACTTTGCTAAATAGCCGAAGAACCAAAACAGGTGGAGAATACATAGAGATAGGAACATAGGCAGAGCAGTGAGGGGGAGAGGTATCAGGGGATCCAAAACGACTGGCTTTGTCTGTGCTGTTTATTTTGATCCTGTAAATGTTTCTTTCAGAGTGGGTCTTCCTTGATTGAAGGATAATGCAGTGGTGGTACACATGGGCCCCTCTTCAACATCCTGGTCTACTCTCTTGCCTGAGCAGTGTGGCAGGCCCTGTATGCTATGTACAGTCAATGCAGCCCGTGGCAGGGGCGTGTTGCTCCAGCCCACAGCTTGCATGTTGCTTTTTTAACCAAGCTGAGACCCCGTTCTGGCCCGCGCACATGTTCCTCTTCAGGGGCTTCTGGTGGAAGCTGGAGGAGCCCTCTGGACAAGAGGGAAGATAGAGGACAATTTCACTGCTTCCACGTGGAATGGTACATTTGCTTTTAGCGTTATTATGCATGCTTGGAGTGGATGGTTCGAATGTTGTGCGTGTGTGTGTGTGTGTGTGTGTGTGTGTGTGTCGCAGCAAGCCTTGAATGTGTTTTACAGTGGCATGCTGGCATATAGTAGGGTCACAATCATAAAACTGTTTACATTGACTATATTGGCATATATTTGGATGGCACATGCAGCATGAAATAATGTTTTACAGGGCCATTCTGGCCTATATTGGGGACACCACTGTGGAAGAGTTTTAAACTGGCAATACACACATATGTGTAGGCACAGTGCATGAAAAAGTGTTTCACAATGCTGACATATGTTCGAGATACCATCACATAAGTATACAGTGGGAATAGTCACATACATATGGGCACAGGCTGCATGAACATGTGTTTTACAGGGTCAGTGGTCATGCTAGCATATATTGTGGTCACCATCATGAAAGTGGTTAGCAGTGCAATGCTGCCATATTTTGGGGACACAGGCTTTCATGAAAATGATGTGCGCTGCTCCTGTCTACTGTTGGTGACTCGGCATCCATCTTTTGTGATTTTTATTTGTTACCCTACATAAGAGATTGTAAATTGTATGGCCTTTTAACCCATTTTTTCTAAATAAAATGTGCTTTAAAATGCACCATTTCAGTTTAAAAATGTTAATGGGGTAAAACATTATTTATGGTGGAGGTGCCCCCCTCGGAATACCTGGCACCCTTGGTACCAAAAGCTTCCTCCACAATGGGATTACCCCATCCTTCTCCCTCGAAGAGCAGTACATCTTTTCTTGTGGGTGTTGCTCCCAAAGATCTAAAAATCTAAAAAAAATGTGCGTTTTTCCTCTAATCAAAAAACCTTCAGATGGCCCAGTGACACCTGCCCCATTGCCCTCACTAACTTTATTGGCACAATCCAAACCCAGCACTTAATCGATAGTGAAGCCACTTTCCTGCTCCAGGACCATCAATCTGTGTTCCGGCCTTCTAGAGGAACTGAGTCTGCCCTCCGCTTCATGACAGAGGAGCTCCTGCAGCCTTTAGACTGTGACTGCGCCACCATCCTCATTCATCTGGAACTGGCCTCTGCCTTTGACACTGCTACTTTGCCCGATCATCTGAAAAATGTGTTTGAGATCAAAGACAGCACCCTGTGGTGGACAGCAATCTTTCTCTGAGATAAATGGATCAAGGTGAGGTGATTCGCTTTCCTCTTGGGCCCAAGAATTTCTACCTAGAGGATCCCACAAGGCTTCACCCTCTTCCCAGGTCTCTTTAACACTTACCTATAACCGATGGCAAAGTTCATGGTAACTTTTTCTTGCACCTTCTAGCCTTATGCTGATAACAGATTGCATTCAAGTTTGGAGGCGACCCCTTTCGGCCTTCCAGTGAATTCATTATGTCTTGCCTCTCTTATACCCAGGACTGGAATTTTGATAACCAATGCCTTAACACAGTCAAAACAGAAAGCACATACCTGGGCTCCCCATCCTTCCTTTCCTGCCTTCCTCCTTGTCCTCTTCTATACGCACTCCTCCTATTCTGGACCGTGAAGCCTGGGAACCTGGGGTTATCGTTGATGCCTCGCACACTTTCGCCCCCGAGTGCAAGATCTATCAAAGAAATCACTCTTCCAGCTATTTCAGCGTAAGCGCATCCTCCCTTTCCTTACCAGGCGGAAGTGACTAGAGCCCCACATCTCTCTAGTCTTCACCTCTGTAAAGGTCTTCTCCTTGTTCTTCCCAAAATGCTTCTTGACCAGTTGCAGGTCCTACAAAACAAGGCATCCACTCTTTTCCTTGGGACGAGACCTAGAGACCACATTACACTGATCTTGAAATCTCTTTATTGGATCCCGGCCAATGCCTGAATCTCTTTCAAAGAACTTTGCATCATCAACAGGCCTATTGGGTCATGCACTCAAGATACCCCCAAGAGAAGCTGTCCACATACCGCCCTTCCGCAGTCTTATGTTCGGCCTCTTCCACGTCCGATGCCGTATGGCGAGTGAGGAGAAAAAAGCTCAGCAGCAGGACCTTTGTTGCCCCTGGCGCAAACCTCTGAAACAATCTTCAGTCCTCTCTTAGAGCAAAAGAAACCCACCTGTGCTTCCGGAAACACCCAAGGCTCGCCTCATCAACCCCTAGTACTTTGCCTCTTGGCTGTAAACACTTTCTGATCTGGGACCTCCTTGTTGCACCACCACCGTCCCTGTGCCTGAGCATGGATTGGCTCTGGCACTGTTGGACTTTCCCTCATCTGAGACAGTCCTGGGTTTGCACTTTGGCACTTTGCTCTTTTGCACCTTATGTTGTATTACCGTCTTGCGATGCACTCCCACTGTTCCCTTCCCGCTTTGCACTTCTCCCCTTCCACTTTCCCCTTGCACTTACCTGACCTGAATGTTCCAATCGATGCAAAGATCAGTTTTCCTCCCGGCCCGCTTCCCTATCAGGATGGCACAAAGTGACAGCACCTAGAAATGGCACTTAATAAATTACCAGTAAATACAATAAAATAAATGAAACCATGCTGCGACAATCACTGTGCATGCCGGCTCCTTCACATGCAGCACAGTGTGCCTTGCCTCTATCTCTCATTGGAAGCAGCCCTGCTCAACTGTGCCCACCCCCACAGTGCTTACTGGAATGTTCCTCGAGCCCTCATTGCTCCAGCCTTCCACTAACTTTCATCACAGTGCAGTTGTGCAGTCACTTGAGTTTGACTTAGTCTCCCCCACCTTGTGTCTTTATTTTTCCTAGACACAATCTGCTAACACAACTGATGCACACTCCTTCAGGGCTAATAAGAGCAAACATGCCAACATGCCCTATTCCATTCCAGGGTAGTATTCAAGTCTTGTTTCTTTATTTGCATTCTGGGACATGTAGTCCTGGACTTCCCCGTCATAAATCCCGAACTGTTCGAATGTGTGCAACAGGACAGCAAAAAACAAGCATGCAGGCTGAAAGCCGCGCTGTGCTCCCTTTCAGGGAGATGGTGTTCAGAGGAGCTCCCACGTGTAAGTGTCTGTGTGTTTGGAATGTTGTCGAAGCCGCCTTCTGCTGAAGGGTAACAAGAGCAAATAAGTAAAATAATCACACGTAGCCACCTGAGTATCCACTGAAAAATCTCACTTAGCCAGAAATCGGCCCCTGCGACGTGGAAAGGTTGTCGATCTGGAATGTTTATCACTGAACACATTTCCCCAGGTCAAGCTTTCATGAGAGAAAACGCGATAAGATCGCACCTGTTTCCATTAAATTCAACGTTAAAACTAAAATAGTCATATATGCCGAACCAATAACTTGAAGTATGAGGGGGAGGCAGTCGACGAAAGAATGTAGATTGTAAACCGGACTCTAAAATTCCCCATTTCACAATGTGAAATGGCCGCTGGCGACCTTGCCCAGCATTCTGTTATAACCCTTTCCACAGATCACACCAGGGAACTGACATCTGCTTAAAGGAATCTCCATTTGGTACACCCCTACGCAGAGTGGTTTGATCCACAGTGAGGGTGATAAACTCTGGGCCCTGGACATACCCTGCAGACTTGGTGCGCACTTGGTGATACACGCAGCACGATGGGGTGGAAGGTGGTTCTGTGTCTCCTGGCCATAGGAATCTCTGCACAGGACACAGACAATCCCACAGATGCATCTGCCGAGCAAGACCAAGAGGTTGCCAGAGGAACAATCATAGTAAGTGGTTGGGTTCTGCACGGTTAGTGTGTACAGATTAAAGCTTACTTGTCTGTTCAATCATGGTGGAAGGCCAACTCGTTAACAAATAGAATAATGGCTCTGACAAGTCACGAAACAAAGGGAGGCCATTTTGATGGGTTGATGGTGGAGCTGTGGCAGGCAGGCCAGTTTCCGCTTATATCAGTCTTCCACCGTATGGTCTTGCTTGCTTTTTTCGGGTTGAAACGGATGTTCCTGAACCTCTATGGTGGTAGTGATGTGCTGATTGTCACCTCAAACCTCTGCCTTGTCACACACAGTCGTTACTCTCTGAAGGTAAGTCTCTGTTCCAGAGACACGAAATCTGTATCCCTTAAAATAATATTTTTGCCCACTGTAACCATGGTGTAAGTATACCCAGACCTTCTTCCTAAACTTTGTGTGTCTGTCGGTGTGCACGCGTGTGTGTGTGCAAGCGCACACTCTCGGGCTGGGTGTGCTATGCCTTCTTCCGGATGTCATCTTCAGTACCCTTTTCTTCCTTATTCACTATGTATGATTTGAGAATGTGCCCTTCTCTGATGTACTATAATGTACTATTTGTTGAGCCTGAGAATGGAGGGCAGCTGTCAAGCGAGAGGGTGTCGCCCATTCCCTCACAGACTGGGGACCCCTCTCTTGGAACAGGTGCCCTCATTTTGCAGGTTAGCTCTGTACTCCTATTTGTTTCTGAAGTGGAACCCTGCACTCTGTATGCACGTATGTGTGGGATTTATAAAACGCAAACATTACTAAGTAGCGATGGAGAGATGTGCCAAAAAAGAACGACAAGGGGAGCCTGGGGATGGGCAAAGAGTTGCTGGCAGGAAGTCAGTGGAGGCGAGGTGGTTCTTGAAGAGCAGAGCATGCAATTCCTTCCTGTAATGTCCTCTCCTGGAATTACCTGTGTCTACTTTTGCTGGGCCAAGCAGAATGGGGTATGTTCCCGCTGGATTTTAGTTCAATTTCATTCAATTATTCATTGAAATCTCACAGTCAATGTCTACATTCAGTGGGCCTCATTACGACTCAGGCGGTAAGGGGTTAACGGCAGCGTAAACAGCGCCGACCCTTACCGCCTGAGTACGAGGTCCCTTAGCGCCATGGAGGTTTTAACACCTGCTTTTAGCAGGTGTTAAAATCCATGGCGCTAAGGGACCATGGAGTTAATTACGCCACCGTAATTTACGGTGGCGTAATTAACGCCTTCCCCACTCCCATTATGCCCTATGGGGCAAAAATGGGAATGGGGAAGGGTAAATGGGGATTGGGGACTTACCGCCCCGCCAAGGTCGGAATGGGGCGGTAAGTCCGCCAACCACCATGGCGTAAACGTAGTTTACGCCATGGTGGTAAAGTCTCGGCCCAGGCGGTAACTTACCGCCTGGAAAACATCCAGGCTGTGGATAAGCCTGCAAAGATGTGTAATGCAATGTATTGTTTTATGTACACAAATTGTTTTTAACTAAGTAAAATAAAGTAGTTTGAAAGAACTTATCTACAAGATAGGGCAGATATATGTGCAAAATGGCAAAAAAATACATTACACCACATATACTTAAACTAGCAGTTGTACCCGTGCTTTGCATTGCAATTCCCACTACAAAAAATAAAATTAGACAAACATATACTTTTTACACTATCTACGCCATGGAAACTAACGGCATGCCAAATTTCAGGTTTGTAGCATGTTGAGAAGTATGCTGAACGTTTCAAACAGACACACACACACTTATCCAAGCATTGCATACCGCTTTAAAAAAACACTTACAAATAGTACAAAATAGAAAAATGAATATTTTATACTTTTTGCATTGTCTACACCATGGAACCTACCCACGTGCCAATTTTTAGTTTTGTAGCACGCTGGGAAGTATGCTGAACATTTCGAACAGACACACACACACACACATATCCTTGTATATATAGAGAACTTACCTACAAGACAAAGTGATATGCGAGACAAAAGACCAAACATAAGATCATATGAAGAAAGCAGAACCAATTTTGGAACAAATCAACCTCGACAGAAATCCTATGTTCTTTTGGATCATTTGTATTTTACAAACAAAATTATTCTAAATCAACAGTATTTGAAATCAGAGCATCATATCAATCAAGAATTTTTATTGGGATTTTTAAGCATTTTTTATGAGGAAAAACCTCATAATGAGTCATATCGCAAAGACAGCGTCTACGTATAAAATGTTTCTTCACCTCTTATTCCTGCACCTTCCTGCGTAAGTAGGAGTCCTTTGCCCTCCTGTAAAAACACTTTTGCTGGGGACTGCTGTTACTATGTGCCAGTCCCCCCAGCATCTTTTTTGCCTTTTGGTGTGTAGTCCCTCTTCTCCTGTCCCTTTTCTTCTGTTCTTGCCAGTCTTGATGGGGCATCAGGTATTTATGATTGGCTTAAGGGAGAAGGTGGGGTGGAGAGGAGAAGTGAGACTTCCCATTCCATGCAGTTTCTGGTGATGGATTACTCTCCGATGACTGGAGTTGCCTGATCGTATGATACTGCAGGGTCTACCTGCAAGATCTAGGATGCTACCTGGGGTTATGGGTTTATACGCTTGCATGTAATGGCCAGCCCCTTCTTAGAACTACTCTTGGTTTTACAAGTGCAGATCTCCGGTCTATGGCCCTCATTACGACCCTTGCGGAAATTGACTGACCGGACCGCAACAGCGTAAATAGCGTTTCCGCCATTGCACGAAGGAGCAAAGTGCGGCTAATTACGACCCATCGGGCACGAGCATTACGCCATGGCGGAATCCGAAAGGCTGCGATGGCGGAAATGACCCCAAAACGGCCCTTACCGCCGCCGTACGCTGCACCAGGTGCAATACCGCCACCCATCTTAGCGGTCACCGTAATGAGCGGGCACCGTAATGAGCGGGCACCGCAAATTACGGGCACCGTAAATATACGGAAACGGAAGTAAAAGCATGTGGCCGGAACGGGAAACAGCACGCCGCACAACTATAAAATCCGAATCCCAACACAACCATTAAAAATCCGACCCTGACACACATCCCAACCCGTTAGCAACCCCAGTTAAAAAAATAAATATGGGAAAGGTAGCCAAGAAAGCGTGTGATCGCAAGCGGCAGGTCCACTTCTCCCGAGAGGAACTGACCGTGCTGACCGAGACCCTGCAGGAAAATGCCGCCGTCGTCTTCTCCAGTCAAATGACCAGGACGGCCCTTGCCAACAAGAAGGCCATATGGGCCCTTGTGGCACAGCGCGTAAGTGCGGTGGGGACAACACCCCGCACGCCACAGCAATGTCGCAAGCGGTGGGACGACCTGCGGATCCGCGTACGCAGCATACTTTCTGCGAACAGGAACATCGCCACAGCTACCGGGGGGGGATCAGAGTCGCCCATCAAGTTGACCCCCTGGGAGGAGATCTGCGCCTCCACCATAGGAATGGAGAGCATAGAGGGAGTCGGAGGGATGGAGAAAGGAGTGCCGACATCCGGAGAATCAGGTAGGTTTGCCAAGAGAAACAATGCGAAATCCACAAACCACGAACATGTGCAGTACCATGTGACCCCATAGTGCAATACATACTTTGCCCTGACAGCGCCCTCTAAAAGTCAGAATGAATAAACAAATTAATCAAGATGCCATAAACAACCCCTACATGTGCAGCATGCACCCCCTAACTGCAGGCAGCCAAATGAATGCATCCTCAATCCACACGAAAATGAGACCACCTCCAAGGCCCAGTCCCATATCAGCCTCATGTACCACCCCAATGCATTTGATACGTTGCCATTCCAAATCCGACAGACCCATAACTAACGCTCGCCCCTCTTTACTCCACCACAGGGTCCGATACCAACGACGAGCTGCAGGACACCCCTACCAGCACGCCTGCAAAGAGGGCCAGGACCAACGTCCCAAGAGCCTCCACCTCAGGTGCAAGGATCAAGACACGGCAGCAGCAGGAATCAAGTGCCAGCACACTGGAGGGGACTGCAACAGGCACCCCAGCAGCCAGCAAGTCCACAACCCCAGCACCACAGGTCCCCCCAAAGAACGTATCTGATGGCACTGCCTCTGGTGGTAGCAGCACCATAGGTGACACAGCTGTCATGCCAGCATGCTCCGACACGGAAAACAGTGCTGGCGACGTAGGTACCATCCATGACCTTTCCCAATCCCCCTGCATGTTCCATCCCCTACACCATGACGAAACCACGCAGGGGCACCCTGAAGACGACGACTGGCCAACCCCCACAAGTCCTGTGCCAAGGCAACATGTGTTGAGCAGCCCCCCTGTCACACCACCGCAAATGTCCATGGCCCAGCAGAGGCAACAGTCCCTCGACCTGCTGATCGAGCAACAGCAGGAAGCGTCCACGCTACTCAAGGACCATGCAAATGAATGCGGGGGTTCCAGGGCAGCCATGGAAACATCCACCGAGACACTCAGGGCACAAATAGAGAAAAGTAGTGAGAGCCTCAGGGGAGAAATGGAGAGAAGCACCGAGAGCCTGAGAGCACAAATGGAGAGAAGCACCGAGAGCCTGAGGGGGGAACTGCATGCGACGTCCAAAGACGTTTGTGCTGAACTTGCTGCTGTGCGCCGTGTGCTCTCGGAGCTCTCACAAACCCTCAGAGACATGCATGGACGCGAGCAGGCAGAGACGTCATCCGTGGCAAGTTCCGTCCAGGGCAGCCCCCAACGCAGATCTGGCAGGAACCTGCGCTCCACGGGCAGGGGTGCCCCTGATACCCGTAGAGGGGGCTTGCAATAGCGTCTACCCACGGGCAGCATGCATATCTGGACACTGGTGTTGGGGGGGGAGGAAGTAGGGTGGAGGGGGTGTGTTGGGCTTCACTGGGTGGCGGGTCCATAGGGTGTATGAATCAAATCACATTAACAATACAGCACTTCATTATCATCCAATGACATGTGTGGACATTGATATTTGCGTACGAGGCCTTCATAGGCGTACAGTCCACTATGTGCCTGTACTACACACACACAGTGCCACAGGTCCCCTTTCCGTGTAATAGGCACCATGCGTGGTTGCTAGAAGCATGCATCTATGATGCTCTGTCGGATTGCACGTGCATCCTGTGCCTCATGGACTCCCTGGGGTGCCTCCACATCCCCACCCTCATCATCATCATCTTCAGGTGCATGCAGTACAGCGTCAGGGGGCATGGGCACATTCCTACGTATGCACATGTTGTGCAGCATGACACATGCCATGACCATCTTAGAAACCCTCTCATGGCTGTACATGAGTGCCCCGCCAGACCTGCTGAGGCTGCGGAAACGAGCCTTCAGTAGGCCGAATGCCTGTTCAATGACCACACGGCTACGTGAGTGGGCATGGTTGTAGTCCTCCTCATGCTGGTTCTGTGGGTTCCGGATTGGTGTAAGGAGCCATCTCTTCAGTGGATACCCGGCATCACCTGTATGGGACGAATAAAGGGTGTCAGTGGAATGATAGTGCTAAGTAGCCCCCCCCCCCTCCTGCAAGGTCATTGACGCATCAAATGGGCCACGATGTCATGCATGGAATGAGACTCACCGAGTAGCCAGGATCTGTGCCCTGCGTGTCGCTCCATGTAGCGTGGTATTCTTGTGTTCCTCAGGACCATAGAATCATGGGTAGATCCTGGAAATCTGGCACAACAATGCGTAAAGATCTTGTTGGAGTCACACACCATTTGCACATTGATTGAATGAAATTGTTTCCGGTTGCGGTACTGGACCTCCATGGCATGTGGGACAACCAATTCAACATGGGTGCAGTCGATGGCACCAATGCAACCCGGGATGCCGCCAAGTGCATGGAATCCCACCTTTGCGTTGGTAATCTCCTGGTACGTGCGTGGTAGTGTGATGTGGTCGTCGGCGTGCTTCAGGAGGGCATCGTGCACTTGGGAGAGTGTCCGTGAGAACAGTGGCTGTGAAATGCCATGCAACTGTCCCACTGTGTGCTGGTAGGTGCCTGTGGCCAGGAAGTGGAGTACAGACACCACCTTCAGTAGGGGTGGGATGGCGGTTGGGCTATCTATCATGCTCACGAGGTCAGCATGTGTCATGTCCACAATGGCGATTATGGTGTCCCGGTCCAAACGGTAGAGGGTGTGGATCTGCTCAGCAGTGAGGTTGAACGGATCAGCTCGGAGGCGTGGGATTGCGGGCCGCCTGCGTGGTGGTAGTGGCAGTGCTTGTGGGCCTTGCTGACCCTGCCTTGCCCTCCTCCTCCTCCTTCTCCTCCGTCTCCCCTGTGCGCCCGGTTGTTGTACCTGTTGTTGTTCGTCGTCTTCTTGTAGTTGTAGCACTTGCAGTGCTATCTGGTGCCCCAGGCCCAACATCGCTAGTCCTGCCGGTAGCATTTTGGAGTGGGAGTGGTTGTGGGAGGGGTTTGGGTCTGCTATATATGTGCTGTCGGCCTGTATGGCCTCCACCTGTGCTGATTGAATGAATCTGTGGCAGATGCAATCCCTTCTGGCCGAGCACGTCCCGCACGTAAGGCTGCATTTGGCCGCATGGCATCTTGGGATTGGAATCATGTATCAAATCCCGATGGCAGTGTGATGTACTTTGACTGATTTTCATGCTATGCTCCCATTGTTACACATGCTATGATTGCAGCCGCTTACATACCTGTGAAGAGTCAGTGGTATGTAGGGCTCGATCGATGGCCGACCCTCATGCAGCACAGTATCGTACTTCACCGACGGGCGTGGCGTCCCATTTGTGATTGCAGCCAGTTAGCATTATGACACACAGCCGCACTACATTGATGTAATTGTGAATGCAAGCGTTCACAGAAGCCTTTTCGACGTAATGTTGCAAGTGAGGAATTCGAAGGCCAGGATTTTTGGTTGCGAAGTAGCGGTGAGGAGACGCCCACAGGTCTGCCTGGAAATGTAACGTTCTATTGTTGAATGTCCTTGGGACAGGGCCCATAACGAGCAAGCAATGAATGACATGAATTGAATGGGATGCGCAATAGCGTAGTGGACGATAAGGCAGGACGTTCCCAAGTCCATCTAGCTTCACGACACTACAGATCCGGCCAGGAGCACAGTGGTTTTTGCAGACTGCATTACGCACAGACGCGATGGAAGTTTCACATATTATGTGAGTGAATGTTCATGCGTTTTCATTGCGGGATGAGGGAATGATGAATGGATGCATGGACAGATGATTCCATTTAGGGTCTGACATGTACATGTGTTTTTTGATTCAATCCCCTTCCCCTGCGCTATGTGATGCAAGGCTGCCATAGTGGGACTTACGTCTATCTGCCCTTGTCGGATCCTCCCTGTCTCGACGCGCCTTCATACACTTGTGTCTAGGCACGTTACTAATCCCATGTCATGGGTTCTATCTTGACGGACGCATGCACAGTAACCGACGTTGCCAATGGTGTATTAACCTCGATTGGTTTCGTTATGTATCGATACTGATTTAGGGGTGTGTATATTCCTTTGGAGTGGGCTAGCATGCATATGGGTGTGGATTTGGTGTGTTGAATGAAGATAGTGATGCATCATGTGTCATGTAGTGCAATCGGTTAATTTGTGTTTCATTTTGGTGACAGGTATCTCCTGCCCTATTGCAGATGCCATCTGTACGCCACTCCTCCAGATGGTTTTTACTCTCGACACCTGCAGCTTCGGGTGAATCAGTGGAGCAGCATTACGATCTTATGGGACGATCGCCAATGGGCCACATGCCCTTACGCTGTTCTGGTGGCTAGGTGCAACATTTCGGCCTTTCAGCTGGACTAGTGCCTGCCTCATGGGACGGACCTGCGGTTCTTGCCGCTTCCATGTTGCCTTTTGGAACGTTGATGTTGGCCCTGTGTGCCATGATGGTACAGGGCGTCACACAAGTGGAAGCTGGTCAATTATTGCAGATGCAGCCCTCGGTGATGATGGATGTTTTGGTGTTATTTTACAAATTGCTGTGAGGCCTTTGTCATTTGGATGTGCATTTAAATTGTATTCCGATATTTGGCGTGTTGCGTTATTCTTTGCAGGTGATGTGGCGATTTTCGATTTGTGGCGGTATGTATTGCGAGATGATCTGCATTGTGTTCCGCCTTCTGAGTTGAGTTGTGTGGTACAGTACTGGCCGCTTTTGCCTACGTAGCACAGTGTGGTCACGGATAGGGGCTGCCATTGTGACTGTTTACATGATGTGCTGTTCAGGGGCGGGGGATTGGCTTTTGGCCGACTGGTGCCTGTCAGCCAGGTCGATTGATGGTATGATGGGATGTTCAGAATGTGGCTGGTCACAGGTGCCTGTGTTTGCGTGCGTTTGTTGGAGGGGGACTGGGGTCATGTCCATTGGAATAGCTTCTGTATTCATGCCATCTGTGCCCTGCAGCTCCCATCGGCCCCTCTTGGGATGTGCCTGGCTGCTCAGTCACTCTGCCAACTTGTGTGGTACATGCTTCTGCTGATGGTTGGTTTGTTTACTGGCAAGAGTACAGGTCTGGTGCAATCCCCCTCAGGATGCTGTTTTGGATGTTGCCTTGCGCTGGTGGCAAGCGATGGGGGACTACTGTTGTTTTGTGTCATGTGTTCTTGATTTCCATTTTGATGTCTTGTACCTTCACATGCCTGTGCTGCATCAGTACGGCTATGGTGAAATGCCGTACATGGATGCCCACTCACGGGGCGCTTCGAACACCTGCATGCATTTCTACGTTGGCATGCATGGGTGAATTGTAGATTTCACTGGTTGCATGGTGTGAGTACATTGCGCCTGCCAGGAGTTGTGCAATGTGGCCAGGGAGTGGAGTACAGGCACTCAGTGGGCCATTTACGGTTGGTTCACGATGCCGTATTTCTCGCCATGGCGGAATGGTCCATTCCGCCATGCCTGATGGCGTTAGGTACATGTCCGCTAGGGTCGGAATTGGCGTACCGTTGCACCATGGTGGTGTTTGCGGTTTGGCATGGTGCGCGCGCGCGTGCTTAGTGCAGTTAGCGTTGGCGTTCACTACGGTGTCGCTAATGGCTTCGTACTTTGCGGTGACGGGTCATAGTCGCACCGAGCGCTTTTCGATGGCGGTATTGCATTTCCGCCATCGTTTTCCCCTTTCCGCCAGGGTCGTAATGAGGGCCTATGTATTGTGAGAGGTGAATTGGTAAGTTGTCTGCTACTTGTTTGCCTGTTTTTACTGCACCTGCCTTGATTTCTGTTTTTCTTTCTTTCCCTTCTTGGCTACCCGACTCCAAGATGCCACCTGTAATGTAGCCCCCTGCTATGTCTGCAAAAATAAAATCTGTATTTGTATTAAGAATTTTCAGAACACAACAAAGCAGCAACAACAATTGTATGCACAAGAATACATCACAGAAAATCTAACTCGTCATGCAGTTTAGTCTTGTAACATTAGGTTAATGCTGATGTGAAGAGGCCAGGAGGACACAAAGGACAAGCCACATGGGTGGAGGTGGGAATTGAATTAAAGGCAGAATAAGAAAAAGGTGGGAATGCTGATTTTTAGGGTCCCAGGTAGCTTTATGGGCCTGGGGGACAGGTGGCTCCAGACGCGGCACCAGTATTCTAAATGAGTTCATGGTCAGTCACGGCTGGGGAATATGTTCACTGAAGGGGCCTATATATCTCCCCAAATTAGCATAAGTAACCAAGAATTGCGAGGGCACCCAAAATAATGTAGCAGAGTCCAGGGGGCTTCTAGCCTGACAAATGTTTGGAAATAATGGGAGGAAATGGTGCCTTTTACAGCACAGTTTCTGAGACAACTGGTGCAGAAGCGATTCAATTTACAATCCATTCTGTAGGTAGGTGAGTTATCTAGTGCAATCGTGGCTAGTAAGCGACAGAGCGCTGTATAATAAAGGGAGCGGAACATAGAGGGGGTGTCTAATCAGTTAAAGGTCTTCATTTGTCAGTGAATTGTTTCTTCAAGAGAAGGTCTTCAGATCTTTCCTGAGTCCCAGGATGGTTGGAGCTGGCCTGATATGAGCAGGAAGGCTGCCCCAGAGCTTGTGAGCGAAGCTGTAAAATCCTTGTTTACTGGTCTCTCCTTCTTGCCCTTCTTGGATTCTAGTCTGGTGACATCTTGGCTCTACTGACCACCTGAGATGGTGATCTTTTTAAAGTATGATGATGTCTTGGACATTAGGGTGTTGTAGGTGAAGCAGGCTGTCTTGAGGGTAACACAAGCTTAGAGGGGTACCAGTGTAGTTCCTTGAGAATGGGGGAAATGTGGTCACATTTCTTCAGTCCTATAATGAGTCATGCTGGACAGATTTCAGTGGGGCCAGAGTAGTTGTTGGGAACTTGCCAGGAGGGTATTGCCACCGCCCAGGGAGAGCCCCAAAGCCTGGACACATGAATCTGAATCTGAGACACAGAAAAGGGTTTGATTTGGTGTGTGCTTGGCAATGTGTGCTTTGAAGCAGAGGTCACATCATGCATCAGGGTCCTGGTCCTTCATTGATTTGCCTTGCTTTAACATCCCAGAGATTTGGAGGAGGAAAGCGTAGGGGCAACGCGCTGGTCTTGGAAGCAAGGCCATGCAGAGCAACAGAGGTTTGAATCCCGGATCCGTGCTTAGAAATCGAACTCAGGTACGGTATTAGGCGAGTCTTGGAAGCAAGGCCACGCAGAGCAACAGAGGTTTGAATCCTGGATCCGCGCTTAGAAACCGAACTCGGGTAACGGTATTAGGCGGGTCTTGGAAGCAAGGCCACGTAGAGCAAGAGAGGTTCGAATCCCAGATCTGCGCTTAGAAACCGAACTCGGGTACGGTATTAAGCGCGTTACAAAAAAAACAATCAAATTAAATTGTGGCTTTTCTATCTTGTTACACATGAGTACAGTGAAAAGGTTTGGAGCATCTCTCAGTGGGATTTGGGCTTCTATAGATCTTTTTTCAGAAGCACATATTTCATTTTTTCCCTAGCCACCAGCGAATGTTTGAACCGGAGAAGCACAAAGCACAGCGCCGGTCCATCCTGCCACAGATGGTCTATGGAAACGATTCCCTATTGTACAAAGAGAACCAAGAGGTTCTTCCTACCATTTATCTCAATCAGTCTATGTTTCCAGATAGTGGAGGACGACCAATGCCAGCGGAGTCAATAAACAATATATTTGTTTATATGGAACACAATGCAGAAATATTACACATTAAAACATTCAAATGAAAATAAAAACTACTCACAGAACAATGCAATGAATAATAATAACATCTGCTACAGGTGTAAAAGGAACCTTTAAAGACAAAACAATACAGATACATTAAAAAACAAATTGCAATAAAAATCACTTCTAGCAGTATACACTAAAAAGAAGATGTGGCCTGTGTTAAATCATTTAGCAAGCAAGTCATTATAGACCATATGACTGCTGTAAGATGGCAGAATCCTAAAACCAGAACAGACTCAGACTCTAGGATCTATTGTGTAAGCCTTGGCAAAAGGAAAAAGGAAACTCATATTCATAGTGCAACGAGGCCATTCATTTTAAAGTGTGTCCTGAAGTGTACAAAACAATACACCTAAAGTATGGGATCACTCCACACTGCTCATCAAGTCAGAAGCCCATTAAATTCATGGGGTTCCTCAGCAGCCCAAAGTCGAACTTGGTCAGGTGAGGCGGAATCCAACATTCTGGGAAGCCACCAGTAAGCAACATGTCTTTCATGCCACGGGGTCCGTGAAGCATCCTTCAGGTGGGACGCTTCTCCAATGGCACATCGAAACATATTTGCCATTTCGAAACTCTACAGTTTGACCCAAAAAAGTAGTGGGTGGATATATTAGCCAAATCAATAATAGAACGGACACCCAGACTATCCGGACACAAAGCGAAGATGTTTACTGGGGGAGCGCATCACGGAGAACGAATTTCAATTCCACGGGCTCAACGCCACTCGAGTTAGGTCCACCCCAGACCGTAGCTCTACCAAGTGAAGCAAACGCAGCCTGGTGAACCTCAAGTGCACGAGAAATAGGTACAAGGCCAAATGTTCTCTTGCACCCAAGATTTGGGCATGTCCACTGGGGCGAGGCACGTGCCACTCTTCAGAATTTTGGCGGGCCAACACAAACAGCCAGGTGGTAGCAATAGACCACCACTTCCAAAGGAGTATTTGAGACACAGTATTTTCAGTGTGGCCTTCTTCCTCGCAATCGCTACTTCAGGACCATAATGTGTGTTTTATTGATTTTGTTGACCAATTCCTGCCCACGGCAACACTCTGTGAGACCCTGCAGGAGACCAATGAGGGCCGGCTCCATTACTGCTGGCTGTACCGCATTGTCAACAAACAACTGGACAGGGGTGAGGCAGCCCCCAAACACGGTGGAACCCTGGCCCAAGGCTCCAAAATAGTCATGTAAGACATTAGGAAAAAGATTGAACAAAATGGAGGCCAAGACAAAGCCCTAATTGGTTTAGACGCTCCAGGGCCTTACCCCAGGCATCTACAGTGGCGTCTAAAATGTGGTGATGCTGTCGACACACCGCTACTCATGTTTTTGCTTCTGTGGCCAAGCTCTGCTTTTGTAAAAGGCTTTATGCACAGGGGCTGGACCAGAGAGGAAACACAGGCGCAGCAGCAGCTATTCCTGATAATCGGGGACGGGCAGCCTTCCAGGATGCACTTATGTCTTCAGATAATGGGTTAGACACTTCATATCCCTGATGCATCTCGCCTGGAACCACCTGGCAGTCTGCGCTTCGTTGCAGCTTCTGATGGCATAGAATTAGTTCACCTGCAGCTTATGCTTTCTATTAGTGAAGCAGGGTTAAAGAGACACACTCGCACATACGTACACGCATGCGCACCCATGCACACGCACTTTTCTGCATACTTAACTCACACAAAACTCACACAACCACCTCTCGCACAGCAAGCCGCACGCACTTCACCACACCACAACAACAAACAACACATAAGCCAAACCAACAGCACACGAGGACTGACATCGATCCCATATTCGCACCAAAGCTCAGCGCACAGTGTATACCGAACTGAAGCTGCCAACAGGACACCACCTCTCTCACTATCCTATTGCCTCTTCACCTTACTAACCCACCCCGCCTTCTCATTTACAGATCCGTCTGAGCGCCTGGGGACCAATTCCGTTTCTGACGGTGCGCGGTACAAATAGCTTTAACATTAACATTAACATTAATTTCCTACAGCTCCTCGTAAGATGCACTGGGATAGCTCCGGCAACCCGCTGTACAAACAGTGCAATGTACTATGAATAATGAAATGTACTGTATTACATTTTATAGTCCATAGATTGTTAAATGTGCTTTGGAGACTGCATTACATATTTATCACAATCTATACAGTGATAAAGGTACTGCAAGTACTGCATTGCATTTGGAAGTGTTTACAGTGTTAAATATATTGTGGACACTGCATTACATGTTACAGTGTGTGCTGTGGTCCACGTACTGCGGCTGTGACGTCCCAGGTAGGTTGTTCGCGCATGCGCGAGCCTCGTTTCGGGCCCGCGCATGCGCAGGTTTAATAAACTGCGTACGACGGCAGTTGCCGCTGGGACGCGCAAGCAGCAACAGCGCGTCCCGTGTCTCCTTGCATGCGTGCGTGAGTGCATAGTTGAGCGCGTGTGTGGGCCACAGGCGGCCTGTGTGACCCCCACAACACCACAACTGGCGACGAGGCGGGAGACCGCCGTAGTGCTGGCCTCACATTCACGGATGTGAAAGCTGGCGACGCCACGTCGGATGGAAGCACGGACCCGGCGCGGACATTCTGGCAATTACAAAGGGCAAGCACACAGCAGTAGCGGCCTGAAAGTGTGCTCGTGCGCTGCTGTGTAAGTGCCACCGAACAATTTTTGGAACTTTTGGTCGCCCCAGAGCCCTGAGGACGATCTTCTCGACACAGACACCCCGTCAAGGAGTGCTGCAAGACACGACAAGGCGGTGAATTGGCCAGCAGCAATCTGAGGCACGTGCAAAATCAACTCCAGTCAGGTTTGCGGCCTCTTAGACATTAAGAGGTGCCTGTGCGACCTGTGACCATGGCTGAAAGCGAGGATGAAGGAGGAACTGCGGCAGTAGCGACGAGAGCACAACAAGGATCATTGCTACCAATGCAAGAATTTGATGTATCAGGTCCCCCGTCAAAGTTAGGTCCAAAGTGGTTGCTATGGATTAAGAAACTTGACATGTATTTCACAGCAACGGGGATAACTGATGACGACGCAAAAAGGGCGACTCTGTTGTATTCCGCAGGTCTGGACGTAATTCGCATATATGAATCTCTCAACCTGCAAGTTACCACATATGATGCCGTCAAAGCAACATTGGAGAATCGCTTCATACCACTGTCCAATGTTGATTTCGAGAGATTCCTATTCTGCGGGGAAAAACAGAAGGAAGAGGAATCCCTAGATCGATTTTGTGCCAGATTGCGGCTGATGGCCACCACCTGCCGATGGGACAATGAGGATTTGATGATACGTAATCAGGTCATCCAAGAGTGTCGATCCGGGAAATTACGGAGACAAATTCTGAGAGAGCCAGGATGGACCTTACAACAAATACTTGACATCGGCAGAACGTATGAGCTCGCGGAAGCGAGAGGTGCCAGGATGGATGCAGCAGTGCGACCGGGCGCATCTGAGGATGCCTTTGCCATCAGCAAGCGGGCTGGATCGAAAAACAAGTGGGGTCCGAGAAAGGAAGGGACCCAAACACCATATGGGTCTAACGTGATTTGTCAAGACTGTGGGTATGATCTGCCTCATTCGGAGGAGTGTTCAGCAAAATCAAGATCGTGTGGCAGGTGCAATGGACCGGGGAACTATGCGAGAATGTGTCGGGCCCCTGCTCCCGTCCCGGTGCAGAGAGGCCCGGCTAGAGCTCGGGGGAGTGGGTCAAGACGACAATGGAGCATTGCGGCCCTAGAGCAGGATATGCAGAGACTACAGTGGGCCGAGGAGGAAGAGGAAGAGGAGGACGAAGTGTTCTTCATTTCAAAGATTGCCTCTGGAACTAAGAGAAAGAGGCAGCCCAAGTGTGTAGTGGACATTCAAGGAGTGCCGACACAAGTGCTAATTGACACCGCAGCATCGGTCTGCGTACTGGCGGAAGAGCACTATCAGAAAATTCCAGGCCCTCCCGCACTGGACAGGTCGACGGCGAAAATATTCACGTTCGGCGGGGAAACTCTGCTGCCAATCAAGGGCGTGTTCGTAACCCTGTTATCCAAGGGGGAAAAAACTATCAGGGCAAGATTTTTTGTCACGGACGTGAGTCCCCATTCCCTACTCAGCTGTGCGGCAACCGAAGCACTGAACCTGGTACATTTTGCATACAAGGTGTATTTGGCGGACATTGACTCACTGCTTGTCAAGTTTGGGGGCATTTTTCGAAGGGGTCGGAAAGTTGAAGGCACCCCCTGTGCGTCTGCACATTGACGAGTCAATCCGGCCAACAGCCCTGAAGCATAGGCGGATCCCTTTCCATCTAAGGGAGAAGGTGGAGGAAGAGCTGCGGTCGCTCGTCAATATGGACATCATCGAGAGGGTGGAGGGGCCTACGCCCTGGGTGTCACCTATAGTGGTTGCACCCAAGCCAAAACAGCCCGGCGCAGTGAGGATATGTGTAGATATGCGCCTCCCTAACGCCGCAATCAAAAGGGAGAGGCATTTGATGCCCACCATGGATGACACTGTAGGGGAGTTGCAGGGGGCGAAAGTGTTCTCTAAGTTGGATCTGCGGGCTGGCTACCACCAGCTTGAGCTCCATCCAGACTCGAGGTTCATCACCACTTTTACGATGCACGAGGGTCTCTACCAGTTCAAACGTCTGAGTTTTGGCATTTCATCGGCCGCCGAGGTGTTCCAAAACACCATCCGGGGAGCTCTGGCAGGCCTAAAAGGTGTGTTGAATGTGAGTGACGATATTTTGGTGTTCGCCAGCTCTGAAGCTGAACACATGAAAAGGCTAGAGGACACACTCAAAAGACTGCACGATCTGGGTCTCACTCTAAATCGTCAGAAGTACGAATTCTTTAAAGACCGAATTGGGTTTTTCGGACTCATCTTTCACGCCTCCGGCGTGTCGCCTGACCCGGCGAAGATCAGAGATATTCGTGAAGCGACCGCCCCACAGTCTCCTACGGAGGTGAGGAGCTTCCTGGGTATGGTGACGTACTGCGGGCGTTTTATTAAGAGCTTGGCCTCGCTGGCGGAACCGCTCAGGGCTCTGACGCGGAATGATGTAGTATGGAAGTGGGAAGCTCGTGAACAGGAGGCATTTCAAGCCCTCAAAAATGCCCTGTCCGATGAAGACACGATGGCGTACTTCAATCCATCGGTGGAATCCGAGATCGTGGTGGATGCCAGCCCTGTAGGTGTGGGGGCGGTGTTGCTACAGCCTGATGAGAGAGGGGACATGCGACCGATTGCATACGCAAGTAAGGCCCTTTCCAGTACCGAGATGAGGTACTCGCAGATTGAGAGGGAGGCCCTGGCCATCCTGTGGGGCTGCCGGCATTTCCGCCTCTACATTTTGGGCAAGCCCGTCGTGGTAGTGACAGACCACAAACCGCTATTGCCTATATTGGCGGGAGTGTCATCAAAACCACCGCCGAGAATAGAGAGGTGGATGTTGGCCCTCATGGAGTATGGAGTACGGCTAATATACAGACCGGGGACCAACAACCCGGCGGACTATCTGTCGCAACATCCCAACAAGGAGAATACGGAAGCAGAGAGCGGTGAAGAGGATTGCCAAGGTTTGCTCTGTCAGGTGGTGGAGGGGGCACTGCCAATGGCTCTCTTGAGACTGGCCATAGCGACGGAATCCTACAAGGATGAGGTCTTCGCCATCATCAAAGCCGCGGTGAGGAGCGGAGATTGGAGGGAAGTGCTGCGCAACAACTCACGGCGCCACGAGGAACGAGGAGGCCCGGAGGGACCTACAAGCGCTCTGGCGAGTGAGAGACGAGCTATCTATCTCTGATGATGGACTCCTTCTCAGAGCGCAACAAATTGTCATACCACAGGCGCTAATGAAAAGGGTGTTGGAACTGGCGCACATTGGTCATCAGGGGGTCGTCAAGACCAAGGTGAGGTTGAGGCCCAAGGTCTGGTTTCCAGAGTTGGACGGTGAGGTGGAACAGTTTGTGAGAAGATGCCTGGCCTGCCAGGCGGCAACCCCGGGAGACAAGGCCCCGCCAATACGCTCCATGGAGCGCAGCACGAAGCCTTGAGGGACGGTGCATGTGGACTTTGGCTCGACGGGTCGAGGCATGTACTTTCTGGTGGCCGTAGACCAGTGGTCGAGGTACCCTGAGGTCGAGGTGGTGGAGTCGACGGCCACGGAATTCACCACCAGAGCGTTGGACAAAATGTTTGCGACGCACGGCTTCCCGGACATACTGTGTTCTGATAATGGACCCCCATTTACTGGGAGCCAGTTTGCTCATTTTCTCCGAGAAAGGGGGATACATCACCGCCGCGTGTCTCCGCTATGGCCACGAGCCAATGGAGAGGCCGAAAGAATGATGCGGACACTCAACAAGGTGCTGAGGATTTCAGCCAGTGGGGGTGAAAATTTGCGGACGACGCTCGTGGAATTTTTGAGGGAGTATCGAGCAACGCCCCACCAGTCCACGGGGGTCGCTCCCGCAGAGGCGCTGTTTGGGCGGTGCCCGAGGGGAATGTTGCCAGAAATGGAGGGCAGAAGACCCGGGGTCATCGACGACGTGAAAGTGCAGGAGGAACGAGAGTTGCGCAACCAGAAGGAAAGCGAGAGGAGGGGTCTGCAAGAAATGGAAATGCAAGTTGATGATTCGGTGCTGGTTCGTAATCGGCACCCGGAAGGCAAGTTGTCTCTACCCTTTGAACCTCGCCCCTGGAAGGTAACGCATGTAAAAGGGACCATGGTGACGGCAGCGTGTGAGCGGGGCACCGTCACCCGCAACCGGTCTTTCTTTAAGAAGGTGGACATGCCGGAGGAAGCACAGACCCTGGGTGAGACTGGAGGCCCCGAAAGGAATCCCCGAGTGCACGAGGACGTGCCAGCGAGTGAGAGCACTCCCTCTGGAGAGGGTGACCGACCCCTGCCGACGGTCCCGCCCCGGTATCCGGTCCGACGGGATTGCAAGCCACCCGTTCGCCTCAAGGACTACATCTTGGACTCAGGGGACTGAGCTGGCAGCAAGAGAGGCCGCTCCCGAGTGGTGAGCAAAAGTGTTCATGTTTACCTGTTCTGGGGAGCCCAGGCACCCCTAGTGTTATACTGTTTCTCGTTATAGAAAAAAAGGGATGTGACGTCCCAGGTAGGTTGTTCGCGCATGCGCGAGCCTCGTTTCGGGCCCGCGCATGCGCAGGTTTAATAAACTGCATACGACGGCAGTTGCCGCCGGGAAGCGCAAGCAGCAACAGCACGTCCCGTGTCTCCTTGCATGCATGTGTGCATGAGTGCATAGTTGAGCGCGTGTGTGGGCCACAGGAGGCCCGTGTGACCCCCACAACACCACAGCGGCTGCTGCATTGCTAGGGTGACCCGATTTTCAAGACAAAACATGCCCCTTAAGAGGTGCGAATGGTGGGTGATTAGAGAGGGCAGGGTCGGTAAAGCTGTATGCTATGAGGGACAATGAATAAAGTTAATGGGGGTCGTTTAAAATGTATTTTGCATTTTCTTTCACTGCGTTTCTTTCAGCCTTTACACCGCAGTGGATGTGGAATGGAGGAAAGGTGGGACCCAGGCTTGGCTCGGAGGTGGTGTGGCGATGGGGTTGTGGGGAGCAGGCGGGCCAGAAGTTGACATAGTTCCACTACTTCTGCGTGTACACTTCGACCACTGGACTGAAATATATATCATGAGGAAGGATAAAGCAGAGTGTGCTTAGAACACTGTCCAGAAGGGGGCGGACATGGTCAAGATTGACGGAAAATGCTCCATGCAAACCAAACAAGAAGAAAGCCTCAGTTCTGAGGTGTGAGGCTTGGGCAGGGCTGCTTATAGCGACTTCTCGTTTCCCCAAATGCATTCCTTCCACAGCTTGCAAATGTATTCTCAGGTAGCGCAAGTCTCCCAACACATGCCTTCAGACTCCTGACGTGCGCTCAGGAGAAACTGCTTTGGTTGCGAATCAGGGAGGACTGAGGGATCTGTGGCAAGCCTGGGGGCCACCGCCCCCGCCCACTTAATGTCCTATGTGTGTATTTATCAAGTGTAGCTGAAGCAGGGGGGCAGGAGCTCTTCCAGCTCTACACCACACGCTCTGCAAATGTTCTTCAGAAGATGAATGTTTGCATATTAGTCTCACCAACCAATGGAAGTGTTCTGTTATGAGCATTAGCAGCGGCGGCGCTAGCCACCGCGGGAGGGGGAGGGGGCGGGGGGGCTGTGGGGGGCTGAAGCCCTCCCAAAGTGAGGAAGTTACAGGCAGAAGGCAGCACTGTGCAAGGATGCTCAGTCCGGGGAAATGGAAGGTGGCGCTGCAGCGGGAACCTGCCAAATGCCTCACCAATGAGAGCAGAGAGTCTTTAAGCAATCATTAATAGACAGCAGCAACTCATGTACAGTGGCAGAGGATAGAAGGCTGCACAGCCCCTATAAGCATGAAGCCAGACTTAGCTGCTCTGCTCAGCTTTTAGCTGGCCTGGCTCCCACTTCCAAGGATTAGCATCTCTTTGTGAAACTAAATATGCTCAAAGTTGGGCTGCAGATGGGTGTAATGGGTCCAAATAAGGCATAGCGGATGAAGCAAGGGGCGAAAGAAAACAATATAGCCCCACGCGCGAGCTGCTTTCTAAACCTGTCCTCCAGCCCCCAGTCTGAATCCACTGCTGAGAATCACTGGGCCTCATGAGTATGGCGGAAAGGCAACAACGGCGCCGGTAACGGAACCGTTGCTACCATACCGCCATAATACGAGTTGTGCTCACGGGTCTCGCTCTGCCCGCCAGAAGTGACTTGGAGAGAGAGGATAGACACATCAACTCTGAGTAGATTACCCTGGAGTCAAGCTGATATGCAGAACGAATTTGGGCCCCCTTCTGCCTTTTCAGATTGGTCCAGCTCAGCGCTTCATGTACTCTGTTGCCCACTGGTATGAGAGGGCCATGAGCAGCAGATCCTCAGGGCCTCGAATAAAATGATTTTAGCAGCCCACAGTGCTCAAAATGGAATACTCACAAAAAAAATGGAGTCATTTCAACTGACAGAGAATCCATTAAGCAACTGATATTACATACCCGGGTAAGATTTAAGCACCTGACATCCCTTACTACACACATTGATGTCTCCCCAGCCCACAATTATTGTCTATCTAATATAGACTGGCAAGTACACCAGCTCCTACCATCAAAACTGCTCCAATGCACAAATAGAGACAGCCATAGGCCCCTACACATCTTCCTTAAGGAACGCCAATCAGCAGTAAAGACACCTGGATACCACCCCAACACAACCACATTACTTCCCAAACCACCACAGTCCTCTTCTCAAGCATTTTAATTCCCAGAACAGGCCCCTCAATCCTGCTCCAACCTATGTCAGTCCTGCTCTAAAACCACATTGATCCTGCCAAAAGCAAGCACTCAACACTGCAAAAACACCCAAACTCTAATCCTGCCCAAAACGCCCAAAATGCTATTCTGCCCCAGAGGGCCTCAACCTTGCCTAATGGGCCCAGTCATGTTCAAACCACCCAATTCCTACCCAAGATCTTCAGCCCTCCCCTAAGGAACCACACCTCCTACTACGAGTTCCCCGATTCTGCCTGCAAGGTTTCCAAACCTGCATAAACCAGGTACATGAATATTGGCTTCCTAAAACTGTCTGACAGCAGCCCAATACTCCTACAAGCACGCGCTTCTATTCCAAAGCACCGTGATCGCATTCGGAGGGTGCCAACACTGACGCTAAAGCAATCCGATTCTGCTCCTCTCCCTGCTTACGCGTCCTCCCCCCACGACTTAACTCACCAATGAATTGCAAGTGTTCAGTAGGCCAGAGGGTGTGCTGATCGAGAATGGTAACTGGAGCAACACGTCTCTGAGGGTCGAAAGTCACTCAACAAAAAAAGACACTGTAGACCAGAACTCGAACTCCAGATATCATAACAGTGTGACTTTTCACCAGACATCGCTCCACCTGGGGAGGTTTGCACGCAGCCATACCACCGCCATTTTAGCTCATTAGCTTGAACCTGCCTTTGTCTAATCCTATGGGAGAAGTTCAAGGGCACAAGTTTCGATGACATTGCAGAGCATCGTGTCCGTGATTAGCGACAAGTGGCTGAAACAATTTACTGTCTAATTTTGATGCATTTTTGGCAACATTCGGTAGCATTTGCTAATTATACAGTGATGTCGTTGGTGTTTATATAGAGATCGCCAAAAAGTTTCAGCGTCCTGAAGATGTGCTAATCAGACGGTTCCTGAAAGTGTTGGTTTTACTGGCTCGACTTCTCCTGTAATTGTTGGCTTTACTTGCTCCTGTAGCCAGAAGCTTTTTCCATTCTATAAGGAGAAGTAAGCCTCTTTCATTGGTCTATTTCTATTAAGTTTTGAAAAACTTCAAGTACTGAAAATTCTGTGCTGTAAATAAAGTGCAAGGCAGAGTAGACCATAGTTGGGGAAATGCTAAACTGGACCTTGATGCCCTGCATATATGTAGATGTTTTTAAGACGCCAAAGAAGCCCACTGGCACATTCTCAGAGTATGACTTGGAAATAGAAGAGGGAGAAGCAAACCATCTGTGAGATGTTATTTGGTAGCCAATCCCAGTGAACTTCCAAACATGCAAAAAATACAGTCTGGGGGAGGATTGTGCGACATACACATTCCTCTTCTGGAACCAAAGGCACCATCATAGATAAGGGTTCCAAATTAAGATGTGATGAGCGGGAGCAAAAATCTGTTCCTGGGTGTCAGACAGCACCTAGTAGGCAGGAGCTACCGCTAGGGATCCAGGAACAAATACCCAGTGCACCATGAACCTAACTTCCACATGAGATGCCATACTTTAGCCTAGTGTCTATTATCTAGGATTCATTATATTTCAGTGTGTACTAGATGTCCCCTAATTCTTCTTCATGAACATTCTCAAATACTTAATGTGGCATATGCATGTTTGTAAGGCGCCATTGGCCCGAGGAGCCCCAAGTAGCTCCTGGTAGCTGCTGCTTTCCAGCTAAACCGGCTCTCCTAAGCTAGAAGCAGGAGCCAAATAGCTCCCAGCTCCCCTCAATGTTAAGAGAACAGCGTTGTGACCTATGAAAAAGTTCAGAGAGCAGCATCTTGCTCCAAAAACAGGTACACAAGGGTCTGTTGGTGGCCCTCTGCACGAAAGAAGACGTGTTCAATCGTCAAAACCAGAGCGTGCAAAACATTTATGTGAAGTGCAGCTCGCGTTCGACTTTTTCACGATTTTGTGGTAATTTTGCATGCCAAATTGAAATGAAATTGCAAACCAATAATTTGCATGGGAAGCAGGAATTATGGGTGAGGCAAAATTCACCAAAGCAGGAGAATTTCCTGAAAATATTACCTCACTTTTTGAAGAGCAGATCCGCTGGAATCTGCCCACTCCTAGTAGTGTGTCTTGAAGTGAGATTTTGAAGGTAAGCGTATTCTCTTCGAAAAGTATTCTTGAGTGTGAAGACGAGATCACAGTAGAAGATGCATATGCCAACAGGAGTAATGATGATATTAGTAGGCAACGGGCAAATAAACACCACGGAAATGGCAAAGGATAGGCCAGTGCACATCCAAGTGCATGTTAAGCTACATTGAGAACACAGCCAGAGCAAGACAGAGCATAATCAGAGGTCTTGGCCTGCAACAGAGCACCTCCCCCTCCCTCCAGCTGAAAGACAGCCATCAATGGCAACGTCATGCAATTCTAATCTCGAAGAAGGTTTCACATCTAATGTTAAATGTGCTACCTAATACAATGAGGACTCAGCATCTTAGTCAGGTGGGCACAAGACATTGAGCATGAATGGTGCGCAAAGATGGGCTCCTGGCAACAAACATGGACATGAGACATTCATTGGGTATGAATGAGGAGCACACTTGCAGGAAGTACTTTGGAGGTCATTCTGACTTCCTCCTGGAAAGCAATGTAGTGAAACAGGACTTACTCGCTCTTATTCCAGGGAACTTGTTTTATGCACCAAGCAGTCCCATTCCAATTCTGACGGCGATTTGCTCCTGTTAAATAGCTCTTGCATCACCATTACCTTGCTTACACTTTGTGCCTTTGCAGTTAGTGCTGTGTATTTCACATTGTGGGGTCAGTGTTTAAAGGTTTCATTATTAATTATTACAAAGGTTCAGCTTCAGGGTATACTTCATAAAGCAGATATGCTTTGTCCAAGTTACAAGTCACCATTTAGGCTGGGGCAATTTACACGTGTGTGTGTTAGTGTCTATGTTTGTGTGTAGTCCTTTTGTACTTTTTGCATAATCTGTTTATAAGGAATGTGGGGGGATTTGTCATACAAGAAGGTACGTTTTCGTTTTGTGTGACTCAATTCAATTGTATATATGTTATGTTGATTTATATGTCAATCTTGCCTGAGATGAGGATTCGCTTCTTTAGTTGAAGTTGTCATCAAACAACCTTGTGGAAAGTGACATCCATATATGGCAAAAATATGTATCTGGTCTTTGTGCCTTTTCATTTATAAGCACACTTTTCTATGGAAGGACGTTAGGTACATTTTTTCTTATCAAGGTTTTTACACCATACGTCTGTACCTTCTATCCAATGTATTTATTTATTTATTTATTAATTTCATTTATAAACGCACAAACAACCCGAAGGCCTCGAAGCTGTACGCACAGTACACATACATTACACCCAGGTAAACACAACTGTGATCCCTTCCATTACACTAATAGCACTATACACAACTTCCAGAAGCACATTAACAGTGGTATTACCACCCACCTGCTGTTATACCATCACCCAGAAGAATATTCCATGTTTTTGCAACATTGTGCAGAATGTAGTAAACCTAATACTTTGCAGACAGCTGTTTAAACGTGTGCACTTTGTGCACTTTTGGTCGAAATCGACCAATTGCATATATATGTATGTGTATATGTAACTGGCTACGTGGGGTCGAAGGGTGGAAGGTTGGGGGATGGGTCTTTGCTCGTGTGGGCTTAAGGGAGAGCATGGAGGGACTCGTCATTTAAAAAAATTAAATTGGTTGAAATCTTATCAACTAAAAGTCCACGAATATAGAGCACACTCAAACATGTGTTTACGAATAAAAGTAGAACAATAGCAATGAATGCATAAGGCCTATGGGTTATTTGTGCTGCTATAAATGAATACATAAATAATTCAGAATTCTTTTTTCTGAAGAAAGCAGAAGACCTCCACCAGGATTGTGCAGACAGAAGAATATACTTGGTAAATGTCTGAATATGCACTTTCATCAGCTGCATTGCTGGGGTTCAAGATTGGAGTCATTAGCCATTGCTTCAACGATAGGTACACTTGTAGAGGAGCAGCTGAATGCCTCTGCAGGAAGTCCCGCCCCCATTTTGCCTATATGCTGGAAACTGGAAATTGCGACATGCACATCACCAGGGATGGTGTCTATTCCACAAAGAGCCTTTGAGACAAGGTATCTGAGGATGAAAATAGGAGTGGATGTGGAGACCTGAGCTATAATAAGGTTGTGCCTATACTCCCTTTTGTTCTCAGGAGCAATGATACTTTGCAGGGCCAAGTTCAAAGACAATCTGAATGGCAGACGGCATGAGTGATGAGAGATGTTGGGCTAATTGGGCGGGGAGACATGGTCAAGTCCACCCACCAGCACCTGGGGTACCAGCTTACGTGCTGCTAGTGAGGCTAATGTTCCAGGAGGATAAAAGCGTGCCAACCAATTGTAGAAGGCCATATAACGAAGGGCCTTATAAATTTAGAGTCAATGATGTACTGTGTACTTAATAACTGATGAAGATGACTTGCACTAGGGGTGGGCATAAGTTGTCCACCTGACTGTAGAGACCCAATCACAATCCAATCCCTTGTAGAAAGTATAGTTAGATGTTCCGCTTGAGCCAACCACAATCCCACCTAGGTTTTCTTAGTTTGCCATGTAGTATCATGTCACATATTACGTGTGCAACGTTTATTGCTGTCCGCTGTAAATCCCTGTTTTAGACAATTGAAAATAAAACAGTCGAGAGAGACATTTTGCCAACTTCCTGAGTCGGTCTTAATATTTGGTGTAAGAGTTATTCTGCATCCCCTTCATCGTACGATGTGTTACCTCAATTAAAGCAACATAAGGGTTCACACTATTAACAAGTTCCTTGAAGTATTTCATTGCAACATTCCAAGCTTACACTACAAGTTGGCAATACAGGATGTACAATGCAGTGGTATGTTAACATATTTTTATGCTGTGCTAAACCACCACCGTAGTAGTATCAGAGTGCCTAGTCTTGTCTGTGGAGTGGCGCATTATGACCCTGGCAGCAGTATCCAGACTTTAGTTTGCGAGTGGAAGATAAGCCCATGGGACAGTGGGAAGTAGCTGCTACATACACAGGAAAGAAGGGATGACTTGGGGTGGTGGGTTTGGGATATTGGCAGAAGCATATCCCCAATTTACAAGTATCATGCCTGTACCACGTAATTAGGTAAGTGCCTTTATTGCCAGGTACACGCAAGTAAAGTACTGAAGTATGACCACTGGTATCCAGCACCCCGGCCAGCACAGCTCTAACTGTCACCCTCAGGAACACTCTCCAGGCTAACGCTCTACACTCAAAGCACCTGCACACCAACATTATGACACATCCGACAAGCAGATCACTACAATGTATTCACACAAAAATGGGATTCACTAGAATAGGAACGAGTATATCAAATGATATCAACGTTCACATTTTAATAAGTCAAACAAAACAAGTGGACTTCAGAATTTGCAGGGATGTTAATCGTTACTTCCATCGCCATGCACCCCACATGCATCCCGCCACATGCCTCCCGCCACATGCTTCTCGCCACATGCATCCCGCCACATGGTTGCCCAAACAAAAGGCTCAATGGAAGCAATTCATAAACTTTCAAACTAAAAACAAAACACACCTAAACTTAGTCCTGACTTCACTGTCATCTACCTTGGTACCCAACAATAATATCTATAGAACTATCAGAGCAAGCTAAGAAAATAGAATCATAACAATTATAGATTCTCTCTTACTTGGTAACCAAGAACACTCAAGTTCTATTGATAATGGACATGTCATTGGCAAGGATGGAGCGGAATAAACCAACAAGAATTGTGAGTGAAAAGACATAATACCGCCATTGCAGACATGAACCAAATCAGATTGCAAGAATGTACCTGGAGGTAAATCAACCACAGACATAACTAGTTTACTGACATTGCAATAACATCATCATTAACAGGGCTCTAGAGTGGTCTTCTGAAAAGTGGTGGAACCCACGCACTGCAGGATCCAAGGTGTGGGCTGCTACACTCATGGCTAAGGGGAACACAGTGCCATGGTAGGAAATCCACAACAGTCCTCATGACCCTGGTGAATTCTCTGGAATCAGATGAACACTTTTCTGCTTTTCTGAAGCGGAGGAATGAGAGTCAACACTAAAGATTCATACTTGCCAACTTGGCCCATTCCAATCTGTAGGTGCTTATCCAGTCCCGGTTTGCATTCTGGGCTTGTAGTTCAATTTTTCCCATTATCAAAGTCTGATTACAAGTCCCAGAATGCAAAGATAAAAACAGGACTGGATAAGCACCTACAGATTGGAATGGGTCATGTTGGCAACTATGTAAATTCTACAGGCCCAGGAGTGCATCTACCATATTGTTACCATGGCAGCCCTGGCTGGAAGGATGCCACCCTTGTATCCGTATTCGGTCTTGGCATGCTGGTGGCCCTATCACTTCTCCATATAGGTGATCAAGTAGGGATTATACCCTCTAATTATGTTTCTGAAAATAATAAGTTTAGAAACGTTTTAAAAGAAAGACTTGTTTGTCATGAGCTAAACATAATTTTAGTAATGGCCAAACCACTAAGGAAAGTTAAAGGAATAGTTAGTTCAGAAATATTATTGGCCAAAAAGATGGCCAATAATAAAACAAATATGTAAAATATATATATTTTTTAAGTGTCTATGTAAAGTTTCGAGCAAATGAAGCTCATGGGGCTCCAAGATGAAGCTACCGCAAACACAAATACAACGTTTAAAAAGCTGTGGTTTCATTTCTAAGTTTTCCGGAAAACGTAGGAAAAAAATTGCAGCTAGTGTTTATTTAAAAAAAAAAAAAATAGCACTTACTGAGATGCAGCTGCAGCTTTTCTGCCTGTAGTCTCCGGTCTCCGCCCTCCGAGTCCCGGCACCAATGAAGGAAAAGCCACCCAGTGGTAGCTTTTGTTTACTACAGCTGGCTGGCTTTTCCTTCATTAGTGCTGCAAAAGCAAGCACAGCCGGGCATCTATTTCACAAAATGGATGCCCCCATGTGCTTCCTTTTATAAAGTTTGAGTTTCATTTGCTCAAAACTTTACATAGGAACTTAAAAAAAAAAGATTGATTTTTAAAAAAAAATTATTGCCCATCTTTTTGCCCAATAATAATTTTTGGGCGAACCATTCCTTTAAAGCTTACCAAGTGTGTACAGTCTTGCATTACAATTTGGTGATATCCACCTGCCGCTCAAAATCCACACGTATTTGTGATGTTTTGTAAAAAGAACGACTGCCGACTAACACTACAAAAAAACTCTCTAATACTCTGCATACCCATCCTCCAACACTGAACAAACCAGACACATACCTCTGCCACAGGAAGAAAAAAACACTGTAAACTACAGACACTCTACAACACTCAACAGGACACTAAACCAAACTCACACAAACCACACATATACAATCATGCACCAAACACCACATAAGGTTGACCAACAAAAACAAACCAGCACACAGTGGCCCTCATTACGACCCTTGCGGAAAGCGACTGACCGGAGCGCCACAGCGTAAATAGCGTTTCCGCCATTGCACGAAGGAGCAAAGTGCGGCCCATTCCGACCCATCGGGCACGAGCACCACGCCACGGCGGAAGTGCAAAGTCCGCGATGGCGGAAATGACCCCAAAACGGCCCACACCGCCGCCGTACGGCGCCCTAGGTGCAATACCGCCACCCCTCTTAGCGGTCACCGCAGTGTGCGCCTACCGGAAAGTACGGTGACCGGAAATATACGGAAACGGAAGTTAAAACATGGGCCCGGAACGGGAAACATCCCGGCGTACACCTATAAAAACACTAAAACCACACAACCACTAAAATCACTACCCTGAAACACACCCCAACCCGTCACCCACCCTAGCGAAACCAAGACAAATGGGAAAAGTAGCGAAGAAAGCGTGCGACCGCAAGCGGCAGGTCCACTTCTCCCGCGAGGAACTCACCGTGCTAACAGAGACCCTCCAGGAGAATGCTGCCGTCGTCTTCTCCACGCAAATGACCAGAACGGCACTTGCAAACAAGAAGACCATATGGGCTCTGGTGGCACAGCGGGTAAGTGCGGTGGGGACCGCACCCCGCACCCCACAGCAATGCCGCAAGCGATGGGACGACCTGCGGATACGCGTCCGCAGCATACTCTCTGCCAACCGCAACATTGCCACAGCCACCGGGGGAGGTCCTGAATCACCCATCAAGTTGACCCCCTGGGAAGAAATCTGTGCCTCCACCATCGGAATGGAGAGCATAGAGGGAGTCGGAGGGATGGAGAAAGGAGTGCAGACATCCGAAGATTCAGGTAGGTGGGCCCGATAAAACAATGCCAAATCCACACTGTCCATCCATGTGAAGTACCATGCGTCCACATAGTGCAACAGAAACACATGTCCAGGAGAACGGCCACACACATCGGCCTGATAGCGCACGTTAAAACCCACAATAAATACATAAATAATTAAAAACCCCTAATACACGCACTACACGTGCAGCAGGCACACCCTAACTGCAGGCTGCCAAACAACTGCACCCTCACTCCACACACAAATCAAAGCACCTCCAAGGACCCGACCCAAATCACCCTCAGGTACCACCCCAGAGCATGTGATACAATGCCATTCCAATTCGCACAGACCCATCATTAACCCTCGCCCTCCTTTACTCCACCACAGGGTCCGATCCAAACGACGAGCTACAGGACACCCCTACCAGCACACCTGCAAAGAGGGCCAAGACCAACGGCCAGAGACCCTCCACCTCAGCTGCACGCATCAAGACACGGCAGCTGCACAAATCAGGTGGCAGCACAGAGGAGGGAACATCAACAGGCACCCCAGCAGCCAGCATGCCCACAACACCACCACCACAGGTCCCCCCAATGGATGCCACAGAAGGCACTGCCTCTGGTGGCAGCAGCACCATAGGTGACACCCCATTGATGGCAGCATGCTCCGACACAGAAAACGGGGATGTCGAAGTCAGATCCATCCATGACCTGTCCCAATCCCCCTGTCTGTCCCATCCCGTACAACATGAGGATACCACGCAGGGGCACCCACAAGACAACGACTGGCCATCCCCCCAAGCCCTGTGGCAAGGCAACATGAGGACAACAGCCCCTCTGTGACACCCCCGCAAATGGGCATGGCCCAGCAGAGGCAACAGTCCCTCGACCAGTTAATCGTGCAACAGCAGCAAATGGCCACGCTCCTCAAGGACCATGCCGATGAATGTGGGGGCACTAAGGCAGACATAGAAACATCAACTGAGACACTTAGGGCAGAAATGGAGAGAGGCACAGAGACGCTGAGGGCACAAATGGAGAGTAGCACCGAGAGCCTGAGAGTCCAAATGGAGAGAAGCACCGAGAGCCTGAGGGGGGAACTGCATGCGACGTCCAAAGACGTATGTGCCGAACTTGCCGCAGTGCGCCGTGTGCTCACTGAGCTCTCGCAAACCCTTAGGGACATGCATGGACGTGAGCAGGCAGACACATCATCCGTTGCAAGTTCCGTCCAGGGCAGCCCCCAACGTAGATCTGGAAGGAACCTGCGCTCCACAGGCAGGGGTGCCCCTGATACCCGCAGAGGGGGCTTGCAATAGCGACAGCCCACTGACAATGAGCATCTTTGGACACTGGGGTTCGTGGGGGAGGTAGGAGGGTGGAGGGGGTGTGTTGGGCTCACTTGGGTGGCGGGTCGATAGGGTGTTCAACATGACATCACATATGCCATAAAAAGTGCACGATCAACCAATGAGATGTGTGGACATTGATTTCTGTGTACTAGGCCATCATAGGCGTACAGTCCATGTTGTGCATGTCCCAGACACGCACAGTGCCACGAGTCCCGTGTCCATGTATCAGCCACCAGGCGTGAGTGCTAGAAGCATGCATCAATGAGATGCTGACGAATGTCACGGGCCTCCGGTGCCTCGCAGACTCCATGAGGTGCTGCCACATCCCCACCCTCATCATGACCATCATCAGGTGCTTGCAGTTCTGCGTCAGGGGGCATGGGCACATTTCTACGTACGCACATGTTGTGGAGCATGACACATGCCATCACCATCTTTGCAACCTTCTCATGGCGGTACAGGAGTGCCCCGCCAGACCTGCTGAGGCAGCGGAAACGAGTCTTCAGTAGGCCGAATGCCTGTTCAATGACTACACGGGTACGTGAGTGGGCATGGTTGTAGTCCTCCTCATGCTGGTCCCGTGGGTTCCGGACTGGTGTGAGGAGCCATCTCTTCAGTGGATATCCAGCATCACCTGTATGTGGACGAGAAACGTATGATGTGGAATGCCATTGCTACGTACGCACACCCCCCCCCTTCCTGCCAGGTCATTGCCAAATCACATTCCCCACATAATCATGCATGTAATGAGACTCACCGAGTAGCCAGGATCTGTTCCCTGCGTGTCGCTCCATGTAGCGTGGTATTGTAGAGTTCCTCAAGACCATAGAATCATGGGTTGATCCAGGGAATCGGGCACAACAATGTGTAATGATCCTGTTGGAGTCACACACCATTTGTACATTCAGGGAATGAAATTGTTTTCTGTTGCGGTACTGGGCCTCCATGGCATGTGGGACGACCAATTCCACATGGGTGCAGTCGATGGCACCAATGCAACCCGGTATGCCGGCAAGTGCATGGAATCCCACTTTTGTGTTGGTAATTTCCTGCTCCGAGCGTGGTAGAGAGATGTAGTCGTCTGCGTGCTGCAGGAGGGCATCGAGCACTTGCAATAGTGTCCGTGAGAACAGTGGCTGAGAAATGCCATGTAATTGTCCGACTGTGTGCTGGTAGGTGCCTGTGGCCAGGAAGTGGAGTACAGACACCACCTTCAGTAGGGGTGGGATGGCGGTAGGGCTATCTATCATGCTGACAAGGTCAGCCTGTGTCATGTCCACAATGGCGGCTATGGTGTCAGTGAGGTTGAACGGATGTGCTCGGAGGCGTGGGATTGCGGGCTGCCTGCGTGGTGGTAGTGGCTGTGCTGGTGGGCCTTGCTGGCCCTGCCTTGGCCTCCTCCTCCTCCTGCGTCTCCTTCGTGCGGCCGGTAGCAGTTGGTGTTCGTCTTCTTCTTGGAGTTGGAGTAGTTGCAGTGCTATCAGGTCCCCCAGGGCCAACATCGCGAGTCCTGCCGGTAGCATTTCGGTGTGGTTGTGGGAGGAGACTGGCTGTGCAATTTATGTGTTTTCAGGCTGTATGGCCTCCACCTGTGGTGATTAATTCCACCTGTGCAAGCTGCTCTCCCCTTTGGCCGAGCACGTCCCGCGCACAACGCTGCAAATCGGGGAATGGCATCTTGCTATTGCAATCATGTATTTGTACCCGATGGCCGTGTAACATTGGTTGACATGTTCATTCTGCTGTGGTCCCATTCTTGCACATACTATTTGTGCAGTCGCGAACAGACATGTGAAGGGTCAGTGGAACGTAGTACTCGAGTAACGGTGGGCCCTCATGCATCACTTTACCGAGTTGCAATGACGGGCGGGGCGTCCCATTTGTGGGTGAAGGCAGTTGACATTTTCACACACAGCCGCACTCGATGGAATAATTAGTGATTTCGAACGGCCACAGATGCCTTTTCGGCGTGATGTTGCAAATGTGGAATTCCAAGGGCGGCGCTTTCGGTTTCCAGCTAGCGGCGAGGAGATGCCCACAGGTCTGACTGCAAATATAACGTTCTGTTGTTCAATGTCCTTGAGACAGGGCCCATGGCGAGGAAGCAATGATTGATATGAATAGTTTGGGATGCGCAATTGCTACGTGGGCGATGAGGCCGGCCGTTCCCACATACATGTTACTTCACAACACTGGAATTACGGGCTGGGGCACTGTGGATTTTGCAGGCTGCATAACGCACAGACTCAATGGATGTTTCTAATGTTATGTGAGTAATTATTCAGGCGTTTTGATTCCGGGGTGAGGGAATGATGAATGGATGCATGGGCAGGGGATTTGATACAGAGTTTGCCATGTACAGGGCTTCTTGGGATCTATCCGCCTCCCCTACGCTATGTGATGCAGGGCTGCCATGGTGGGACCATCGTCTATCTGGCCTTGTTGAGCCCTCCCTGTCTCGACACGCCCTCAGACACTTGTGTCCATGCACATTAACATTCCCATCTGATGGATTCTGTTTTGACAGACGCATGCACAGGTACACCCGTTTGTGATGGTGTTTGCACCTCGATATAGATGGTTAGGAGTCGCAAGTGGTTTTGGGGTGGTGATGATCCTTTGGAGTGGGCTAGCATGCATATGGCTGTGGATTTCGTGTGATCATTGAAGTGAGTTGTTGGAATGTAGTTCTGATGGCCATTCTGTTCTTTTTCTTTTCTTTTGGTTGACAGGTATCTCCTCCCCTTTTGCCACTGCCATCTGTATGCCACTCCTGCAGATGGGTTTTACTCCCGACACCTGCTGCTTCGTGTTAATCAGTGGAGCAGCATTACGATCTTATGGGACGATCGCCAATGGCCCACATGCCCTTACGCAGTACTGGTGGCTCGGAGCAACATTTCGGCCTTTCAGCTGGACTAGTGCCTCCCCATTGGGACGGCCCTGCGGTTCTGTGCGCTTCCATGTTGCCTTTTCGTACGTGAATGTGGCTCTGTGTACCATGAGGGAACAGGACGACACACAAGTAGTGGCTGGTCATTTCTTGCGGATGCAGCCCACAATGGTGATTGGTGTTTAGGAGTTCATGGCCTGATGGCTGTATGGGCTTGGTGACTTTGATGTGCATTAAATTTCTATTCTGATTTGGCCCGTGTAGCGTTATTCTTTGCAAGTGATGTGGCATATGCCTATTTGGGGGGCGATGTATTGTGAGGAGATCTGCATTGGGTTCCAGCTTCGGAGTTTAGTTGCGTGGTACTGTACTGTGCGCGTTTGCCTACTAAGCCCGTGAGGTCAGGGATGGGGGCTGCCAATATGACAGTTTGAATGTTGTCATGCTCAGGGGCGGGGGATTGGGTTTTGTGTAACAGATGCCGGTCAGCCAGGTGGACTGGTGGAATGATGTGATTCTCGGAATATGGCTGGTCACAGGTGCCTGTGTTTGCGTGCGTTTCTTGGTGGGGGACTGTGGTCATGTCCATTGGGATGGCTTCTGTATTCGTGCCATCTGTGCCCTGCAGCTCCCATTGGCCCCTCTTGTGTTTCTTTTGTTCGTTGCCATGCATGGGTGACTTGTACATTTCAATGGTTGCATTGTGGCTTCATTGCGCCTACGGGGAGTTGTACTTTGTGGGCAGGGAGCGGTGTACAGGCACTCAGTGGGGCCGTTTACGGTTGATTCGCGATGCCGTACTTCTCACCATGGCGGAATGGTACATTACGCCATGCCTGATGGCGTTAGGTACATGTCCGCTAGGGTCGGAATTGGCGTACCGTTGCGCCATGGTGGTGTTTGCGGTTTCGCATGGCGCGCGTGCGCGTGCTTGGTGCAGTTAGCGTTGGCGTTCACTACGGTGTCGCTAATGGCTTCGTACTTTGCGGTGACGGGTCAGAGTCGCACCGAGCGCTATTCGATGGCGGTATTGCATTTCCGCCATCGTTTTCCGATTTCCGCAAGGGTCGTAATGAGGGCCAGTGACTTGCTTGTCCGAACTGAAACTACCAACAGCACATCAACGCTCTATTACACGTTTCCCTCTCAATCCCACTATCTAACCCCTTCCTCGTCAGAACCGTCAGAGCGCCTAGAGATGATGAAAATGGCAGCGGTGCACAGTATAAATCACAATAACGTAAAATAACATAAAAGATCATCAATTTTCTTCAATAGTTATATTAATGTTATGTAGAGGTGCTTATTGTTTCCTTACTGTATTGTGGGCCTTTATTCTTTCCAGGACGCTTGCTTTAAACAATATAGTAACATTTTGTGGAAGTATTGCTTTGATGACACTTTACTTTTGGTTTGTGCATACAGAAAGCATGGTACTTACTCTGAATTAAATTATGATCTCTGCCATTATATACTTATTATTTTTTTTATTTTTTGGAAAAAGAACACACCTGCTAAAAAGAAAAGCCACAACTAAAAAGGCCATATGTAATTATTTCATGCCGTTAGATTTAAAAAGCATAAGGATGATGGTAGATACATCATTCTATAAAGACGCAGAAGAGGACATTTGATGAGACTTCACGCAAAGACCACGTGATAACAAATGCTCCTTTCTTGACAAATGCAATGGGGACCTAAAATAAAGATAGAGCAACAAGCTTTCCACCTTGTAAGTTAATGGACAACACTGAATAAACAAAAAAGTTCACATTTCCTTTGAATTATTTGAAATGCCTTCTGTGGGAAAACAGGTAAAATGGGATTGTTATATTGTTTGCTGCTTAATTCATAAAGTTAAATGCAACTGTAAAAGAACAACATTAATTGCACTGAAATAATCACTTGGCACGTGCACAGACTAAAAACTACAGTACAACGAGGTTTGAGAGTGTTCTTTCTAGAATAATGGTGAATGGACATGCTAAGAAACATGTCATCTATGATGTCGCAAAATCAAAGAAAAATATAAACATTTCCTCCAAATTGTTTGCAGGTGGTGTCTTACATTGATAGTCAGAATGTTTGCAAATAAATCATGAATTCTCTTGTGTGTTCAGAGGGTCTTGGCATCTGTCTAAATGTATGGAAATAAATGCTTAGATTGATGAAATGATAAGTGCACAATAGTATGGTAGGTGCCCCTTGGCTCATGTGTTATTCCATAAACTCTCACTGACCCCATGAACGTAAATGATGTGAAGGATATTGAAGGGTGTTCGGCTGGGAGCACCTTTGGTGTCTGCATATTGATGTTTAAGATATTGCCTGATTGAAGGCTAACAGTGTGCTGTGTTTTCTATTAGGCACCCAGTGTGGTGGCGTGAGGGATCAAGAAGATGCCAGAGCTGTACCTGTTCATGATGGAGCGCTGGGCACTATAGTATCCTTTCTGTTCTGATGACAGCTAGAGTGGGGAGTCTGCCTTGGGCAACCAAGGTCTTCATGAAGTGATTATTTAGAGCTCTGGATTCCCAATTTCCCAGAGAGTAGCACGGTTTAACAAAGCCAACTGCTAGTAGGCCAGTTTTGGATCATAGGCCCAATAGCAGGCCGTGCTTTTCACAGAAGATTGGAGAACAATGTCACTGTAGTGGAGAAATTGGCTTAAATGTTTTCTTGTTGCAAGGAATAATATGAAATCAAGAATTCTAATTTCTAATTCTCAATCAAATGGTAAAGAAGAGTCTTATCAAAGGTGAAGGAGAGCAAATCAGCCCCTCTTTTGAGAGTAACATTTGGATAAAATTTAAGTGGAGTTTCCTTGCATCTTTAGCCTTCAACTTTGTATGGCTCGAATATGCGATGGGTTCAATTATTCCCGAGATCTTTACTTCAGCTATTGTTGTCCTATGTTTCTGATTCTACTATGATATGACTGGAAAGAGGACATCTTACAAAAAACAAAACTCATTTTGTTTCCTTGTAATAGATAGGTTGTCAATGAACTAATAACTGTCTAGTACATAAAATGCAAGCCGCCGAACCAGACAATTTAAGATGGTTTTAAAATTGCTAGGTGGAGGTGCTGTTCTAAAAAAATCAGGCCTCCAGATAAGTTAGATAAAAAAGGACCCAGGGGAGTCCTTACAGTAGTAAATAAATTGTGGTCTCATAATGTGATGCCAATAACAATGACAGAGCCAGTTAGTTAGGCTAAGCTTAGGCAAGAGCTCTCACAAACTAGATATGATACTTTTTTAATTTGCCAGTTAACATGAGTCAATGGTCATTACATAGTGCTAAAACCAGACTTGGTCAAAACTTTCTGGGCACTGAAGGAAAGGCAACTGATGATAAATTATGCCCGAGGCATATAATGGATGGGTATGTTTAGTGGAGACTTGTCAGGAGCAAGAGGAACATACTGAAATGTTGTCCTCCTTATTTAAACATAAGCAGTGCCCTAGAAATGTTTTTTTCTTAATGTCATTCCATCTTCTTCAAACCGTTCAAAAGGTAGAACATTGGCCTATTGTTTGTCCAGATGACACTCTGTTTATTTGGACACATCCAGATGTGTTCACGGGATTGATCTTGAGATTTTAACTAATTTAAGGACCAGATTCTGCAATAGTTCCTATTAACATACATCCAGCAAATCTGGAGATAGTAAGAAGAAGAATTCCCGGCTACACTTCTAAATGAAAACAAAAGAGCTAAACAAGAGGGCATTAGAACAGCAAAATAACCCATATCTGGAAGTAGAGCTACATAAAGGACTGGGTTCTGGCAAAGAAGCAATAAAGTGCTTGATTAAATGTGTCAGAACCACTAAGGATTGTTGTACAAACTATGTGATTAAAAGAGAAAGAGTGTAGTTCCATATCTGTCACATTTCTGAACAGGCAGAAAGATCTAGGACAGGCCTGGCATGGCAGACTAGGGCTCAAGAGTCTAAAAAATGTTGATACCATCATGAATAAAAGAGGAGGGATACCCGATACGTCTTCAAGATCCACGCTGCTAAACTCTTTCTTAAGATGAAATACCCCTGACAATCCTCCCCCTACTCCATTATATCTGATAATTGTATATATTTCTAGCAGCAGACAGGGTTACAAAGAAATCCAGCAAACGTTAGTGGTAAACAAGAGGCTCCTTCAAGACACACAGAAAGTGTGCATATCCTGAAATATCTTCTTAATCATAAAGCTCCTGGGCTGAGTACAGACTTTTCTTAAACTCTGGAATTTATGGACTCTACATGAACAAAGGTTGCCCTCTAGACTTGATTAGTAGATCAAATAATTGGCTACGCCGGAAAAAAGATAGGGACCCAGAAAAGCAAATCCCTATTAAATACTGATGGAAAATGTAAAGCTGTGCCCAACAGGATCAACAGTGGTTTAGGACTACCTGTCAAAAAGGAAGAGAAAGGATCCATATCAAGCAGGCTGCTGTCCAAACTGGCAAAGACAACAAATGATTGAATTGATTTGAACATTGCTAGGAGGAGTCATCTTGAAAACAAAAGGTTACTCCATTTGGAGAGTTCATGAATTAATTAAACCTAACTAATTTTACCAAACATTGGTGCTGCATCTAAGGAAATGGCTACAAATATATTGTGAAACTATATGTTTTCTGTATGTGTTTATATTTCAAAAACCCAATATCACTTTTGGGTATTTGCTACAGAAAAGCCTACATCAGATAGATGGACACTCAATACAATAAAGTGCTGCTTTTCTCCTACACTGTGTCGCCTGGCAACGTTCTCAGTCCCATGTTCCAGTCCTCAGAAAATTCATTATTTTGGTAAACTAACAGGTAGTGCATGATCCACATGGAGAATGGCGTAAAACAGGAGTTGTGTTCCATAATGTGTGACGGGCCATCCTTAATATAGTGATACTTATGATGCAGTAAGCCATCTCAAATGCTCTCCCCTCTTTCTCAAATGCTCTCCCCTCTTTCTCAAATGCTCTCCCCTCTTTTTTCAAAGTGAAGAGTGGAATGGCCTCAGAAGGTAGCCTATGCAACCAATGTCTTTTAATAATTTTTTGTATGTTAGGGTATTGGGGTTAAAGGTGCTTACACAGATCAATTCTCTTCTTGGATAGATATTCATGATGTGGGTGTGTAGAGTGTTGCTCAAAGGGTAAAAACACCTTGTTCCTTTGAATCAACTTGGCAGGATAACCCTGTGGGCTTAGATGGCTGTCTAGTTCTAGTGCATTTTGCTGATAGTTACGCATTGAACTACAGTTAATATGAATTTTGAGATATTGACCCTCCGGGAGGTTACCTCGTAATGACCATGGGTGGAGACTCTGGTAGTGCAGCAGAGTGGTATGATATATAGGTTTAATGCAAACTTAAATTCACACTGTTAATGGCCTTTTGGAGGTCAAGGAAATGAATGTTACCCTTGCTCTCAGTCATTGTAAGATGAATGTGCTGTTTTATTTAGTTTAGCCACCAAAGGAAATTGTCAACCACTACCCATAGCATAAACATGTCATCAATATAACATTTCCATTCAGCTATTTGTGCTCGATTGGAGTTTGTAGCCGTCAAACTATGATATTTTTCAAATTGTGCTATAAAGAGCACTACCGGATGGGAAGTAAAGACAGCTCCCATGGCAGCACCCTTTATTTGTTGACAGAAGTATTTCTTAAACTGGAAATTATTTCTTTTGAGTACTATTGTCAAGATTTCTACAATTTATTCCCCTATAATGGTTGTGTTCTCAGTGGTATTTAAAAGTTTCCAAATACGTAGAATGGTTTCATTCTGGGAAGGATTAGTGCCAAGCGTCTTATTATCTAAGGTTCCCAAATAATCTGTGGAAGGATTAAATTGGCAATTTACAACTCATTTGATGACAATAATAGTATCCTTGGAGTACATCTCCGTCTCTTAGCTTAATCATTTCAGAAAAATATCTACAAACTTACTCAACTGTACAAATATTGACAAACAATAAATACACAATGAGTCTGCCAGGTGGTTTTATGGAGTCTGCATGATGCTTTGGTAAAGCATACTAAGATGGTATAGCTGGATTGGGGCAATTTAAGAAATCAAATTCACATTTGCTGACACAGCCTTGGTCCAACCCAGTAAGAGTGATGTAATCTGTATATATAATTGGATATCAGCAGTGTGATCTTCCAACAATTTTCAATAATGCGACTCTACTGATAGTAGATCTATGATCAAACCTGAACATAAACTATTGCAGCCAAACACTCCTAGTCTGATCCCTACCTGACCCACCTGACCTGACTCATGCCAATTAGGCCTCAGCCTCAGACCACTTGACCCTATTTTCTGTAACCGGCACCTACTGCCGCATGATGTATGTCAGCAAAACTCTGCTGTTATCTGCACCTTTGCTGCTCATACAACTAATCTCGATAACCATGGACCAAATTAAATATGCACCCTGTCCTATTATGAACAGAAATACTAGGCTTCGAGCTAGACCTTCTTCCATCTACGAGCCTAAACCGACTAGCAATACCCACTTAAACCGCCGTAACGACCCTAAGAATACTACTCTGCATTTGACGCAAGCCCACCAACAAACCACTCCAGATGCAAAAATGAAAGAACCTACACCAGTAACTTTGAAAACCCAAAGATTACCTAGAATAACTACAATAGCGGGAGCACTGATCAATGCTAGATATGTCGTTACCACTGAAATAGCCGATATTCTAACATCAGATAACCTCGACCTTTTAGCGGTCACAGAAACCTGGCCGCACGAGGCAGCAGGCCCAGCGCTCTCTTTAGCGATACCAAAAGAAGATCAACTCTTAACAATGGGCAGACCTAACTCTAGAGGAGGTGGGTTAGCTATCATTGCTAAAGCCAACCTGGACTTAAGACTATCCATGCTACCCCCACTAAAATCCTGTGAACTGCTATCGGCGAAACTGCCTATATCCCCATGTCGCACTCTAACCATCTACCTCATATACAGGCCACTAGGGCCCTTAGGCTCATTTGAAGAGGACATATCTAGCCTCTAAGCAAATAATACAAAAGACTCATCACAGATAATGATCCTAGGCGACCTCAACTTAGGACTTAACGACCCGGACGACAAACAAGCTCAATCGATAGCCACCATGTTTGATGAACATGGCCTCTCCCAAAAAGTCCTCGCCCCTGCCCATGATAAAGACAGGACCTTAGACTGGGTAGCCACCTCAAACTGCTCAACAACAATCACAAAAATTACACCCCAACATTGGACTGACCATTTCCTAATTGACTTCAGCTTAACACTTAATAAAGAAGCAAACAAAGAAAAAATAATGGCACCTTCTCTCCCCACAAGATCAAGAAAAAATATCACACCAGATAACATCCTACCTTTCCTCCTTCCAGTGATTAATGCCCTGCCAAGCAATTCTGATCTGATGCTGGTGGACTCCTATATTGACACTATGGCCAAGGTCCTAGATACCATTACCCCACTTAAGGCTTGCAAGAGTAAACAACAGACTCATCTCAACAACTGGTTCACCCCTCACCTAAAAGAACTTAGACTGGAAAAAAGGAACTTAGAAACTACATGGCAATATACCCCAACGGAAGAAAATAAACTAAAATTAAAACTCTGTGCCACCAACTACAAGAAAGAAATTATCCAAACCAAAAAAGAAGTCTACAATGAAAGAATATCTAGAGCATGTTCCAATACCAAGGAATTATTTGTGATCCTGCGAGAATTAGAATCACCCATACCTCCACCGGACAATGTACCTAAAGACAAGCAATGGTGTACTAACATCCAAAATGCCCAAGCAAACAAAATAAAAACACTGGAAACTAAAATTGCAGTAAAAAAAGCCTCTCTTCACCTCGCTGAAACCCCAACTATCACCACTGCCATTGACAAGTCCAACCTAGCTCCATTTAAATTCACTAAAGTCTCCATTCAGGAAACCGAAAAAATGATTGCTTCCCTAAAGCCATCAAACTGCAAAGGTGACATCTGCCCGGCCCAAATAATTAAGGAAGCAGCTAGAGATTTAGCCCCTTTATTTCTAAACTCATTAATTCCTCCTTTTTATCTAATACCGTCCCAAGCAGCTTGAAAGAATCCTGGGTTCTACCCCTTCTCAAAAACAAACTTCAGACCCCTCCATCCCCAGAAACTACAGGCCTATCACAACAGTCCCATTCCTCCTGAAGATAATAGATAGAGAGGCCTATCTTCAAATTCAGAAGCAGCTTGAGACCAACCAACTCTTAGGCTCCCGCCAGTGTGGTTTCAGACCTCAGCACGGCACAGAGACAGCATTAATAGACCTTAAAGGCCAAATTGATGAGCTTCACGACAAAGGAAATACAGCTATGCTACTCCTCCTTGATCTGTCAGCAGCATTCGACTTGGTGGACCATGCAGTGTTATGCAAACACCTGGCATCGGCCGCCCACTTTTTAAGTCAAGCTATATCCCGGGTCCAATCCTTCCTTGATATCAGAAGCATGCAAGTCTTCTCCACCGCAGCATCTGCAGACCCAATCCAAACAACATGTGGAGTTCCCCAGGGCTCATGTGTCTCACCAACTATGTATAATATCTTTACTAAGCCTTTATTTGACAAATTGAACAGACTGGGTGTCACCTACACTAACTATGCAGATGACACCCAGATCCTCATTCCCCTTTCGGGCAATTTCACCCCAGAAACAGCCTTAGTAAACGAAATTTACATCCTCATTCAGGCATGGATGGCAACCCATGGCCTCTGCCTGAATGACGATAAAACAGAGATCCTGATCCTTGGCTCGGCCAACAACCTAAAATAATTTGACACTAATTATAGCACCTTCAACATTGACGGCAATATAATCAGAGTTGCCAAAGAAGTGAAGACTCTTGGCTTCCACCTGGATTCCACGCTATCCCTAAAAAAACAGGTAAACTCCTTGACCTCATCCACTGCCTATACTGGCAAACTTATTAGAGCATGCAGACCCTTCCTCTCACTTGCAAGCTGTATTATTCTAGCCAATGCCCTCATCCTATCAAAATTGGACTATTGCAATGCAATGTATGTAGGAGCCAATAAATACATCATCAACAAATTACAAACATTGCAAAATAATGTGCTCAGAACGGCCCTGAACCTCCCGACTAGAGAGCACATATCTAACGCCAGGAGAAACTGTAATTGGTTAAAAATCAGCGATAGGATCCTCTTTAAAACTGTCACATTAACCTTCGAATGCCTCAACAACGCAGCCCCCCGAAACCTAAAGGAAAGTATAACTAGAAAGTCTTCTGCACGACCGACTAGGACAGCCAATTCCTACTGCCTCCAAATACCTAGATTCCGACTAAAAAACACAGGTGGCAATAGCTTCCCTGTAAAAGCAGCCCAGCAATGGAACGCATTACCAGTTGTGCTAAGAAGGGATCAGTCTTATGACAGCTTTAGACGCAACACCCGTTCCTGGCTACGCCTCAATGACCACTAGACTAATGACTACAGCTGTTTGCTTTCGTATCTTGCCTCTCACGTGTACCTGTTAACATCTATAACTATGCCTGCAAGTATTCTCTTTACCTGTCTACACCTGGAATCAAGCTCTAAGTATTCTTGTCATGTTGTGCGACCAGCTACCTAAGGGTTTAGGGCGCCCTACAAATAAATAAACAAACAAACAAACAAACATGATCATGTCTTCATATTGTACTGCATTCATAATGAAAATGCCCATGTCATCTGTTGTTATGACTATTTTATGTTATTTTGTAGTTTTTTGAGGGATTGACGTTCAGGATGTTTGAAATTATTAAGCAATTTGCAAAGATATTCCTTTCGTTTGCAATGCCTCTCAAGATAACTCTTTCAAATCTTAAAATCTCAGCCAATACTTGACCTGCCATGGCCATTATAACAGATATATTGGGTAGACCTGTATGAAGCCTCTCTACTGGTTCAGGATGGTTTCAAAAGATTATTTCAATTTAAGCAGATTTTACATAAATATCTAATTTCTATTTCTATTTGAAACTAGTCCCTAGGGTTTGTTGGCAGAAACGGGAGACCATATGCAAGTAATGATGTGTCTTCTTTAGTTAGTGAGTGGTTGACAAGTAAACAAAGACAGCTAATCATTGTAAGCTACTGCTGGTACATTCTCCTCTTTATATGTTCTTTGATAGGTTGGGAATTTCCCCAGCAACCTTTAATTTGGGTATCCTTGGTGGCAAGGGTATCTATGGGGGGGGGCGTGGCTAAGCAGCCGATGTAGTGAGACATGCCGCTGAGGAGCTCTGGAGCGATCCTGACAAGATCCGACAAAACTAGCATAAATTGGTTCCAGAAGACTGCCAAAGTCTCTCCACAGAGACCGGAACACCTGCTGCCCACCCGGCGAAGCCCCCAGAGAAAATCGGGCGGTGGAAAGGAAGATAGACCGCCGGAGAGAAATCGTCCCGCGAAATCAAAATGGCGGATGTGCGAGCTGTGGGAGAACCCCGGCCGCGTAATATAGAGTGAGCCGGAGAATCTACACGATCAGCGAGAAGGACACCTGCCGCGCATAACGCAGAAACTAGTGCAGGGAAGACCCGAGCCTGAGTCAACCCCACGACGTGGACACCAGCGCAACTGGTGGAAGTGGGATGCAGAAGCTGGAGAGGCCCGAAGGCGTAGACGGGGACCGCAGTACACAACCTACGGAGACCAGCGCCGCCGGAGGAAGAAGGACGGCAAAACAGAGGAGACCCGAGGACGCGGATCGAAGCGTACATTCTCCGGATGGCCAACCGCGCCCGCGAAACCCAACGAGGGGGTCAGAGGCACACGGAGCCGCACCACAGAGAAGGCGGGCACCGGAGGTGAGGCTGGAGGAGAGAGAACCCCTGTATATAAATACTGAAGCCGGACCCAGTGCACGCGGTGCAGGCGAACACCGACATAGGGCCGAACCTATCCCCTGATACGGTGAGGTGACTCCCGGACCGCTCATACGCAACGCAGGCAACACGGAGATCCTTGTTTCCAGTCCCATACCTGGAAGGACACACGCAGCAGTCACGGAAAAGGCCCAAGCCCGAGGCGACATCCGACAGCAAAAAGCGCCAGGGGCAACGAGGGTGTCAAGGATACGAAGGCCCAACATATATACCTGCCAGAAAAGTGTAACAACCCTATCACAAGGTGCAGGGTGCCCGAGGAACATACGCCGGAGAGACCCGCAAACACAGAGGAGTAGGGAGAGCTGGGCGGAGGAAGAAACAGGGGGCACGGCACGTGGGGCACAGCCAAGACTGGTATTAGCAACACAGGCCGAGGACGGTACCCCCCGCAATGCCAAACAAGAAAACAGAAGGGAAAACCAAGCAAGTAAGCATGGAAACCTTTACTAAGGCATCCGGACACAAACAGTCGCCATCAGCGGACAAGGCGGCAGCCGCAGATGACACCTCAAACCCAGTGCAAGCCGCTAACGAAGGCACGATACTGGAGGCCATTGCCTCCATGAAAGCATCCCTCGAAAACAAGATGGACACAGCAATAGGGGCTCTGAAAGCATCTCTAGAAAATAAACTGGATACAGTAATGGTAGATGTGGGACTCCTGGGACGCAAGGAACTTAACAGAGAGAGTGACGGCGACGAAACAGCAGGTGCAGCAAAATACGGCAGGGGTTGCTGTAACGCAGATACAGATGTCAGAGGTATTACAGAGCATCAAGGTTCTGGAAAGGAGAGCAGAAGATGAAGAGGGGAGAGCGCGGAGGAACAACATCCGCATAATTGGAATTCCGGAAGGTGAGGAAGGCAAAGACCCCACCGAGTACGTGGAAAACATGCTCCTCCAGGAGGTCGCAGCAGGTGTACTATCCCAGGGCTTTGTGGTAGAAAGGGCACACAAAGCCCTGACTGGAAGACCCCAGTCGGGTGCCCCCCCCCCCGAGGGCGATGACTGCTAGGATCATGAATTACAAGGACAGGGAGAAAATACTAGCGTTCTCAAAGGGGGGGAGGGAATCATCAGAAATTCTTCCAAGATCACAATGTATCCGGACTATATGGCTATGGTTCAGAGGCAACGGGCACAGTTCGGCCCAACAAAAGAACGCCTCAGGGTCGTGGGAGTAAAATACATGCTCCTATTCCCCGCTAAACTCAAGGTGATACACCAAGGCAAAACATGTTTTTTCGACTCCACCGAAGAGGCCCACACTTGGATGGACACACAAGGCATCCCTCAGATGAGGCAGAGAAACGCTAGCAATGTCGGAAATAGACCCCGATGAGGAGTAACAAAGGCAACCTGGAACAAAGAAAATAAGCATTACATAAGTAAAAGAAGCTAGAAGAAAGCATAGAGGAGCAATCAGCCCCACTTTAGCTGTGTTGGCTGAGAGAAGCGGCGCCCCCGGGAAGAATGAACTACTAGCTTGGATGTCAGTTCTAAGGCATCACGCTGCGGCGAGTCTGCCCCTCTCAAAGGGGCATGACGAGAGACGCGGCGGAGCCCGAGCAGGGGGAGGGTGGCTGGGCGTTAGTTTTCCAGTTTTTGTTAAGGTTAAGGACGTTGAATGGAGTGAATGGGCGGCACACGGCACGAACTACGGAAGGACTACCGCAAAGGACATTAAAATAATACAGACAATAAGCAACCGGAGTAACATGGGGCAGGAATCCAGCGACAGCAGCTGTGGCTGCATCAGGAGGCAAGGAACCGGGACCAGAACACTGAGGGAGATAGGTACGAGGAGGCCAAAGGGCAGGGTGCAAGGACACGGCAGTGGGATAATGAAGCCAGGCACACAGAGAAGATCATGGGACCAGACGAATTGACAATAGCTACCTGGAATGTGAGAGGACTCAATGCGTATGTCAAGAGACTTAGGGTTTATGCCTGGCTAAACCGAATGAAAATCAAGATAGCGATGTTACAGGAGACATACCTCACAAGAGACAGACAGGCCAATGTGGATAAGAAATGGGGAGGACAGATATACAGCGCCACATACTCAAATTACGCATGAGGAGTACTGATATGGATTGCCCCGGGGGTCCCGTTCCAGCTACTCAAGCAGGCAACCGACACAGAGGGACGGCTGGTATTAGTGCATGGCATGCTAGAAAACAAAGAGGTGTGCCTGGTCAACACCTACCCATCGAATAATGATGCAACAGACTTCTTTAAAAAGCTAGCGCTCAAGTTAGCGCAATATAGGGAGGCAACGTTCATCTGGGCCGGCGACTTCAACTGCACCTTGAATCCCCTTCTCGACAGGTCTGATAATAAACACAAGAAGCCAGCACCCCCAGCCAAAGAACTGCATAGGATCCTGGAGCAGCTACAGCTAGCGGACGTATGGAGGCAGGTACATGGAGAGGGGAGGGGTTATACACACTACAGCGCACCACATGGAACATTCACACGTATAGACTACATATTCGCGGGCAGGGAATCGCTACAAGATATCACTGGAATCAACATCAAAGCATGCAAACTTTCTGATCATGCCCCAATAGTGGCGACATGGGCACACACCAATAGGAAAGCCCCTATTCCAACATGGCGACTTTGAGCAGAGACCCTGAGAGAGGGTGAGTTTGAGGAACACCTCCAGGAGGTGATCGATGATTATTTCGAGCAGAACGAGGGCAGTGTTGAGAGTGGCGCCGTATTATGGGACGCATTTAAGGTAGTAATAAGGGGAGCGGCAATAGGCAAAATGGGAGGATTGACGGGAGCCGCCATGAGGGAGTTGAATGAACTCGAGAGGGAGATTGAATTGAGAGAACAATGAGCGGGGATAGAGGGGGAGGAACCGGGAGAGCTGATAGAGCTGCGGACTAAATGTATGTTGCTCTGGGAAAAACTAGGGAGGCTAAACTATGGGAGGTACCTACAGCGGTTAGACGTGGAAGGGGATAAACCTAGTAGGCTCCTGGCCTGGCTCACCAGACAGGAGAGTAAAAAGGATCCCATAACGGTGCTAGAAGACCACACTGGGACAGAGATCAGGGATCAAGAGCACATTAATGCTCTGTTTGCGCTTTTCTACGAGCAACTGTACGCCCCGAATCCGGAAATAGACCCGGAGGACATAGCAGATGCACTGGTAGAAATAGGGTTGCCGAGGCTAGTGGAAGAACAGGTCCAGCTATTGGACGCACCCCTCACGGTGGAAGAAATAGAGACTGTGATCACAGAACTTCCCACCGGCAAAACCCCGGGCCCGGGTGGGCTCCCGGGAGGGTTCTACAAGACGTACAAGAGCGCCATTGCCTCGGAACTACTAGAGACATTCCAAGATGAGTATGAGAGTATGCGTCTCCCGACAAGCCTGTCGGAATCAATAATCGTCCCGATCCTTAAACCAGGGAAGTCCCCCAGGAAATGCGCCTCCTATAGGCTGATATCCCTTATTAATCAGGACGTTAAAATACTAACGGCAGTCTTAGCCAACCGCTTAAAACAGGTAATACCAATGCTGATTCACCCGGACCAAACGGGCTACATTCCGGGAAGGAACACGTCCTGGAACCTCCGCAGACTTCACCACGTGATAGATGAGACAAATCGACTACAAGACGAGAGCGTAATAGTGTCTCTGGACGCTGTCAAAGCTTTCGACTCTGTGCACTGGGAATGGCTGGTGAGTGTATTCACCCATTTTGGTATTGGGGAGGGGTACCTCCGTTGGATCAGATTACTATATAAGGAACCCAGAGCAAGGGTGAAAACTGGGCGATTTATTTCCAAGGAGTGGAAGATACATAGAGGAACCAAGCAGGGGTGCCCGCTATCGTCAATGTTATATATCCTGGCCTTAGAGCCATTTGCGGTATTCCTTAGAGCAGAATATAGAGACACCGGACTAGACATAAATGGGGTACTCCACCAAATCTCGCCATACGCGGATGATATGCTCCTGTTCGTAAGCAAGCCAACCACAAACCTACCCTGCCTCTTAGAAGTGATTGAGGCGTACACCAGGCTTTCGGGCATAGCGATTAATAAAGAGAAGTCCCTCCTCTTCCCCTTGGCGGGTCTAAAACACGTCCCCCCACATTGTCTGCCTGACATGGGCGCCCCGCAACGTCAAGTATTTTGGTATAGGGATACATCATGACACCGCTGATACCCATACATCCAACACGCTTGTCGCTTTAGAAAGAAAACGGCGGTCGATGACCTTCTGGGGGACACTCCCACTGGGAATGATGGGAAGAGCATCCCTCCTGAAGATGGTGGTACTGCCCCGCCTATTATACTTCCTCACGAACATCCCATACAGCATACCCAGGGCCTTTTTCACTAAACTAAACCCGATAACGCGTTCATTCCTCATTCCTATGGGGGGGAGGGAGCAATAGGATCGCAATAAGGACATTGCAGAAGGACTACGAAGAAGGGGGTATTAGACTACCGGACTTTCGAGAGGTACTACTTAGCAGGGCAGCTGCAATTTGCAGTAAAATGGCTGGGGGAAGACGAAACAATAGATACAAGCATTTTCCAGCCAGCACTGAAGCAATATTATTTAAGGGAAATATTATGGCTCAACAGACCCCTGCTCAGAACCCTGCCGAACATGCTCAACATTGCAGTGGACTTATGGAAAAGAGCGTGGAAACTCCAAGGGGCAAAAGATCTGCAGTTGGCACAAATCCCTCTAGCAGGTCTCCTGGGAGGGAACACAAACACATTAGCAACATATTGAGCACATTGGGAGGCTAAAGGTGTAGCACAAATTGGAGACCTGAGAAGGTAGGGAAGGTCGACGGACTTCCACGAAATGGTAGACAAATATGAAATACATGTGGGTCAATTCATCCTATATACCGGCATGATGAGAAACATTACGAGAAGATGGCCAGATTGGGAAGACCAGGATGAAGAGACAACATTAGACGTATGGTATGACATTGCAGAGGGAACGCACACAACCTCCAGGTTATATGAACAGCTACTGAAAGTTAAAAACCCACAGGAGCAACACACGAGGCAGCATTGGGAGGAGGAGTTGGGGAGACCCCTCAGCGATCAAGAATGAACCAGGGCCCTACGATACCCAAAAAAAGTATCCAGAAATGCAAGGTTTAGCCAGGCGCAGCTATATGTAACGCACAGAGCGTATCTCACGACCAAAAAGATGAATAAAGTCCAGATGGGAGGCCAGAGCGGGTGCCCCCGCGGCTCGTCGGAAGAAGCGGACATGGTACACATGTTCTGGTCCTGCCCAGTGATACAAGAGTTCTGGGACAGGATCAGACTTAAGATAGCAAGAAGCGGACTTCAAATCCAGTCGGAACACCCCGAAAAGTACCTACTGGGCCTCTTCTCAAGAGGGGGGCAAACACAAATCGCATCTAGCAAAGATGAAAGATTTAATAAGTATAATGGCCAAGAGAAGGATAGCAATGACATGGAAGTCAAGGGAGGGCCCGCGCGTAGATGCATGGTGATCAGACCTTCAGAAGTGGACGCAGGCAGAGACGGTGGTGTGGATGAGAGCAGTGATAACAGGGGAAGGGGAAACTGCGCACAAGTTGACCGCATGGAACACGCTAATACAAGACCTCTTTGGCCACCGAGAGGAGGGAAACTCTGAAGATCCTTTGGAAACAGAGGGTCCATAGACGAAATAGAAAGACCAAGCACGAAGCCCAAGAATAGAACATTATGTGTACTAGACCTGCTGTTCGACCCAACGGGAGGTCTGGACTGAACTAACAAGGTCGTTGGAGAAAACTATGAAATGACAGCGGAAGGGCAAGATCCGTACAAAGTGCCAATAAGTCATTTATGTTACGCTTGTTTGTATGTTATGTGTTTTGTTTTTGTTCAAAGAAAACAATAAAGAAATTTTTAAAAAAAGGTATCTATGGTGACCCCTGGTCCAACCTCGCCCAAAACATTTCTTGTTTGTATATGGGTGGTGGAATCACTGCCCAAGGATTATGGAAAGGACACCACTTTCGTCAATTGGGCCTAGTCGTCTGTTATTATCACAGTTGAGTCTGATGGGGTAGTAATTGGACAAATAGAGAAATACATTACATTTATTTCTTAAACTCTCACATATCCTTTGCTAAGTTGTTTGTATTTCTGTTTATAGTGGAAGTATGAACATCTTCTACTTGCTTATTGATTTCTGCCAGCCGGTCTTTGCCATTGCTTATGACTGAGTTTTTATTATTATTATTATTATCTTTATTATTATTATTATTATTATTATTATTATTATTATTATTATTATAATGAGGGTATTTTTTTTAGCATGAACCTAGCTTCCGATAGCAACAGAGTGCTTTAAAAACCATAGGGGGAAGGAAACATTGAAGGAAGCAGAGATGCAAGGCAGGGGGGTGATAAAGTGGGAGAGTAAGTGTGGGTAACTTGTCAGCAAGGGATCTACACGCAACCCACAGAGGAAAAAGGGGGAGCAGATCACCCAGTCTCAGGCTAGGTGGAGAGTGGAGGGTGAGTGGGCCAAGATGTTAGGGAGAAGACATCCCTTGAAGAGAAGGGTCTTGAACTCCTTCCTGAAGTGTAGAAGTGATGGAGTAAGTCTGGTGTTGACGGGGATGAGGCTCCAGATTTTGGGGGCATAGACAAGAGTTATTCACAAACGTCTTTCCACAGACCTCCTTTCATCATTTCCAAGTGCTTTTCAAATTTTTGAACTAATCAGTTGTTTAAAACAAATTATGAAGACCTGCACAAATTGGCTGAGCAAAACCTTCCATTCTGTGAAAAAAGCACTAATATAGGACGGGTCCGTTTTCCAACAATTAAGGTATCTCCATGATTTATCTTTCTCTTCAAGACCATGTCATTGTTTCTGTCTTTCAACCTTTTAGGAAATTCAAGTCTGCTTATCAAGTGTGTCTGGGCCCCTCAAGCAGTGCGTTTGAAGGCTTTGAAGATGAAGAGATCCTCGATTAGGGGAAGATGGATGTTGGCTGTTCTTTTACTGTAGGTCTGGGATGTGCAATTAAAATATCTATGAAGAACGTTGAACTCAAATGTGACACAAGAACATTGAAGCATTTATTGCAAGATGACATACCCAAAATTAGACAGCTGTTTCATCAAGATCACTTATGGAGAGCAATCTATTAAAATTCCCTTCTCCATTTCCTGATCCTTGGGTTACGTATCGTGAGACTTGAGATGACCAATCATCACCACTAAACAGTCTGTTTGGAACTTACATTCCTCTAAAATGATCAGATTGATTTAAGGACCCACATTTCTCTGTAAGTGTAACCCTTTAGGTGCATCACCAAATGTTGCTCGAGTCTAATGGTAGACTCAGCAGACTTGAGTACTCGGGTCAAATTAATATAGTTTTCACTGGTGGAATCAAGTAAGGTATTGGGGAAGGAGACGAGTTTGTCTCGACATAAAAACCAAAGAGACTTCATTCTGTTACTCACAACCTCTGGAGATATTGGGATATAACTAGGTGGTAGGAATACCAGCTCAGATGAGGACCTCCAAAAGTGAGCAGCCATGTATCTGTGCCACAAATCATTTTTCTCTGCATTAAAATGTTAAGCCAGCAAATTAATAAAAAACATACATGTTACTACATTTCCCTCCTATGCCACACATATCTGAAAATGAAGACTGTCACACATCACTATTTGGACCAGGTTTTTGTATGTATTGAATGAGAAGGGTTTTCAACCCACATGTTTGTAATCTGTAAAAAGGTACATCAATACTAGAGTCATGTGTGTACAATGCTGGGGAATGAAGGGGTATTGGAAGCTGAACCAAGGCTTCTACCCATCGTCTGAGCTATTGAAAAGCAATTACAGACAACCATATTTAATCAAGCAATTCACATCACTTTACTGAAGCTTAAAATCTAGGAGATGAAATCCACCCTCATCCACTTTGACAATCAGGATTATTCTGAGTTTGGTGTTGTGGTAGAAATTGGCAGTAATTTCGTTGCTGGCTTTTTTTGGCAGTAACATAATTACTGCTATGTTTATCACACGACAAATTCTGAGTTTGCACTTGAAGTACATGATTTACCTCCAAAAAGAGGTTGGAGGTTAATCTTCCAATTTAACACCAAGAAATCGGCAGTATTACCACAGCAGACGTATTGCCCCCCGGTAATTCTGACAATATCTCCATGGACTCACATAGACTCACAAAAATGGGATTAAGACCGGCATACTGACACCCAGACTCTGGTGTTAAGTGCACTAGAGCTTGTGGTGATAACACTAATCGAATCTGGTGTTAATTCTGCAGAAAAACTATACGATTACTTCCAAACTCGGAACGAGGACCAATGCCTAAATACTTGAAGTGCGTAGGCTCCCATCTCACTGTCCAATTTTCCATTCAATTTCTCAATGGAAAAGCAATCCTTTGTCAATGGCAGCATACCACTATCTTAGGTCACACTTTCATTAACAAGGTCAAAGGAAAGGGATAGAAAGCCATGGTGGCCATTGTCACATATTCCAGCCATTGAGCCATTGGCAGAAACTATTCATTAAAATGAGAGAACTAAGGGAGTCCTGTTGCACCGAGTGAACTACAAGGTCATTGCCTCCAATTCACAAAACCTTTGGTTGAGCACAAGTAAATTCGGACCTGCATATTATTGAAGCTGGGAAATGTGTGCCTGATTCACAAACTTTGAATCAGGCCATGCATTAGTGGGTGTATAGAAATGTGTGTGCAAATTACTCCACGTTTACAATTTGCACACCGGAAGAGATGCAACACCTCCTAGCAGTTACTCTGCCTATGCAAAATGGGTGTGTCTGTTGGAGCATCCCAAATGACAACAAATAGCATATATGTTTTGGGGATATAGGAAAATCTTCAGCAACAAATGTCACCTTTTAAATATTTTTCCCCAAAAGTGTTCCATATCTAGTGCAGTTTAACGCCACATTCAGGTAAAAATGTTAAACCATGTTTTATTTATTTGTCGCCTTCACGTTGTGAATTTAACGCTCAGGGACTTGACTGGTTTGATTTAATATTTATTGAGCGCACGTATGCCAGAGGCGTCTTGGCGCTGAACCCACAAAACCAACCAACAGATAGGCAAAAAAAAGGAACACAACTAAAACAGAAACGTTTTTAAAGAACGACAGAAGGAAAGATGATCTTGGATAGCCTGAAGGGCTAGGAGGAGAGTGATCCACAGCCTCGCAGCTGAAACAGAGAAGGCCCGGCCACCAACCCGGGACCTTCGGATGCGAGGCACAAAAATACTAGGGCCTCATTACAAAGTTGGAGGTAGTCACGGTGCTATTAGCACCATGGCTACACCCTTACCGCATTCCGGGTCCGGGTTGTCGGAATAGGGACTTACCGGGTCATTCCAACCTTGGAGGACCCGGTAAGTCCCGATTCTGAAAACCATTCCCCATTCCCATTCGAGCCCCCATAGGGCTCAATGGGAATGGGGAAGGAGCTAATAACAGGCCCTCAAATAGCGGGCCCGTTATTAGCTCCATGGTCCCTTAGCGGCTCCCGCTAAGGGCGGCTGGTAAAACCAGGCGGCCTTAGTGGGACCCGCTAAGGGACCTCGGAATACGGATTCCGGTAACCCCTTACCTCCAATCTCGTAATGAGGCCCTAAAACGGTTTTGTGAATGAAGAGGACGACCCAGTGTGTAAGGTCGAAATTTATCTTGGAGATATTCAGTTCCAATTCCGTAAAATGCCTGATGAACCAGGCAAAGGGATTGAAAATTGTCATTTTCTGTTTTTTATGGGAAGAAGGTCCATTTGTGTGTGCAAAGGGTAGTAGGCACACATTGCTCATAGCATGCATAGGGTTCTTGTTGAACCACGCTAGATATGCAATTTGTGAGTGGTCACAATGTATGCTTGCTGCAATACTCGCATGGAAATGGACTTCTTTGTGAATTGACCCTAGCGTGTACATGCAGGGACTACATGGATTCCAGTCCCCCGATTCGAGACTGCCGCCCCAGATCTAGCATAAACTATTCAAAACTTTAGAAGGATTTTTGGATATAAAATAAACCCGTTACTGTGTTATGTTGCTAGGCATTTTGGCTGTGCCCTTCTCCACTGTAGTGGTCTTACGGCGCCTAAACCTTGTCTGAGAATGGAGCATATTGTGACCCCGCATGGGTGTAACTGGACCTAGGTCTGAGGGTAAAGAAGGGTTAAGGTAGAATCAGATGGAGTGGGAGATAGGACAAGCAAGATTAGGAGGAATGAGAATAGGAAAGAGGGGAGAAAAAAGACCAACAAATTCTGCAGGGATAGGGTGGTGGGAGAGGACTGTGGTTTGGGTGTGCATGTGTGACAACCGTAACACATGAATTGAGGATTCTGCTATGTGCAGCTCAATTAACTGTGATGGCGTATTCTAGACCACTAAAGCCTGGTTGGTAGATCAAGTTGGTGATTGGTTGTGTGATGGATTTAAGAGGTGCTGAAGCAGACCCTAGTATTGTGGGGGCTTTTACCAGACTGATTTGTAACGCAACCCCTGTGCAAGGGCAGAACACTGGTTTTGCCAAGTCAGCTAAATGAAGAGTCAGTGCCAAGGATGGGATGTGTAAAGATGAATGGGTGGGAGACACATGAGCGGAAAGAGGAAAAGGGGAATATGGTATAAAAGGGGGGTTCCGTCCAGTAATATTAGCTTTTCATACCTATGTCTTAATTAAGGAATTGAAAGAAAATGAGGTTAGGCAAGTGGCTTTAATCTTCTTAAGAAGTTGTATTATTTTGAAGTAAGCAAAGTTTGTTGATGCATTAGGCAGGCAGGAGATGTGTCTAATGTACTTGGACATGTATTTGTAATACAAATTCTATATCAGATGACGTAATCATGGTAGCATGTGACTGATATGTGTGTAGAGAAGGGCCTAGTACTATGTGTAAATACAAGGGGCCTCATTACGACCCAGGCGGTAAGTTACCGCCTGGGCCGTGACTTTACCACCATGGCGTAAACTATGTTTACGCCATGGTGGTTGGCGGACTTACCGCCCCATTCCGAGGTTGGCGGGGGCGGTAAGTCCCCAATCCCCATTTACCCTTCCCCATTCCCATTTTTGCCCCATAGGGCATAATGGGAGTGGGGAAGGCGTTAATTACGCCACCGTAATTTACGGTGGCGTAATTAACTCCATGGTCCCTTAGCGCCATGGATTTTAACACCTGCTAAAAGCAGGTGTTAAAAGCGCCATGGCGCTAAGGGACCTCGTAATTGGCGGTAAGGGGTCGGCGCAGCTAACGCTGGCGTAAACCCCTTACCGCCAGGGTCGTAATGAGGCCCAAGGGGGTCTTATTTAAATATCAGAAAAACTGGGAGCCCTAGTTACTGCCTAGACAATTTCCAGTGTCTATTGAACGTTTGTCTCGACTGAACACATTTTCTGTAAAAATAATCAATGCTTCTATTAAATTAATGTGCCAACTTGTAAATGGATAAAGTTTCTTACCACCCAAAAAATCAACAACCTCTTGTTTTAATAAGTTGTCAGAGTTGTATTAAATAAAGGCAGAATACGTTTTGTAAATCTCAGACCATTGGTAACATACGAAAATGCTATAAAATACAGATCCAAACTTATAGCGATATCCAAATAGGGAAATAATGTAACTACTTTAATGAGGAATGCTACCATTCACCCAGCATTATGTGAACCAGTGGCCTATGCAAGGCCAAGCTCAAAAGGCTAGCCGGCTGCTGCAGGAAAATGAGTAGGTTCTCTCAGTGTAGTGAGATAGTCAAGCCAAAACCATTAGCATCTTTGCAATTGGAGCTCTAACCATTATTTGTTCCACCCAATGGCAAGCGTGTGGAGACAGTGGGGGCCTCATTACAAGTCAGCCAGCACGGAAATAAAGGTGCCATAACAACGTTACCGGCTCCCTTTCTGGACCTGCTCACTTCGAAGTCTGCCGGTAGGGACTGTGAACTACCAGCAGGCCTGACCTGCCGGGAGCTCAGGCCCCTACCGGCAGATTTTTCACTGAAGCACCGGCACCGTTATTAATGGTGCCGGTGCTTCAGGGTTCCTATTCCCATGGAGTCCTATGGGAATCCACGGGAATGGGAATGTACCGTTCCTCTGCAGCTTGTCATATACCAGTAGCACTGGGATGTCAGGCGACAGCAACGGTAAGGCAAGGTTGCCTGTAGGCAACCTCGTAATGAGGGCCCTGGGCCTCATTTTAAGTTGGCTGGTGTGGTAATAACGTTAACTGCCCCCACTTCACTAGGGCCTTTAACTCGGGCTGCTGGCACGTTACCCCCGGTATGGCCCATGGAAGGAACACCATATTCAGGTCTTGGGAGGCAAAATAAGCTTGATTTGCTACTACACCACAACTCTCCCATTTTACGGTGGGAGTGCTGCTTCCTCCACATCAGCATCACACACACATCCATATTAAAAACAGGACCTTGGATATTCGCCCGAGTACAGGGTAAATGGTGAGGAGACCGTGCCATTTATCCATCAATCTGATCCAGAAATAGATAGTGATGCCGGTAACAATTACCAGGTCCAATTCACATAGATAGCCCTTATACTTAATGTAATTTTAAAACATTAAGATCAACATTTCTCTTGAAAATTTTGTTAACAATCAACAATGAACAGTCGTGATAATGCACAAGAGCGCACACATACAATTACAAATACGCTCAAACTGCCCCTGAAAAACCAAGCGGGTGATAGCAAGGATGCCTGCAGCCCATTTTTTAAAATGATTTATTTTCATATATTCAATAACAAAATACATAGATGATATTCCAATGAGTACAAATAACCATCAATGAAGAGAGAGAAAAAGAACAGCAGGTTCCAATTAACAAAACTATGTACATTAGAACAAGCAAATTATAATACCCATCCCCCCCAACCCAGCCCCCCAGATCCGTAATAAAATTAATCAGAGTCTAATACAAATGCATACATTTCCCCCAAAGCTTATCAAAAAGAGAGAATTTCCTTTCTCTGCTGTAGATTGCTCTCTCAATTTCTGCCAGCCTGTGCATTTCATCAATCCAAACATCAATATTAGGTGAAACAGTAGATTTCCAACCAATTAGGATCATTTTCTTCCCCATTGCAGCATTACGAAAAAGCCATTTCTTCTGATAAGTAGTTAATTCCTCAAGCAATTCATCTCCACCCAAGATTAAAGTCGTAAAATCATTATCAATTTTCATCTCCAGTACCTTCTCAGAAATTGCAGCGAGCTCCCGCCAAATATCTCACACCCACACACAATCCCACATCATATGTTCCAGTATTCCAACTTGATGCACACAACCCCAGCAGTCATTCTTATTGGAAAGATCTCTCTTCCACAAACGCTCCAGGGTCCAATATACCCTGTTTAAGATTTTGATTTGCCAGGATCTTTCGCCCAGACTTTGGATGAGAATGTGCCAAATGTCAAACTTTTCTCTCTAAACCTGCAGCCCATTTTATGCGATGGATTTGCTGGGGCGGGTGATGTGTCACTAAAATAATGGGTGGCACAGTGGCTGCCTTCCCTCAAGTGTGAGAAACAATAAAGATTTCTATCAGCATCAAGAATAGAACACTCCCTTCCCTGTGTCCTAGCAGCTGTAACAACATAATTAAATGTGACTTTGGGCCGCATTACGAGTTTGGCAGCATTAGGAGCGCTGATCTCATTCAAAGTGTATTACCGTTATCGCCAGTGGTAACGGTAATTCACTGCCTGATTAGGGACTTCAGTTACTCCCCATTCTGAAATCCCATTGTACTTCACTGGGGAGTGGCGACATTACCGCACACGGTAATAGCGCCAGCACCATGACTACCATTGTGATTAGGGTTTTTTTCCTCTATGGGTTCAAAACCCCATAATCAGGAGGAGTGGTAAAACAGGCAGTATTCAAAAATACTGCCCGTTCTACTTTGGCTACCTTACTTGCAACGAGGCCCTTTGACTCGCATCCGCCAAAAGGAAATTAAAATCTATCTTAGAATGACATGACACCCCCTGTGGCAACATGTCAATGGTGTGTAGTAGCACATGCTTTGTGCTCTCCTCCATGAGTGTGAACCCCCCCAAGAATAGCTTGAAACAAATGGGCAGTGCATGAAAGTAATGCATGCATGAAATGCATGGGATCATCTGTATGACATCACATCTTAGAGTGCATCGCTCAGCACTGACATTAAAACACAGCTGAAATGTTTCCGGATACACTTCTTTGATACTTTGTCTGATTTAGTTTAAGTGAAGAACAGGTAGTACATTGCCAGGTAGTCGCGTTTTGAGGGAGGGAAGTAAAGTGCCGTAGCCAAGAGTGTCATCTTACTTTCTTTTTTCATTTTGTCTTTTTTTAATTTATTTGTGATATGGTTTGTACATACACCTTGCACATCTTATCACACCAAAGCCAACATTTTAATTAGGCACACAATCTCAAACAAAATTTCTGATAATAATTCCTGCAATGTGACTAAAAATCGAACTAAAACATGAATGAATGATTGCCATCTGAGTTGTGTTTCTTTGGTGGTGGGTGTGGGCATTACATGGTTTGCCAGGTTAGTGGTGCTTAGATGGAGAGAGGATGAGGCTGTAGCCCTCTTGCACTAGCCCTGAAAATATGAGTAAACTCCAAATGCAGGCTACCCTCTACCCCTCTCCATCAAGACATAAGTAACATGGCAATCCTGGCTAACCCCTCTGCCCCTTGCCCTGAAAACATGAGCAAACACCAGGCTACCCCCCTCCCGCAAAACATGACTAACCTGGAAAGGCAGGCTACCCTCTACCCTCTCCATCTAAACATGAGTAACATGGCAATCCTAGCTAACCGCTCTAGCCCTCGCCCTGAAAGCATGAGTAAACCCCAGGCTACCCCCTCCCACAAAACATGACTAACCTGGAAATACAGGCTACCCTCTACCCCTCTCCATCAAGACATGAGAAACATGGCAATCCTAGCTAACCGCTCTAGCCCTCGCCCTGAAAGCTTAAGTTAACCCCAGGCTACCCCCTCTGGCAAAACATGATTCACCCCTCACTAGCAAAACATGACTATCCTGGCTACCCTGGCTAATCCCTCTTGCACCAGCCCTGAAAACATGAATAAACTCCAGGCTACCCCCTCCCGCAAAACATGACTAACCTGGAAAGGCAGGCTACCCTCTACCCTCTCCATCTAAACATGAGTAACATGGCAATCCTAGCTAACCGCTCTAGCCCTCGCCCTGAAAGCATGAGTAAACCCCAGGCTACCCCCTCCCACAAAACATGACTAACCTGGAAATACAGGCTACCCTCTACCCCTCTCCATCAAGACATGAGAAACATGGCAATCCTAGCTAACCGCTCTAGCCCTCGCCCTGAAAGCTTAAGTTAACCCCAGGCTACCCCCTCTGGCAAAACATGATTCACCCCTCACTAGCAAAACATGACTATCCTGGCTACCCTGGCTAATCCCTCTTGCACTAGCCCTGAAAACATGAATAAACTCCAGGCTACCCCCTCCCGCAAAACATGACTAACCTGGAAATGCAGGCTACCCTCTACCCCTCTCCACCAAGACAAAACTTGAATACAGCAAGAGTCAATCTAACAACAGCGGTTTTGGCAGCAAATTCTTTTTGCAGGTTTTGTTTACAGGCATACAGACAGACTGATGACGGCCATGTGTCTTGCTCCCCTTTACTTTTATTGCACTATTTCTGGTCATATTCACTATTGCACTGAGTATATTTCCCAATAAATGTACGTAATACATAGTTTGTTTCTGGCATATACAAACTAAACCGCCCAGAGATAGACAACAAGAAAAGGCTGCAAATACTGGGCTGCGGTCTCACTGGAAGATGGGACCCCTTCATGAGAGACCCAGAATCCAAGGGGCCTGAGATCCTATCTCGCGCCTAGACGTCTTCCCATCCGAGCGAGGCCAAGGACAGAGTTTCTGTGGGACATGGATTCCCATTTCAGCAAGGGTCCATTAATAGATGGAATGGTGGCAGAAGGCGACTGGAGCCCTACATCACTTATCAATGGGATTGGTTCAGTAAAATGGCAGGTATTGAGTGGGCCCTAGGCGTGGACTGTGTTGAACGGAAGGCTAGCTCAGGTGCAATGCGCTCCTCATAGAAACGGAACAGCGCCGAGTACAGAGGTTCAATACCTGGTCCTCCACCTAGAGACTGGAGTCAGTCAGGAAGCTCATTATAAAAAAATATATTTGTTGTTGTATCCGTGACATGTCCAAGAGAAGTCCATGTTTGCCTGAGTGAGGAGTCTGACCTCCTGCCTTACGTTTTCTGAACCGGATGTGTAGGTGAAATTCTGCAAACATTACACAATCACGCGGTTTACCAAAAGTTGCATGTATACCCTCTGATATGCATTTCCATGTTAGCCCTCCTCTGTAATTATGATGTAACTGTAACTGTACATACTGAAAAGGTAGCTATCTACTCTGCTATTTTTTCACCATGATGCAATGTCTGTTCCTGCTGTAACCTCAATGGATTCTCAATAACTGCACCTAGATACCTTTGGGTTAGGTGCGCTATATAAATGCATAAATAAATAAATAAATAAAATTGATTTCCTTAACTCTGGCGTCATAGCCATAATCTACAGTACGACTCCAGGGAAGAGGAGGAGCCGCGGCTTATCTTCTATAATTCAAAGGATGAAGTGGTGAAGGTGAGTGTCCTTAAGCCCATTCTGCCTTGCTAGACTCGGTGCCTTACTTGGATGTGCACCTACCGCACGGTAGCAAGTGGCGTGTTTAAGGGATGGAGAGAGGCAGCCCATAATACAAATTGCCACCACATTTCTTCTTCCTCATGCAAGGTTCAGTGTTAGGACCGGTCATACATGTTTCCTTTCTGTAATTAATTTAATTGTAAAATGTAACGTGACCTTTGTGCCGGGCCTGTCTGTACATCTCATACCAAGAGATTGAGCTCCGGATGCAGGTAACTCCAGGAGGATGACAGGTCATAGGCAGCACGTCACGAGGCCAGTCTGTTCCTTACTGTGGGCTTGTCCTGCAGTGGTCGAAGTGTAAAACATAAAGTAGTCCGGAGTCTTCCCTTCACCCCTGAAGCACTCTGTTGTGCAACCTCTTCTTAGAAACCGCTCTGCCGACCTGTCCTGCCCGGCTAACTATCACCCAATCTGCATCACTCGTTTTCTGGGCAAACTCTTGGAAAAGCTGGCCATCTCCCAGCTCAATCTTCACACTGAATCTGTTGGTTGTCTCCATGATCATCAGTCTGGCACCAGACGCACAGAAACTGCTCTCCTGAGCATCTGTGAAGACCTGCTCTCCAACATTGATTCCAACACCCCCTCATCTTACTTGATCTCTCCTCTGCCTTTGACACGGTCAACCATGCCATCCTGCTCAACCGTCTCTGTGATAACCTGGGGATCACCGGTCTGGCCCTGGCGTGGCCGACTTCTTTCCTTTCTGACCGACCCTTCCTGGTTCAACTTGGGTCCTACCTCTCGTCTATCTCTATCTCTACCTGTGGTGTTCCGCAGGGCTCTAACCTCTCTCCCTAGCTGTTCAACCAATGCCCGGCACTTCTTGCCCACTGCATTGCTGCTTTCTGCCCCAACTTCCAGTGCTATGCGGATGACACTCAGCTCATTTTCAGGCTACCCTCAGCCACCTCTTCTCCCTCTCTCATCTCTGACTGTCTGCCTGCTATCCAGGAGTGGTATGCCGCCAATGATCTCTGCCTTACTACCAGTAAAACTGAGATTCTCCTCATCGGCACACCCGCTCCCTCCTTTCCTGTCACTCTCTGGCCAGCCTCTCTTGGCCCTTTTCCTGCTCCCACCTGTGAGGCTAAAAACCTCGGGGTCATCTTCAACTCTACACGCTCCTTCTCTCCTCACATTCTGATGTCTCTAAGAAGTCACACTACCAGCTGCACCTCCTCAGAGGTGTTTTTCCTTCCCTCTCCTTCCCCCAGAAGCTCACTGTCTCCAGAGCTCTGGTTCTCTCTAGGCTGGACTACTGTAAAAGCCTCTTTCTAAATCTGCCTGCCTCCCCTCTCCGCCCTCTGCAACTCAACGAGAACAGGACTGCGAGACTTGTCCTTGGCCTCAAGCCCAGGGATCATATCTCTCCAGGACTGAAATCTCTTCACTGGCTCCCAGTGGCTGCAAGGATTAAGTTCAAAACTCTCTGCATTGTCTACAAGGCATTCTGGGGCCTGGGGCCTCAATACCTTCAACTCTCTCTTCCTAAATATCTTCCTTCTTGAGCTCTTCGCTCATCCACCCCCAACTCCTTCAGGGTCAGTCGCTTCTGCATGCAACGAGTTGGTGGTAGATCTCTTTCTTCGGCTGAGGCCTCCCACTGGAACAGCCTCCTTGCCTCCCTGAAACTTGAGGAGAATAATCTCCGGTTCCGGAAGTACCTCAAAACCTTTCTCATTGCTTCTGCTTTTTCTCCCGCCTCTCCCCTGCTGATCTACTGGCTTAAACCAAAACTGCATTGGTTACCTGGCCTCCCTTTTGACTCAGGCCCATGTCCCTTGCCCCGCCAGTCACACACACCTGCACTGCCTTCCTGGCAACCCCCGCACTTGGGGACTGCTTCTGTATCCCTACAGTCCCACTACCAGCACTTGACACCTGTTGTCTGCACTTACCTTTGCACTTGCCACCTGCTGGCCTTACTTTTATTTATTGTTATTTATTCTATTATCCCATGTACTGCACTTTCCCCCTTGTCCCTTCCCATGCACTTGCGCGATCTGAATGACACCTGGCCTAGTATCTTCGGTGTCTGTCTCCCCACGTTCCCCCTCCCTTGACTGGTTGCGCCTTGAAACAATTGTGTGTAGGCGCGTTATAAATGCCATATCATAACTATGTTGCTGTTGCCCCGGCCACTTTTATGCCCACTACCCACGCCCATACTCACTGTCACCCCACAAAATCATACCCCCATACCGAGTCCTTCCTTTCCTCCACTCCACCCTGCGTTTTACAGCAGTTCTAGTAAGACTGAAGAAAACACAGTGCAAGAAAAATACATTTAAATGACCACCATTAGTGTGTCATTGTCCCCCGTGCATCTCTATCAGGCTCCCCTTCCAATCACCCACCATTCGCACCTCTTAAGGGACGTGCCCATGTCTTTAGCCACACAGATCCATTCCGATTACCTGCAAACACTGCTGCACCTATAGCAATTCATATGCAGATCGCTGCCTACCTCTCATAGCAATGGAGCCACATTTTCTTCTTGAACGAGTAACCCGGTACTCCCCAATCCCAAAACGTCTGTAAGCCAGTTACAAAAGCAAATCCATGCAGGAATTCCCAAAGGTCCGCACCAAGATCAGTCCCATCGTCAATCGCTGAGGAAAGATCCTACTGCAAGTCGAAAGTCAAATGCCAATGTTTGTCCTAAAGGCAACAGAGGCCAACCTCAAAGCCAATTGCTAATCACAAGGGTGATTACTAGGCCAATCTCAAAGACTGTCCCAATGTTGATCTCATATCCAATACCCAAATTGGTGCCAAAAGCCAGTCCCAACACCTGCCCTGAATTTCCTATACCAAGGACAGTATGTAAGTCAGCCCTAAGGTCAATTAAAAATCTAATTTCCAATGGCCAGTCCCAAAGCCAGTGCCAACAGGGATCTCAAGGCGCTTTTCAATGCTCGCCCTCATGTCCATAACAGCACAGTTTCTCGACTCAAGCATGTCCATCTATTGCTCGTTGGCTTTCTCAGTCACGCTCTGAAACAGTACAAGAGCCTAGACAACAATGAGAGAAGGACTTAATTCCCTGCATCCCACTGAGGAGTACAATAGTGACGTAAATACTCGAGAAGGCTTGGGGAGCCAATCATCTTGTGTGACTGGTACACTGTTAGATGGAGCAGGACCTGGGAGGTGGGACAAGGCGCTACTTGAGTACTCCGTCCAGCTTTGCAGGCCTCACATAAATAGGCAGATTAGAGATGGTGCATGGATGAGAAACAACATTTAACTAGACTATAAAGTGTGGTGGGAGAAAAACGATTCCTCCCATGAAAGAAACGGGAATCAGTTGAAACCCCATGCTTGTTCTGCCGTTTCCCCGTCACTTGTCTTTGCTTTTTTTGGTGAAAGTGGGTGGCTAACGGGGATTGTCAGTTATGATGTACGATCTCCCAGCACAAGTGCACTTAGTTTATTCTAAAGATTCTGAGAATCAGACAACAAAACACCAATCACAAATCCTTTTGCTTATACGCCACATCCATGCGTAGCAAATAAGGGTTCGAGAAGAGAATCTGGTGCAGCAAAGGCTTGCTCCAGTTCTCATGGAATTATAGAATTGTAGAATTTCAGACTACTGAAAGGAATGGCAGATTAGGAGAAAATTACACCCCCGTTGCTGTTCCACCAAATTGTGTTTAATGCACTTTTTGAAATGCTGCATGACAATACAATACCTGCCAATTAGGAGAGCCAAGGTTTCTGCACAGCCTGATTGACTAAATTGGCTGGCATATGAGCATCCAGATCACATTGAAATTTCAGGCAATAACTATGGATTTGTTTCTCCCCCAGCGAAGGACTCCTAGGGATTTCCATTCTGGTGGAGGAGAATTATGGGTGGAAACTGTCACTTCCACTGCACAGGTGGAATTTCCGCCAAGCCATACATCCTAATGTCATCAGAAAGAATTGGCTTTTTTGGCACTGGATAGCTGATTCTCGTTAGAAGTGTGTTAGGACAATGATATAGATAGTTTAACACAATTAGAAATGTAAGATGTAATGTCTAGATCTAAATATAAAAGATTTTTCCTAAAAGAAAAGATTATAAATAAAATAAATAGATGTTTACTGCAGAAATTGGGATAAGAAAGGGCCAGATTATCCTAATGACGTGGACCGCTTCACAGTCAAATATCAGATAAGTGGACCATCAGAAAGGTTGATGTAGCATCACACACTGTATTTACCATTTATTTTATTTTTTTATATTTTTGTTGCACATTTTGTTGCAATCTCTTTTCTATTAAATCTCAAAATAATTCAGTAGCGCTTGGCACACATGGAAAAAAGAATTGCCTTAATACGGCCAAGCAGGGTTTTCAGAGGAATGGAGAGTCAACTGATTTAAAATGGAAAGAAGTCACCAAAGAAGAAAAATTATTTTTACGGTGAAAACCCCCAAAGATTGGATTTAGTACCTACATTTTAGGAGTGCCTGGTCAGGGGTTTCTAGTCTTAAACATACTGAACAAAGTCCTTTGAATTCCTCAAGATGGCAGGGATCCCGTCAGTGAAAATCCGAACCACTTCTTAAAAAAGTGTGCCAAATTCACAAATTGGTCCCGTTCCTTTCATGGTCTTATGCCAAAAGGAGGCCCCATCATGCTCAGGTTGGTGATTATGATGGAGCCTCCTTTTGGCATAAGACCATGAAAGGAACGGGACCAATTTGTGGCTTTGGCACGCTTTTTTAAGTAGTGGTTCGACTTAGTGCTCCTGCCTTTGCTCCTGCCTTTGTCTGGTACAAACATAGCACTTGACCTTAAAGAGTAGACTTCAGTTTGTGGCTACACAGGAAATGTACCTGGTGCAGGAATGCAGTGCCAAAGCTTTATTTTTGGTTAGTGGACCAGGTGCTCTCTGGGTTGGTTATCAGATATGAAGTACGGAAGGATGGAGGAACCGGCATGGTCCAGTTTTATGATCGATGCAGGACAGTTGCTAGAATATTAATGCTTCAGATGTTTCTTTTGCCATTGGGTTTCATTTCAGAAATGTTGAATTTGTATAATGACCTCTAACCTGTATTTCAAAATCCTCCATCTCAGGCTAGCATATGGGTTTGGAATGCAGGATGGGCTGGTGGTCTTGTTTTAGTGCTGTAGGCTTCTTCTGTTCTGCGATGCAAGATGGAGCTCGACGCTCCACTGCAGGGCTCTTGCTTGCTGAGAAAGGCTGTTTTTTGATGAGCCCTTTAAAAGGTACTATGGATTGCTTTGAGCTTCAACAACACCTTTTATACTAGGGTTTTGGGACATGAGCCCTTCGTCCACACCATCAAGATCCAGTAACTAAGGTACAGAATTGCTGCTTCTGAATTCAAATCCATGGGTGAGGAATGGACTGCCCCTGCCAGTTAGCCCTGAGCCCACCAGGTAAAATAAGCCTGGCCTGTATGCTTATGAATGGTGACCCAATGGTGACCCTAAAGAGGCACAGGTATGCCGCATACATCCATACTTCCGCCACGCTCCAAATCTACCTACAAACAGCAGATTTGGATTGTTTGATCATGGTAGAATTATTCAGGGTGGAATTGACCGTAGTCCATTTCGCTGCAAATACGAGTTTACCATGGCCAAACACACCAAACCAATCTCCCCCAATTCCCCAGTACATCCCGCCACCCTCTCGACTTACCTTTTCTCCGTCTGATGCCTCTCCTGACCCTGCAGTGTCAGTTCTGGCCCTCTAACCCGGGTCGGATACGACGCAGCAAAGTCTCCTTCTATTTATTTTTTCATCCCCCGCCTCTAATATTCAAAAGCGGAGGACACCCCTGCAATCCTCAAGGCCAAACATACTGAACATGGGGAGCAAGGAACACCCCCACAACCCCTTAACCACATGTTCGGTATTTAATTTGACTTTATAATCGATTGAATGGTATTCGCCGAATTCGGTCAAATATACTATTCAATCGATTATATTCGATACCCAAACAGTTAAATACAGCCCCAGAGATAAGGGGTGTATTGGCCACTTTCACACCCTAAAAATTGACAAATACTGCCCAAAAATAAAAATAGGTAGTAACAATACTCCCAACACAAAATAGGAAACAGACATGTAGAACCTTCTGCTCCTGCTTTCACCGACACAGCTCAATGGATTTGTTTGGACAGTAGCGCAGGTAGTACCACAGGAATATACTGTTCAGAAGAACTAAACATGTATCTTAATGTCTATGAATAATTAGGTGCAAAGAAATAATGAAAAAGAGGTATGGGCACCAGGGACGTCATTTCACCAAAATGCCAGGGGTAGCGGAAGTGACATCACCCGACCCTTGACCCCTGATGACATCACAGGAAGTGATGTCATTAGACCCCGCCCCAAAGTGATATAGCGGGTAGCGATGGAACACGACATTTCACCCGTTGACAAAACAGGAAGTGGCATCACATAGCATTGTACACTATGAAAAATATAGTTATGATATCACTATATGATGTACATTCATACAAGAATGGATCGCCATATGTATCATTAAGTTCAGTGTTTATTGGCCCGTATTACCAAATGACTGTGTATGCAAGCAGACGTCCATGACCAAATGATAAGCGTAAGTGCTATATAATAACACATCATTAAGCGCTTTATATAGAAAAAGTATACACCCAATATCACCCAACCTGTGTTGGTACTCATTTATCGACCTCAGAAGGATGAACGGCTTAGTGAGGCGTTTAAGAACAGACTAAATCAGTGACTCACCCCATGAAGTGTGCCTGAAATAAACATTTAATGAGGCCAGCAATTACTGTATAGAATTCCAGAAAGACACATTATTTGGTATTCCTATTCTTTCTTATTTAGGGTCAGTGCTGAAAGTGTTATAAGAAAAATAAGAACAGGAGTGCCTCAAGTCTTTTTTTTAAGGGGCCTCAACAAGAAAGCCAGCCACCCCAGAAGTAAAGAGCCACAGCCCAGGAGCTTGCATAACTTAAAAAAAAAAAAAAAAAAAAAAAAGTTTTTTTTTTTTTTTAGTAGAGGTCGCAAGGGACATCACAGAGGTCTTAGTTGCGACCCCTGGCGACCCCCAAATGACGTCCCTGATGGGCACCCGTTCTGCGAGAACTAACACGGCTTAATGACCTGTTCTGTGGGAAGGTGCCCACTTGAGAGTCTGCAGTTTTAACTCACGGTACCTTTCACAAAGGAGGAATATCCATTTGCGTATCAGTCTTTATCACACCCACTTGAGCAGTCCAGCACCGCAATTTTAGGCAATCCTCCTTTGAACAAGAGTACCAACAGCAACCCAGACACGTTTTTCGGTGCTGGAATACCTTTGGGTGGGACAAAGACTGATATGCATATGGACATTTCTTCTCTGTGAAAAGCGCAGTGAGCTAAAGCGTGGTGAGACTCTCCCGGGGGCCATCCACCAGAGAACATGTCAATGGGCTGTGTTTGCACCATTTGAGGGACTCCCAGACCTTCTTTGGCATACAAAGAAATAATGATTACAAAATATTTCTTTTTTCCAGTTAAAACATTTTTATTCACATATAAAATACTCCCGTTGGGAATTGGATTTACATGTGTACTCCCTACAAATCATTTTAATCCCAACTTTAAAAAATAGTGTGTAAAATACTTGCCACTTCCAAATCTTATCTGGAGCACTGGTTACATGTACCCCTTTTAACTTAGAGAGCTCCTTTCATCCACCAGATGGTAAGCAGACTGGAAAGTGAAATAAGTGCATGCATGCAGGTGCAGCCCTCTCAGCTCAATTAGCCAGCAACAAAAGATTTCCGGGTACTCTATCACCATTCCTGATCTAGTTCACATGTAAACCTCCAAGGTGACAACAACAAAGGACTATTCCTCGCTATGAGTGAACTCACAGCAATCAAACATGTTTTATTGATCACAACTAGAGTAGAAAAAGCCAAAGAGTTAGAAAATGATTGCGCTGTCCCAACTGTAATACTGTCACGTTATCACTGCTCAAACACAAGTAAAGCTGGAGACCAAGCCAGCCATGGCAAGCAGCCAATTGGGATGGGTAGCAAGGTTGTACTGTTCTCGTCTATGGTCATATTCAAAGAATCTTTGTAACCCAAGGTTTGGGGAGTTCTGAGAAAGAGATGTGTGTGTTGCTTGGAGCGTCTGCACGTCTACTAATGACTTGTCCATGCTGTCCCACAGGTGGTCAAAGTAGGAGACCTGAAGGCCGATGAAATCTGCGCCCTCTTGGACTCTGCTGGCTTCTACAAGAAATCAAAGAAGGGAGAAGAGGTGCCGGAGGAGTTCCAGCATTACCCACTGAAGGCACCCAAGGATGAGCTCTGAGGAGACACTCGCTCAGTCCCAAGGTTATTACTGAGCGCCAACATGACGTCGGGGCCCGAAAGGCTGACACGGGCCGGGGCCACGACCGAGGGATGCCAGCGCTTCCTGTAACCCCATGTGACTGGGCGAACCATCTTCCAGTAAATTAATAAATATATATGGTGCCTCCTAGCATGAGTTCATTGATTTGGGAGAGTGTGGGGGGAAATGTTCATTTGCTCATCTCCACGTACATAGGGGTTGTGAGTGTGGACCAGCCCATGTGAAAAATCTATTTGCCTATCTAAAAAAACAGGTCACTGCATATGAACCTAGCCGTGCCCTGAGGTCTAAAACCCAAGGGCTAGTGAAAGTCACGCACTCAAAAAAAGCTAAGGAACTAGGTCGGGCTTTCCCCACTAAAGTGGCCTCCAAATGGAATGAACTTCCCGTCCACCTACGATTAGAGCCAAACTACTTATAGTTTAGAAAAAACTGAAAACCCTTCTGTTCAAATAAATGAACTGTAAATAGTCTAGACCTTCTTAAGCACTCTGACAGGTTGTACCCATCCCATATTTTCCCGTCTGTTTTTTGTTGTCTTAGTCTCTTTATAAAGCGCCCTGATGCGCGTGGGCCGCGGCGCTATAGAAATAAACAAATAAAAATAAAATAAAATGTGATCAGGTATGCATAAAAGGTTTCTCTGGATCCAGTTGCTAGCCTTTGTCTGTTTATACATTTACTGAACTAGTTTGGAAAACATTCTGTATTCCAACTGCATTTTGGTAATTGGTGACTGATGGTCTCTGTATTTATTTTTTTGCACATTTATGTCTATGGGTCACGCACAAAAGGTCGCAATCCCACAAGCGCCACCTTTTGTGTGCAGCCCTATCCCCCTCCATGTCGGGGTCCCCCCTGCCCGAACTCCCAGCCGCTAAGCGGCCTCTTGTGCCTCCTCCCGCCACCCCCCTCTTACCTGATGCAGGCTCCACCCTCTGTCTGCTCTACTCGCCCGCTGTCAATCTGTGCACCACAGCGCTGTAAGCCCGGGGCACAGCACAGCGCCGCACTTTTGTGCATGACCTTTTGTGCCCCAGGCTTCCCGGGCAGTGCCTCTGGAGACTGACAGTTTTTCAAACCAGTAGAATGTTCCCTGTTGCTGGACCTATGCAGTGCAGCATCCAAAAAACCCTTTGCCACTAAACTAATGGATCCGGTAGAAACCATTTGTTTGTTTGTTTGTTTGTTTATTTATAGGGCACCAGAAAACCCTTGGGTAGCTGAGCGCACAGAATAACAAGAATGCTTAGAACTTGGTTACAGGTTGCATATTACAGGTTGTTGATAACATAAATTGTATACAGTAATTACATTATGTACATTCTATACATGTAAGGGTGGAAAGGTAACAAATTATATATAGTAATACATTATGTACATTTTACATGTAAGAGTGGAGGGGTATGTGTGCCATCAGATCACAATGCTCACGGTCACAGGTATCAGAGGTCGTTGCGTCGAAGCCAGGTGCGGGTATGGTGCCTGAAGCTGTTGTAGGGCTGGTCCCTTCCCAGTTCAACTGGTAGGGCGTTCCAGTACTGGGCTGCTTGCACAGGGAAGCTATTACCTCCTGTTTTTATTTGTCGGAATCTAGGGGTTTGGAGGCAGAAAGAGTTGGCTGTTCTGGTTGGTCGTGCAGTGGTCTTTCTTATTATTCTATCCCTAAGGTATGGGGGGGGGGCTGCATTGTTCAGACATTTGAATGTTAGTGTGACAATTTTGAAGGTGATCCTATCGCTAATTTTTAGCCAGTTGTATTTTCTCCGCACGTTCGAGATGTGCTCTCTAGCTGGGAGGTTCAGGGCCGTTCTGAGTGAATTGTTTTGTAGGGTTTGAAGTTTATTGATGATATATTTATTTGTGCCTGCATAAAGTGCATTGCAGTAATCCAGTTTTGAGAGGATTAGTGCATTGGCTAGGATAATGCAGCTAGCTGGTGAGAGGAAGGGTCTGCATGCTTTAATAAGTTTACCGGTATAGGCTATGGATGAGGCCAGGGAGTTCATTTGTTTCCTTAGGGACAAAGTGGAGTCCAAATAGAAACCGAGGGTTTTCACCTCTTTGGCGACAGGGATTATATTGCCATTGATATTGAAGGAACTGTAGTTGGAATCGAGTTTTTTTAGGTTGTTGGGTGAGCCTAGTATGAGGATCTCTGTTTTTTCGTCATTCAGGCAGAGGCCATGGGTTGCCATCCATGCCTGAATAAGGGTGTACATTTTGTTTACTAAAGCTGTATCTGTAGTGAAATTGCCCGAAAGGGGGATGAGGATCTGGGTGTCGTCTGTATAATTTGTGTAGGTGACACCCAGTCTGTCCAATTTGTCGAATAGAGGTTTAGTAAAGATATACTTCGTTGGCGAGACACAAGAGCCCTGTGGGACTCCACATGTTGTCTGGATAGGGTCTGCAGAGTCTAAAGTGGAGAAGACTTGCATGCTTCTGTTGTCGAGAAAGGATTGGATCCAGGCTATGGCTTCACTTGAGAAGTGGGCTGCTGACGCTAGGTGTTTGCAGAGTACTGCGTGATCCACTAGGTCAAAAGCCGCCAACAGATCAAGGAGGAGTAGCATAGCTGTGTTTCCTTTATCGTTGAGCTCATCAATTTGGGTTTTAAGATCTATAAGGGCGGTCTCAGTGCAGTGTTGCGGTCTGAAGCCCGATTGACGAGTGCCGAGGAGTTGGTTGGTCTCCAGGTATTTTTGGATTTGGAGATAGGCCACTCTGTCAATTATCTTCAGGAGGAAAGGGACAGTAGTGATGGGCCTATAGTTGGTGGGGATGGAGGGGTCTAAGGTTTGTTTTTTTAAGCAGGGGGAGAACCTCAGACTCTTTTAAGCTACTTGGGACGGTGCTAGATGAGAAGGAGGCATTGAGGAGTTTAGTGACGAAGGGGGCAAGGTCTCTGGCGGCATCCTTGATTATCTGGGCCGGGCAGTAATCGCCTTTGCAATTGGATAGTATTAGTGAGGCAATGATTTTTTCAGTTTCATGAGTGGAAACTTTAGAGAATTTGAAGGGTGTTAGGCTAGGTTTGAGCGTGGGCGTGGGCGTGCTGGGAATTTCACTAAGAGGGAGCAAGGCTTTTTTTATATCAAGTTTTGATTGTAGTGTTATACTTTATTAGCGAGGGCATTTTGGATATTTGTACACCATTGCTTGTCTTTGGGTACGTTATCAGGTGATGATATGGGGGATTTGAGTTCTCGCAAGATTGCGAATAGTTCCTTTGTATTGGAGCATGCTTTGGAAATTCGGTCGTTATAGACTTCTTTTTTAGCTTGGATGATTGCTTTCTTATAATTTGTAGCGCACAGTTTGAGTTTAAGTTTATTTTCAGCTGTAGGGGAGTGTTGCCATACAGTTTCAAGCTTCCTTTTTTCCAGTCTCAGTTCTTTTAGATGGGCGGCGAATCAAGTATTAAGGTGGGATTGTTGTTTACTTTTACAGTTTTTCAGTGGTGCGATGGTGTCCATGGCTATGGCCATGGTGTTGTTGTATATTTTAACCATAGTGTCTTGGTCAGAATCAAATGGCAAGGCATTGATGGTTGGGAGGAGCAGGGGTAGGATATTGTCTGGTGTGATGTTTTTTTCTGGATCCAATTGGAATACCCATCACAAAGTTAAATCAGAAAGCAGAAGCTTTGCTTTAATGGCAGAATTGACCATCTGAGCCCATGCACGGTTTCTGAGGTGTTTCTGCTTGAAATGTTCATACTGTATGCAAAATACTTTACTGCAGATATTTAGATTATGACGTAACAACAAAGAGTGAGAGTAATCAGGGTGAAATGCGTATTCCCATTGTCAAGTACTATTATCCATAAATGGGCTTGCAACAGGTTCTCCCTTTGAGGCGTGCTTGCGCCGAGTGTAGTGGTTATTCGGGTTGTACTAATTCGCAAACAAATGCTCACTGTGGGGTCGGCTATCCAGGCGATAAAGGTCCTCGGAGAGCCAAGGTCCCTCTGCTCAGGTCCAGGTTCGGTTTCAGGACCTGCATCTATCTAGGGACTACAAGTCTGAAGGTTTGGCTAAGGGTTGGAAGGGCTACTCGTCAATCAAAGAAGGCACTGACAACCTCTCATTCAGGAAGTCTCTTCTTGCGTTGCCTGGGCTAGGATCCAGAAACACTGAAGTGGAGGGTTTGGTCCTCCATAGGGATAAAATGGATGCAAAACTTAAAGCCAAAGAGCAGGGTTTTCCCCAAATGAGCAAAAAGGTCTGGGAGCCACTCTACCAAGAACGGACACGGCCAAATAACTGGTTGTATGGAAAGGTACCCGCTCGGGATGGTCTACCACCACGTTTTAGCTCGCTGTACCTTTCACAGAGGAGAAATATCCATTTGCATGTCAGTCTTTGTCCCACCAACAAGGGCAATCCAGCACCGAAATGCTAGGCAATTCTCCTCTGAACAAGAGTAACACCAGCAACCCCAGACATGTGTTTCAGCCTAGTTGGGCCTCATCAGTGAAGTGAAGCTGTGCCTCTTGAAGCACAGTGAGTAAGGGTTCCACGTCTGTATTACCCTGGGTAACCTAGGGTGAAACCGCAAGTTCCTAATCAATGCTCCAAAAGGTCTGGTAGCCCCTCTTCTGAGAACGAACACGGCCACAAATAACCGTTCTATGGGAAGGTGCCCACTCGGGAGAGTCTACAACCATTCTGCTTTACAAAAATGGGGCCATTTCCCCAAATGAGTTTGTAACTGAGAATGTGCAGCGTGAATTTTTTTATCTGATGCAAACGGTGACTACAATGCAGCTACTGTCACAAATGCAACTTGTTTGGTTGGGGGTACTAAATGTTGCTAAAGGTAAAGGCCAATATTCATTTTATTTAATACATGAATTAAATTGTATCGCACATATTGTGTGCTGTCGACCTTTCTGCTTAATCACAACACTGAAGGAACTCTGGTCCCTGTAGTTCGTTATGATATTTACAATCTTC